>NC_053412.1:2378288-2683288 GCF_016859285.1 Xiphias gladius
CACTCCCTCCTCTCTCCCCTCGATTACAGCGAACTACCTTCTCCTCCCGTTAATGCTTGTAAAGGGACAGCATTATTCCACTGCACCTGTTTGTAAATTTCCTGCTAAATTTCGCAGCAGTGAACGCAGCTCGAGTTTTTTCTGCTGATGAGGTCCATTCACCATGCAGGACTTGCTTTGCCAAGCACTATTTGAGCTGTGATTCACTCAGTAAAATGCTATCCAGGTCCCTGCTACAACCCGGGTGACACAAAGAGGAAATTTCTCACTCTTGACCCAATGTTCCACCAGTAAATTATGCTAATAAAAGGGTGATAAAAGGTTATGAGACAATATATGTTGCCATTTTTAAACTGATAGTATGGCTTTTATTGTGCACGATGAAAGCTCCAAACAATCAAAATAAAGAGAGGAAACCTGGCCTAGTTTTCGCACAGGGTCTTGGACAATTTATAAGAAGAAAATAGATGCAGAAAAGTTGAATCTTTACGACGCTCTGGGGAACAGTCTAGTCTGGACCCAGCTAATTCTTTTGAGCTTCCCTTAATTTATAGTCAACTTGTAACCTTGTTAAGACCGGAGACCGACTTCTCACCTCGAGTTCAAAATGTTAAACCATTGTCTGCTGAACTTCTACTGCCGCATTTAACCGTCGAGACAGGCACACAGAGCGAACCGGGACCTCAAAGCTTCGTGACTCAATTATTCCGCCATTTGATTCATGTGCTAACCAGATGATCAATGCAGATTAATTATGTAATAGTCGTTTTGGCGGTGCGCCACGTGAATTGGAGGTAAAAAAAAAAGAAAAAAGAAAAAGAAAAGAAGCTATAGACTCTTGGCTTGCAGATGGGGGTAGAAGCCACGAGGGCCATGGACTTGCTCAGGTACTCGGGACTTATTCAATTACTGTGCCGCAGAGCCGCACTGGAAGCATAATTTCTGGTTTTTAGCCTCCTCCATTTACACACACACACACACACACACTCCACTGACCTGGCTTGCCTCTGACAAGCTCTTATTACTGAGCAAATATGCCTGCCAAGTAGCCATGAAGCAGAGCCTAATGAGCACATTATTGTATTTACCTCAGATAAGGTGAGCCACACCGCGATAAGAGCCAGATAACCCCATGTTTGAACTGTGGATGTATACATAAAGAGGGTCTTTTGGTATGTTTCAGTTGTAAGAGAACATGGCAGCTGGATGAACAAGGAATGAGCTACCCGAAGATCAGACGGGAACGCCTACAGTTTCAGCCGCAAATCAGAGAAACTGTGATAGAAATCTGCGAAAAACGAAGCATCAGTAATCAGAGAAAGGGTCAGTGGGCAGAGTTTTGATTTGCCTCTCGCTCTTCTAATTGCCAAATGATATTTTCAGTGAGGGCGATGCGGCAAGCAGGATGGGGGCAGGGTGGTGATCAGGCGTTTTGGCAGGAAGTGACCTGATGATCTGACGCTTGGGGTAAAAGGTCATCACTGAGTCCTTTTACTCCAAGCTGGCCTGCTGCATCCTTCCCTGGAGATCCCGCATTGAAAGCGCTGCTCCGTTGCAAGGAGGGCCTCTCAAATTTATCACCTATTGACCATAGTTCGTGGCAAGGTCATAAATACATGCTCTGGCCTCTGCAGATGGCCACCTCAAAGCTCCGTCAGCTCAATAATACGAACAGGATACGGGCAGAGAGGAACAAAGCCCCGAACTCGGTCTCGTGTGAAAAGGTATCCGCCGCTGTCAATCCTGTGTATTCGCGGCTTCCTGATTCGGAGTTTTTCGTCCCCCGGTGGCACCTATAGTGTGCCAGATGTGTGTGCCCCCCCCCCCCGACTCCCAATCTCCTGCATGTGACCTGAGACAAGCCCAGGGCAGAATTCTGGGTAATTTCTCGCTCACATCCTACACCGTCGATTGCGGCGCCTTTTTGAGGTGAGAGAAAGTGACAGCGCCGACTCTCCAGGGCAGAGCTTCCCAGTCGAGTGGATCAGTGGACTGAAAATCGCTTATGAATAGTCATTAGGCCTTCATTACAAAGCCCCTCACTACCCACTTCTTCCTGTGCAACCAAATGCCTCTTGTCATCTTCACAAGGTGTATCATTTAATTGCCAATTGATTTTTCTCCCCCCAGTAGATGACAACATGTCACATAGCAAAATGCAGCCTCGACCAGCCCTAGGCAGCCACGTATTCTTGGCATCCTGAACTGCCTCTGAATATTCCTCAAAAAGAGACAGGATGCTTCAACCCAAAGAGAGCTTAAGCGCCTCGCACAATAATTAAACTCAATACATGTGAAGACGGAAAGAAGAGAAGAGAAAAAAAGCGTTCTTTGAGCGACGACGGGCAATTGTTTCTTTGTGACCCATTTTCTGTTTCAGAGGCCACAGTGCTCTGCTCGTGCTCCTTTTCATGTACAGGGTGACTAGTCACGGCGGCTGTTGTTTCCCTTTTTAAAAATGGCATATTTTCTACCAACATGCCTGTTTGCTGCTCACAGTTGCTGTCATTGCCATTAGCGGAAGTGACACACCTATTTTGTCTCAAAGTAAATGTGGGACAATCGTCCCTGATTGCAAAAGAGTGACTCTCCCGTAAAAAAACAACAAATGTGCCGGCAACATTTCAATGACAGCTCGACAGACGTCCGCTCAAATCTCTTCTGTAGATGTTTGGCGTTTTCTGTCAGCCTGCCTCTCAGCTCCTTCGGGTTTGAGCCCGGCAACTATGGAGCATTTGGTGTCAGAAAAGGCACACGAATGGCAAGGCCTTGTCACTGTCCTCCCTTGCTCATCAGATGCTGTTGGTTTTTTTCCATTACATTCCCTAACAGCTGCCTGTTACGTCGGCGTTTTTTTTTTTTCGTACTGATGAATTGCACCGTGTGTTTCCGGCCCGGTGTAATGACATCCAAATCGCCAGGGTTATCTGTCAGGTGCACTTCGTCGTGGGTCTGACTCCTGGGAGGAGCGCGCATTGTGTCAGCCGCGGCGAAAAGCATTACACGTCGCCTGTATTTACAGAGCAATTTCATCCCGCCTGCATGCGTGGAGGATTGAGCTCGGAGCCTTGTCTAGCCTTCAAATGTGGCAAATCAGCACAGTCGCCCCCTTTGACACGAAATGCGGCACGATTATCGAGTTGGTGCAGCCTTAATAAGCTGAATAATGAGGGAATTTCAGAAATGCCCAAGCACCATTATACCCCAACAATAAGAGCTAGGAGTGAGTAAACCAGTGCGGGGCAGAAGGTAGGCGTCAGGGATATAATGAGGCTACTGTGTAAGTAATGTAGTCTCTATTGTATACCCATGTAAATGCCCATTTCTTCACATGCACAGCAACGACGGCATTAAGCCAGTCAGAGATTTCTGGAAGAATGGCACACACAGTGGTGCTCTTTTTTCTACTTCACCCCTCTCTCTGCCTCGTTTCTTTCTCTTCCCTCGCTCTCTTTTTTTTCCTCGTCTCGGTGACAGCCAGTGACAGTGGCTGGCAGCCGCCTGGCTTCTTGAAGGCAAACATTACAGCGAAAGATGAGCTGCAGGTGTGCCAGACTTGTAAACACGCGCTAATTACACATTTTTCCAGCAGATGACAATGAGGTCACTGAAATAATTGCTGTTTTTTTTTTTTTTGACTCCACACTGTAATCTAAGTGAGACCGACAGGCTTACGGATGCCGCTCTGCTGCCGTGTCCCTCTGAACGTGCGGTTTATCCAAAATAATTTAGGATTTACAAATTAAAAAAGATTCACTGTTACGGAACATGTTTTACCTGCTCTGGCCTTCAAATTCCTTGGCTGAGGCAACCCCGGATGTTTTCTCGAGGAGTTGCAGAACAGTTTATATCCCTTTGGTCCTTTTTGCACTGCAAATAATCTCCACCGTGCTTCTCCGGCGAGTCATTTCGGTTTCAAATTGAATCCTAAAAGACTTATTTTAAGTTGAAATAGCTTATTCCTACTGCACTGACGGATTACTTCACTTTTTAAAGAAAATAGGACTTCAAGCAGTCAATTAAAGACGAGAATGACTTGGTGAGGAGGACAGCTTTTGCAGTGTGATTCTGCAGGCTTGTCCTTTACCTTCTTTTGTAACCGTGAACACAGAGCCAGGTCTTTCTTTTACATCTGTTAAAGTGTATGAACAGGGTAAGAGGGCAAACAGTTCCCGCATGATCGTGATTGCAATTAATTATATTGGCGGTTCATTCAATACTGTTTGTCCTCAATTTTTGAAATATGAGTTGGCCGGACAGTAAATTATGTCAGGTACCTCACAAATCATTCCTTGGGCTGGCTGAGTTGCTTCAGCTGGAAGATGGCGGGGGAGGTCTGTTTCAGGAAAACAATCTCTCTCCTGCATTGTCGGAGGGTGGGGGTGGGGGGTGGGGCGGGGGCGGGGGTGTTACCCAGCGAATAGGCACATACATCAAAAGAACTGCCAAACAATTGTCTGTTTTTTATTAATAAGCTCCGAATATTGCTGCTGGACAAGGCCAAGAGAAGTGCCTGGCTTGCACTTTTTGCTGCAACACAATACAGGTGCAGAATTTAACAGCTCTCTACTCGCTGTGGTTATTTTCCTGTAGCATAAAGAGGCTTGTAAAATGTCCTAATCTGTCAGGCTGTGCAGAGGAGCAGATCTATTGAGACAGGAGATAGGCCTTCGCCAGGACGCCTGCTCCTTCTCAGGCCGAGGTCACAAAAATCCAGGTGGATCATGTTGGTGAGCCAAGTCCCCACTTTTACTCCCTTAATGCAGTTAAATACATGAATACAGATCTCCCTGAGCCTGCAAGGCCTGGCAAACCTCCACAGCGAAGCTAGTTTGAACAATTTCTCTCTTAAAGAGCCAGTTCTGTCAAAAACGGACACCTAAAAGATTCTTTTCCTTAAAAAAGGTGAAAAGATCTTTTTTGTTTGTAATTAAGTTCCTATAGCTTTATCACACTGTTTCCGATGCAGATGAACTTTGGGACTCAATTATAGGCAGAAACTGCCTGTTAAGGTGGATATTTGTGCAGTGTATACACAAATATATACTAAAACTGGAGATTTTGCTGTCTCATAGGATTTCTTAATCGGACTGTAACAAAAATCTGCTCGGGACACTGAATACCTGGATATGCGCTGTTATCCGGCCCTTTTCATGCAGGCATATCCACCTGTAGCCCCAGTGCAAGCAGATGCAGATTCAGCGTTGGTTCCCGAAACCCAACAACCGCCGGGGCAACTTCCACAGGAGACAAAACACTGCCGACGGGAGTTGTGAGTTTCTATCTGAGGGCTCGACCTGCTGCACTTTGTTTAAGTATCTCTTTCCATTTGTTGGGGGGGGGGGCAAATCCTTAGCTGTACTTTTTACAAGCTGTTAATATTGATTGCCGCCGCGGATGAGAGAGGGGTGGCTCAATCTCAATAACAGCATTCCATTATATGGCAGACGACAGCCGTGCCGAGTGTGCATCTTCCATGCAGCCACGCATTTAGGGTATTATCAAATTGATAGTGACTCAAATTGATTTGGATAATGAAGGTCGCTGCACCTTGAAATATAATGGCCACTTATTGTAATTACCATCACAATTATCAAGGTCACTGCATCAAAAACAAAGGGCCTGACATTGTGACCACAGCGATGGAGCCCGATGAGCCTCTGTGATTTAGCCTGATCGTAGAGCGGTGATGCCGTTAAATGTAACAGATAGTAGGTCGAGTTTGACACAATACAGGAGCGGTTGATGTCTTACGCGTCAGAAATTTGCATGTCACTTGTCTGAATAGGACATATTACACGTTGGAGTGACAAATACACAGGGAAAAAAAAGCCACTCCTTAGGATATTGGTTTTGTTTTTTTTTTGTTTTGTCCACCGTAAAGTCATGAATCTATGATCAGTCCTCCTGCAGATTTTCCTAAAAATCAGACACTTAACCAGAAGATCCTTAACTGACTTGCGGGGGTTCACTAATTTCCACGTCATACGTCAAATACTACTAATAAAGACACAACGGAGCTCAGAGTCCTGGTTTCATTTGAAGAAAAAAAAAAATGAAACGAGATCACATGACAACCCCACGTTCCTGTGTGATTTTGACTTCAGCTGCACTTCACCAAGCCCCCTCTTCCACATGCCAGGGAAAACGGGGACGACGTTCCAACACGAGCAAACTGTCACCTAGGCTGGGGCACGCGGAGCATTAAATGGTTTGAACAAAATTCAAGCAAAAGATGTGAATACTTCAAAAAACAAACCAAAAAAAACAAAGAAAAAAAAGAAAAACCAAACCTCCATCCTTCTCTTTAGATGCAAACAGAGCGGCTTGATAGTAATAATGTTATATACCATCCAAAGGAAACAGCAGGGATGCCTGCCTACTATCTCTGAGAATCAAACAATGTTGGATTGCGTTTCCTTTCACACAGTTGAGCCTGCAATAAACCCTTGGCCTTTGTTTCGACTACGCTGAGCAGAAGGATGACCTCAGCTTTGAAACAATAAAGGGCCTGTAATGGTCTCTCCAGAGGCCTGCTGCCTCAACTTTGTTTCTCCTGAATGTGTGAGAAGAGGGGAAGAAGGCAGAAAAAAGGCTGGGTTATAAACTTTTCCTGCTCTTTAACCGACTGTGCAAATTGATGGCAATAAGGCTGCCACCTGGGGAGGGAAAAGTAAGATTTATGAGATAAATGATAGTGAAGAAAAGTGCTTATCTCGTCGTAAAAGTGGATGAGAAAGTTGAGGTTTTGTTTAGACAATCACAGCAAAGTATTTGAATGTCATTACTGCCCTGATGTGGGAAACCCCACCCATCTGGCATCTAACATAGTTTAAAACAAACACACTGAGTTATTTGCGAGGAGACAAACAGGTGACAAGAGAAAGTAAAAAGATGCCAAACAAAGGAGAATACGGTGGAGGGACAGAGGTGGACAAACAGCAAATGAAAGTGGGACAGCCTGTGTACGTGTGTGTGCATGTGTGTGTGTGTGTGTTAATAGTAGTAGTAATAGTGGTGGTGGAGGAAACTAAGGGGGCGGAGGCATGGCAAACTGCTAAGAGGATCAAATATCGAAGCACAACAAAAGCTGTGTCACAGGGGCGTTTGAGTCACAAGTCTCCCTTTGACAACCCCTCCTCTGCCACCCACCTCTTCCCCCGCCACCCCGTACCTCTAACCTCCTGTTACCACGACAGCGCTCTGCCACAAAGACAGCCCCTGATATGACAGAGAACAAAACGGCAGACAGATGTAGGTATTGTCATGCAGAGTGTTCCCTCCTCCTCCTCCTCCTCCTCCTCCTCCTCCTCCCTCCTCCGTCCTCCGTCCTCCTCCTCTCAGAGAGGAGGAACGACGACGTAACCCCGCGCTTCTGCCTAGAACACCTCTGAAAAAGAGCAAGCAAGTCAGTGGCCTCGAGTCACCGCCGCTGGAACTCGGAGACGGCCGTGACGGTCAGCGAACAGGTCGACTCTCTGCTCGCGTCTTTGCGGCTCAGCAGTGGCGGGCCGGGGTTGATTGAGAGACACAGAGGTGACACCAGAGTTTGACTGTTTTCGGCCTCTCAAAGTCGACAAAGATATCTCTGAAAGCCGCCCCGGCGCTAGTTTGCGCTGATGTTTTTGGACATATATTCCGCGCCCTATTTGTGCCAGAAAAAGTTCAAAACATTCTGGGTTGTTTAATTCTTGACATGGTGAAAAGCCACTGAAACAGCACTTAACTATCATGGTGCGCTTTAGACTCTCGCCTGAAAGCCAGGCTAAAGAGAAGTTAGCAGCTCCTTAAGGCCGGGTGAGGCCAGCTGATGCATTGATCTAGTTTCAACATCAAACAGGTTTTATTTTTAGCTTGTTGGTAAACTGGGTGAGACTTGATGCTCTCGTTTCACTCTCAAATCACTGTCATGGTTTGTTATTTATACTTGATTTGCAAGTCATGAGTCCAGTGTTCACTAAAAGGTGTAATTTAGGTTAAGAGCGGGCGATATTTGGTACCCATTTATATTATTAACGGTGTGGCTCCTCGTCAAACGGGTTATCATCGGCAAGAAAATAATGTGATCAGGACAGGGGAGAAAATGGACTCGCTGCCGCCCCCCTCTTCAGGTGTCAGGTCATCTGTGTGGGACTGACCCGTGTCCGAGGTGGGCTTTTTATGAAGCCGGGACATATTATTACAGCTGGGAGACCCAGGGAGACGCTGGCGTGGGGACGAGGTCTGATTGATTCAGGCCAGATGGGCGTCCCAACACGTTGCAGCACTGCGACCGAAATAGCTCCACGCCGTCTCGCTGCATTCCTCGGGAACACATTGTGCACTTCATGTCAGAGACGCGAGATCTATGAGTTCCCTATGAGGGGAACCTTAAATTCAGCGTTTAATATGAACTCTGTTGGCTTATCGGAGTTGGACGAGAAGTCAGACGCTTAGATCAACAGATATTAAGGGAGGAGGTTTCATTCCAGATACACTCTGAAAACCAGCAAACCCTCATTCCACACGCTTATGAGGCAATTCATCATCTGCCCACAGCCATACAATGCACCGATCAACACGTCAGCTCCACTGTCAGTAGAAATATAATGGAGCAAGTCTGGTTCAAACGCGGCTCCAAGTGTTATATGATTAACTGTCATTTTTATACTTTTCAGGGGTAAAGTCACATTGATGATTACGCCGACCACTATGCACATGAAACCCAGCATGAAAAACTGCTGGAGGATGTCGCCCAAAATTGAGTCGCAAATGCTCTGATCAATCGGAGAACACGCTTACGTCTTCGAATCTCCCCATCTAACCATTCAAGCGAGCATGTGCACCAAAATAACAAATTACTTAACACCGTGGGAGTTGAGATGGCCAGAGAGGTACCTTAAATTAGCTGGGGATTTAATCTAATTGGTGAAAGTCATCTGCTCCAACCTTCACTGTGCTAAATCCCCCTGCTCTCCCGTCTAGACTGAATTCTTGACAGTCCTGCGCTAATGTCCCGGGCCGGCGGCGGCAGCAGTGGCGGTGGGACAAATGCAGAGCGGCAGGCCAATCTGACATGAGGCCCGTCTCTCGGGCTTTAATGCGGGGTGGCAGCACAGGCCTCTTTTTTAAGGGAATCAATTAAGGTTTAAAAAGGTGATTCCTGGACGCAGAGTCTGGCTTTATTCCTGGGAGGGTAGAGTGGAAGGGGGAGGCTGGAGGTGGAGGGAGGCAGGGAGGGAGGGGAGGTCCCATGGGGGTTAAATAGAAACCACACACACACACACACACAATCACACACCTCAATAGCACCATTGTCGTAAGTAAACCACATAACTGAGAATTTGGCGGTGCTGTCTTGCCTGATTTGAAAGTTTACATGGTTGTTTGAGTGTCGATTGACTCTTGGATCCTTGAAACCAGTTGAAAGTATAAAAATTCTCGCCTGCCCTGCTCCCATTTCTCCTTCATCTCATCTTTCGGTTCTTTTTTTCCTCTTCTACCTCATTCAACATAGTTCCCCTGATGTGTTGAAGCCTTCTCTCTAGTGCACAATTGGGGTTTTCTGTGAAGACCGGCAAACATGTGAGTAAAACATGGTGCTTAAAAATATAACGATTGCTTTCCTGCGTGATTCTGAACTTCTGACACTGCTACTTTGAACAGAAAGTGACTGTAGGAGAAGACATGAACCCATTTTAAAAGCAGAGATGCTTCAAATCTAAAATTCAAAACAGCTGAGTTGATTTGGCTCAGTCTCCTCTGGTGCTAAAACGACTATTTTCTACTCAGTTCTTCCACTGTGATTCCTGATGAACTCCGGTTCACCCTGTCACCCTCCATTTAAAACCGCTAACCTTCCCAAATTGCCCTCTGGTCCTTTCTGACTGTGTTGCGTTCATTAAAACTTGCATCTGATATCACTCTATCACTTGCAACCGAGACGTCCAAACCTGTGGGAAAGGGTGGAAGGAGTTTTAGCCTTGTTCTGCACCGTTTAGCGGTGAGCTTGTTGGATTTCACTTGGTTACACCATGTATCAAAGGGAAAGAGTCTTTATCAACACAAAGGTGCCTCTACACCTTAGCGTCGACTTTAATCTCCGCCCCGAGGCACCGCAAAAACTATTCTTCCCCCAGCGAGGCACCTTGCATAAGATGTCGAAATCAGCTTACGACACGATCTTTTGAGAAAGCTCGCTCTTGTGTGCAGGTTTCAGACAAGGTACGTGCACTGTGAGGTGTGCAGGAATGGAATAAATGCCACTGTGATCTGTGAGAGATGAACATCCTCCTCACCTTTCGATCAAAAGCCCTCTGCGGTCAGATACATAAACAAATCCAGGGAGTGAGGCTTGATGTATAACTCTTATTTATGTCATTCAATTTAGCCCCAGCCGCTTGGCAATTCATTTTCATGATCAATTACAAAACCTTAAGGCATCTGTAATGCATTTGGCTTGACAGAGCGCGTTCACAAGCGCTCGCTCCAACACACCTCTGCAAAATATTCAACCCCAGCGCCTTTGAGAATACGCTGAATTGGCTAATTTTCCTCCTTTTCAGTGCGTATTTGTTTGTACTGATCCCCCAGGAGTCAACAGTTACCTACACCTTTGATGCTAATGGAAGGCTTTGTGTTGCGTTCAACTCACGCAGTTGTGTGAGGTGTGTCTGCAGCTGACTCCGCTCATGTTAAACGAGACGGGAAACAGGCTGCAATGAGGTAATTTGTGTGGTGGAGAGGTGGAGATGCAGCCAGGAAAGATGCTGAGAAAAGGGTTGGCTGTTACATCATAATAATCAGTTTGTGTACATTTTTTGTTTTTGGGGAGTGAACACGAGTTCTCATCTTTGACCCCGACTAAAGCGCTTAATAAAATACTCAGTTTTACTTCGGGGAGAATTCTTATCATAAGAAACTTGCAGTGGATAAAACAGTCAGGAAATGCTGTAATTGGAAGATAACCAACATTATCGCTAATTAATGGAATGAAAAGGTAAAAGACACAATCCTAACGTGAATAAACCCAATAATCAATGATAAAACTACAGTCTGGATGAAAAAGGTCAACATTTTTTCCTGTTGGTGTCAAACTTAATGGCTTTTCCAACTCCTGACCTTTCACCTCTGGACCTAACTTTGACCTTTTTTTGTTTGATCTGGCACTCAGGTTGATAAATTAGGCCCACACTGACATCTTATTAAATTTATTCAATATCAGATATCAGGTAGTCAGTGTCATCTGGTCTGAATAGGTCTCCGCTGGATGCAGCTGCAGCCTTTCATAAACTGATTTCATTACTCAAATCAGCTTTTTTCTAATGAACCAATTCTACCACCAGAGCTCTATGTGTCTTGGTTTTAGGGATGTTTAAGAGGCCACCGTTTTTTGAAGAGGTTTCTCTATTTGGACGAGAACAAAAAATTGGAAAAACATTTATGGCATATAAATACCAGGGGTTAAATTAATTGAAACTTACAGTTATGGAAAAAAAAAAAGCTTAAGTTCCGAGAATGAGAGGGCAGAAGCCACAGCAGCTCAACAGCAGATGTAAAAAATAAACAAAACATTTGAGAACCACAAGTCTGTCCTCTATTATGCTGCTGTTTCTCTATTCTCTCTTCACACCGAGTTCCTCCTTCAAACAGGTTCGATTTTATGAATCACTGCTTGCTCCTCAAGGGAATGCATTGTGCATTCCTAGAGCCACGGCCTCGACCGTCTTTGCTCATATACAGGGAAAATTCATTTCAATATTTATCTCCATGAATATTTTTTCTTCTTTTTTGTGGGGTGAAAAATAACGTGGAAATCGCAAAATGGGTTTGGGGGATGCGCGCGCGGCTGCAGCACGGAGGTGGAAAGCTTGGAGGAGATCATCAGAAAGGGAAATTGTGCACAGCAGGAAGAAAAATCATTGTGTTACCCCAGGTGAAAAATATTGTTGCTTTGCTTAAAAGTGCATGCAAGGCGAGCTACATTATTAGAATGTTTAAATATTAATTCTTCTGCTGGGTAGTAAAGATGATGGAGTCGCGGAGTCAACTACTTTGTTTTTCCTCCCCCCGCCTGTAGGCCACAGCTGCATTATTTTTCCCCCCCTAACCTCGCTTTGTTCCCTGTTCCTGCAGAAAAATACACTTTCCTCTTTGCACTCAGGGTTACTCTTTAGATTCAAGTTACAGCTTAACATGTTAATTTTCGACGTTTGAACAAAGTGTTGTACTGCATGTGATACTACAGGAAGGACCCGAAGGGCATAATGTGTCACCTGACCAGCTTCGGTCCGAGAATCGATACTCCCCGTCTCCGTCGTGACCGAAGGTGAGGTCAGATTTCAAACGCTCTGAGGAGTTGACAGTTAAAGGTATAGTGGCGTGCACTCGATATAAAAGCCTCCTTTGGAGATGCAGTCAAAAACAGCGGGTTGGAAAGGTTAAAAAAGTGCTTTTTGTCAAGGTGACTGTCATTTCTGAGAGTGGACATGAAGAGGTTTCACTCCAAAAACACTATGAATAAATTTCAGAAAGTAATTATCACCTGATACTCTTTTCTACATCCTTAGTTCTTGGGACAACATTCTGTAAAATGTTAATAAGTCTTATGTAAATGGTTCAAGATTGCTGATAACTTCCAAGCAGCAGTTGGCAATAACAGGGATCTCATTTTGAAATGAAACTCCTCATCCATCAAGAAGTGATTACAGGGTGTTGGTGAGGAGGAGGGAGGAGGAGTGTTTGCCCAACAAAGCCAGGTGTGATTTAAGAGGATCTTCACCGGCACTCAGGTAAAGTAAAGCAAAGCAAAGTTCCCCTTGTTATGTCGAAAAGAGATTCCAAAGCCGCGGCTTAAAGGTGGGTATTAGGCTGCTCTGATCTGAAACACTTTGGGATCCTTCAGACTGAAAATGGATAAAGATACAAGAAGCCCAGGGCGGGGAGCGGAGGGAAGGGAGAAGGGGGCAGAAAGGGAAGGAGACGGAGGCGAAGACAGGCAGCCACACTGCAGTTGAAACTCTGATGTTTTCTAACCGGTGTCCGAATTTAGCTGACAGAAGATCCACGCCACACATGGCATACGCACTCTGCTGGCGGTTTGTCAGGTGCACCTAGCTAAAACCAACGCCGTCTAACACGACCTGCAATGAATCCCACCTTCGTGGCGGTTCTACTGTTCAGTTGTGTTGAAACTGTTTTGGAGAGGTGTTGAGTCAGCTTTTTTTCATTTTGGAAAGTGTATCGTTACACTGACAGGTGTTTCCATTTTTATCTCCAGCCCATTCGTATCAGTTATAAGGACAATGTGATAGCTAGTCAATTGGTGTCACATTCGGGTTTCAACCTAGATTCGGTATGAACAGGTTTCTTAAAAGTGACACGTGAGCATCGGGTTCGAGCTGCTGAGATGCAAAAGCTCCTGTTTTTGTTTTGTTTTTTAATGTGATTTCTGGTTACGTCTCGAATCCACGAATCGTCTTGAATCCATAGTGATTTTATTAACTCCACTTATTTTTGAGTGCATGTCGAGGAAAAGCCAATAGATAAAACTTTCACCAAGTAAAGTCTTATTTCCTTTAAAAAAAAGTTAGCCTGTGTCAACTGCAAGCCAACGCATTTTAAGTCAGCGTTTTTTTATTAAGTTTCATTTTTCTAGGATATTGTGCGGGAACCCGTTTCCAGGCGGACGCATTATTTTCTTCTTAGAGGAAGCAAAATTCCAAAAGAAGGTTTTCAGGACACACTGTGCGACTGCAACCGGAGACCATGAGGGCAACGGCACAAGGAAAAGCAAAGGGAGGGACTGGGGAGGACCTAGAGACAAAGGGGACGACAGATAGAGACTTGACGGCCCCCAGCGCACGAAAGTGAGAGTGCTGTCACTCTCGACTGCCCCTGCCAGCCCTGCCCCCACCCTCCCAACCACCCCGCCACCACCTGCGAGTGATTGCGATGCATGTTCTAGTCACTCATGCAGGAGAAGCAATACACAAGTTCAGTGTACAGCCACTTTAAAAGCTCATCAGGCGCATACTCTGCTTGTAGGAAATACCTTATTCATGACGGACCCGGCTGCGGCCTAGGTAATTACTTGAATCAAGGTGGCCTCGGAAATGTTTAAATCTACAAGGACTGGGAGAATGCATGAATAATGCAAAATAATTTGCATCTAAATTTTTTAAGTGTGCTTTATTCGAAAAAACTAAAACGCAGGCTTCGATTAAACTTTGATGAGTGAAAGCTGAGCACTGCGTACATGCATGCATGCGGGCGGGCGTGCATGCTTGCAGCAGAGAAAAACCTCCTCATTTGTAGAAATTATTTAGAAAGGCGATAAAGGGGACGGAGGAGGCGAGAGGAGAGGCGAGGAGAGCCGGAGGTAGTGCCAATAAATAATAATTAAGAGAGAGAGGTATTTCAGCAGCCGGGTGTCTGGAGGACGGTGTGAGCAGCATCCACTGTGGCGCTGTCAAACAGGTTGCAACCGCGCTCTTACATTTACGCTGCCACCGAGCATCTTGTTTGGTGATTTTTTTTCCCCTCATACACACGTTTTTACAGCTCCACTCGCATTCAACTCTTTGAATATTTATGAGAACGTGTTGTTCACAAAGCAACATTTCCCTCTTCGTTATGGCTTAGGAATTCATCGGGGCTCAGGCTAGATGGCCAGGTTGGAATGTGCACCGCCATCAGCGCGTGCATTATGTGAGATGATGGCTTTTGCCGCGATTGGTACAACGTAAGGAGGTAATACAGGTGCAGTTTACATAATGTAGCGTGCATCAAGAGCGGGAGTGCTTACCTGCTTTGGAGCGAAGAGGCACGAGGTGGAGATGGGCCGGTACCGTAAATAGAAAGAGAAAAGGAAAGCTGATTAATAAATGAACAGAGTTTTTATTTGGATCATTTTGTAGCCAAGAAATACCTTCTCACAGCCCCTGGTCACAGCTTCCGCATGTCTGTGAGCTGTGAGCCGTTTAGCCGAACAGTGATGCGCGGATTTTTTTTTCATTTGAACAGTTTTTAGAGGCATTACCGCCAGTATTTTACAAGAAAAAAGCAAATATTTGAGGAAAATCTGGAAAAAAAAACCATGTAACGTATCTTTTCTTCCTAACTTCATCATCTTCGTCATCTTTTGACCCCAAACACTTGTTCTTGTGACTCCACTGACGGTCCCTAACCCCGGGTTGGGAACCCCTGATTTAGACTAATGCGTGATGCAGATACTGGGCTAGGGTTCAGTGGACAGTTTTGATGTCCAATAGGAGGATTTTTTTTTTCACGTAACTGACGTAACTTGACTAATTTTTCTTCTTTTTTTCACAAGACAAAAAGATCCTGATAAAACATTGAAAAATTGTAATTTTTTGACGATGGTGAAACACAAAAATTTAGGTATCAGCAGAAAATACACAGTTTGAGTCTAAAATGTGAGTATCTGTCTCCATAATTCCACGTATGATAAAACAAATCTGTCACTTCAGATGAATATAGGCTGAATGAATGTTGAGTCAAACCAAAACACTGACACACACACACACACACACACACACTCACACACACACCTCTCCTTTTGTTAAACAAACCATATATCACTGCTTTTCTCTCTGCTTGGCCCGGACTGGCAGGGCCAGGGAGGTGATAGAGAAGTGGGGGATGAGGAGGAGGAGGAGGAGGAGGGCGAGGAGGAGGAGGAGGCGGAGGAGGTGCACGCTGGGTATTTTTAAACGGAGGCTGGAAACAAAGGCCCCTCCTGAGGCCGGCCCCCTGCCCGGAGGATCACCTAGTCCCAGGCTATGCTGCTCCACTTTTCCCACGCTAACCTCCGGCCTCATTTGCATCCCCTGCTGCCCCTCGTAGCGATTATTTTCAGGTGAGCTGCTCTGTATAGAGGGCCTAGCTCGAGTATGTGTGTGAATGTCCCTGTATGTGTCTATGTGCATGTGTGTATTGTGTATTTATGCGATTTTATGTTCTTAGGTCTATCAGTGTGCATGTGTAACGGTTTGTATGTGTGCGTCCACCCCCTGATCCTGCTCTTAATTACGACTGACTGGCACCAGACACAATCGCCCCCTTGATTCGTCAGTTTGTCCCCCCCCACCCCCCACCCCCTCATACCCCCGCCCCCCCCTCCTCCCAATCAGCCCGGGGTGACCCGAATTATCTCCCAGCAGCTGGAGGAGGAAAACATCGTCTGCACACGGTGACGACCACAGACAGAGATGGTCGAAACAGAGTTGTGCTGTCTCTCTCCTTCAATAACACTGCTCTGACACAGCCTAGACTGTCACCACTATTGTGCAGGATTTCTATAGGTTACAACGGTACACTGTGTGTTACTGTATCATCTCAGCGAGTCGGGAACGAGGCAGAGAGGCAGCAGTGCTGTCCTGTTCATTCATTAACACTGCCGTCATACACGTTGACCAGATTCACCGGCCAACTGTTACATGTTAACACTACAGGCTACAACAAATTAATGTGCTACAGTGAGGGTCAGTACAACATGTACCATAAGGTCCCGACAGAGCACCAGACACATTCTGCTTGGTTACTTCAGGTTACTAAATTGGTTGATAAAGCTTAGTACAGCGTTACATTTGCTACTCCACATTACTACACGGGAGGCTTTAATATATAACAATATACCGTACCGTATCATGCTATCGTTCTACAGCAGGCTACGATAATATTGTGAGTCGAGCGTACTACACAATGCCACACGACATTCTGCTGTGCTGTTATGCTATTATGCTATTCTGCTGCACTCTACTATGCTAAACATGCCATAATATTCAAAAGAATGCCATGGTAGTAGTACTGTACTAAACTACAGGACACTGTGGTCGACTAGTTGCCCGGAAAGTTCAATCTTCACCTTCGACATAGTAGTTTGACAAAGTAATATTTACTCAAGGTCCACTTACAGTAAACTGAACAAAGTACATGCACTGATGAAGACCATGAGGTATGGTTGAAGGCTCTAAAAAGTTAGTGGGTGGGCCTTGAGTTAAGATTATTAAAGTGGATTAGATGGCGGCTAAATTATAAATCAGTGTGCAAGGTACTTTCAAACCGCGGCTAACAGTAGTCTGCCTCGTGTTGTGGTACCAGCTAATGCCCACTGGTGAAGCTACCTTAACCGCGGGGTCACTGGTTCCAGACGACGTTTCTTTGGTCACGTGGTCTGAGCGTGAGTCCGGTGCACCTCAATATATCTAGCTAATACACAATTAGAGGACAGAGACATCGCTGTTTTCTGCAATGAACGCTTGTAAAAATGTTCACATCTTAAGAATTGTTCTCCCAAATAGACCTGAACTCTGTCGCCCGGGTCTGAGTTAGAGTCTTGTTCTTCCCACTGAGCAACACATACAGTAAACCCACTGATCTCTGCCACTGCGGTTCTTTATAAAGATCGCATACAGACAAAAGCAATTTTTGTCCTGCTACAGCCGGGAGCCGCACACATTACTACACCTTATTATTTCATATCATAAGCTCCGGACTAACTCTTTCAGCTGTGGCAAGGGGAAAGGTAGCTACAAGGCAATGTACAGGGATTTACACGCAAATACACACACACAGAAACAAACACACACATCCCTAATATAATTGTCAGCGTCTGTCCCTCCCTGTCTCAGAGTGAAGCCCCAGTGTTCACAGAGAAGGGTAATTATCGTGTATCCGAAAGGGAGGATGCAACCATCTCTGGCTCTGATTAGAGGGGACAGGAGAGGAGTGTCGCCTCCCTTTTGCAAGCCAGCGTTTACAGGGAGGCGCACCTTTCACTGTCCAAACAATGTCTGTCAGCCACTATCAATAGCTGCTGTGGGAGGAAACAGTAGCCAAGGTGCCTAGACTGCCATACAGACTGAAAAATTGATATAAATTGGGTGAAAAGTGCATTACAAGGCTCTGGAAACTCCACAAATCCCTGTGTGGAGGTGGAGCGTAGCAACCGTCGTCCCAGAACATGTCTGACACTGTCCCTTTGCACTTGTACTGGGTTCCTATCATGAATCAGTGTGTCAGACTGTATAAACTAAGATCATTTTGTACCTGGCAGCTCTAGTGATGATGATCTTCAGATGTTTGTAACAGAAAAATAATCATCTCTCTCTTACTCGAGGAGGGGTTCTTTCAAAATTGGTCTTGGCAGAGGTTTTTAGTCGGCCTGTGTGTCACGCTACCTTCCTCTTTCCTCCTCCTGCTTCACTCCTTTCACCTCATTTCTCCTCCCCAGAGGTTACCATCTGCACCCTCCTCCCCTTCCTCCTCCTCCTCAACACATTTCAGCCTCAGCTCATACTTTGCACTCAGCCGTCTTCATCCCTGAGCTGTGTTCCAGCATTTTGACGTATCTTGACTAATTTTTCTAATCGGTTTTGCGATGAAATGTACCACCTTTTTTCTAGAGATTCACATTTGAAAATATCACTGAAGGAAAACCGGGCCTGCTCTCCGACACACACAAAAAAAAAAAAAAATGGAAGAAACTGCAAACTTAATGTGCCGACTGCCTTTGAAGTTCAAGGGAAGGAAGTTAGCTGCCACTTGAGATGTCATAGCTAATTGTCCGTTGCGAATACATGTATGATCATACAGCAAAGTGAAAGCGGATAATGACAAAACAGGGAGAGCGAAAGAGTGAAGGAACATATGCAGAGGCCTCATTTAGTAAATAAATGAGATAAAAAGAAAAAAAAAAAAAGAACCAGGAGAGAGTAAGAGGAAGAAAGCAAGAAAGAAATTGGTCCTCCCTGCTCCCCTTACACATACCCCGAGTTAACGCATCGCAGAAGATGATCGTCTCAACTCAATTTCTCAAAATTGCCACTGCTGCCGCAACCCTCCCTCGACCCCGAGAGAGAGGGGGAGAGAAAGAAAGAAAAAAAAAAACTTATCAGTGGTAACTCCTCCTTCATTTTATTTCATTTATGAATTACAAGGAAAGATGCCATTATATATTATTAATTCTCTGCTGTTGCTTTGGCTCTGGCTGCTGCAGCGGTGAGCTGCGGATGTCGGCGGCGGTGTAATTACGTTCTAGCCGGGCAGTCATCCGTTTCCTTTCAAAAATTTACAGGATTCTTAATCACGTTGCTCATTTGGGTGCACGGTGGCGGGGATGGCGAAACACAAACAGGGGCACGTCTGTTTGCACGGGAACACCTGCTTAGCATTGATAGCAGATGTCAGTCAGTGAACTGAACAAAAAAAAAAAGTGCAGGGAGGGGAGGGGGTGAAATTAAAAATGCAAGCATCACCAACTTCTTATTATTTACTTACTCCAAAAATGAACTACTGGAATGGGAGAAGGAAAATCCTGGCAAATGCCGGGGAAGCTGGGGCCTCGTAATTGTGCTGCTGCCTCCCTTCCTAACTCTTTTGCTTCCCCCTCCTTCCCTCCCTCTCTCCTCCTTCCTGTCCATCTCTGCCTCTTTCGGAAATCCAACAAAGTAGTGAACATCAAGAAGCATTTTTTAACCTTTTCCACCACTTTTTCCTCTCTCATTCCCCTCAACCTATTGAGCGATGGAGACCTATATTTCTATCCGTTTGCATCAGTCTTTGCTGCATTATTCATTTGCATTATAGCGCTGGATGGTAATTAAATCTTGCCTGGGATGCCGTTGTATTTAAATGAAACGTGAATATTTTAGTGAGGGAAACGCAGAATGTTTAATCTGTGCCCCCCCCCCACACACACACACACACTCACTCTCTCTCTCTCTCCCTGTTTTTGCCTTTTAAAAGCTTGACTATTGGCCGAGCTTTGAAACTGTTTATTGAGCTTGCCACTCTTTCTAAATGGCTTCTTCGTAGGAATAATAGTGTTGAGTCTACATCTGCATCGACAAACATATTTCAGCTGATGCATTTGCCTGGACAGGGATATTTGATACCTTTGAGACCCACACATGCAAGCACACACGACTTCCTCCCTCTAAACACGCATACACAGATGCACACGTATGGCGGCAAACACGAACAAAATCCGGCTAACAAAATGGCCACTGAGGACCTTTGTCTCACCGACAGAGAGAGAGAGAGAGAGAGGGAGAGATGTAAGAAACTGTAAGAGAGGGAGAGGAAGGAGGAGAGACAAGGAATTAGGGAGGAAGAGGGAATACGGGAGGGAACAATGACATGAAATGAGGGAAAGAGACAAGAGGACAGTGAAAGAGGATGGGAGACCTTTGTCATACATACATCTGTAGACAGAGACAGTGAGAGTGAGGCAGAGAGATGTAGGGAGAGAAGCATGAAAACCAAAACCAAAGAAAGAGGAGAAAAGTAAGGTGGGTTATGCTGACACATTTGAAAGCGTATCTTTCTCTTTGTCTCGTCTCTCCGTCCACACCAGGGTGACGTTTTTGACTTGGGTGAATCCTGACACACCAACCTCATGTTCCACCGTGGACAACAGGACAACAGGGACGTAAGCCTGCCGCGGGGCCACCCGGCATTAAAGTTAGGAGACCTCCCGCCCTCTTAACAGGCAAGACTTTTAAGTCACGATCCCATCGCTCCTGTCTGCTCGCACAGTTTTTGAGACGACAGGAAGATTAAAAACGTGTAAATCGACACCACTGAAGTCACGAGTTCGGCTGTATTAAAACACGTTATAGGTAATCACAGAGAGCAGAAGGTGGACAGATTATAGATTTAACTAGCTGAGAATAGCCAGAATAACCGCCACGTCTATCACACTACCGACCAGATGCTGGCCGCTTTTATCGTTTGGCGACCTAAAGACAATACTGAGAAAATATTTAGCTGTTTTCCTGCTGTCAGGTGTCACTGATACAGCATCATGTCTGTCACTTGCCCGTGTTTTCAAAATCGGTCGACCTAGTGCGGACGACAGAGGGAGAGAGAGACTCAGACTCAGTACAACGTAGAGGGAGAGTGAGGGCAGCAGACCTTTGTCATACGGCATTTGCAGATGGTGAAAAAGGAGAACAATAGAGAGAATCAGAGAGAAAGATGCAGAAAAAATGAAAAGGAAAAAAAGAGCAAGAAAGACAGTGATAGAGAGACCCTGCGAACGAGATGACAGAAGAGAGAGAGAGAGGTTGAGAAGCAGAGGGATGAGCTGTGCCTTTAATGCCCATCTGGCCCGGAGATGTAATAAAATTGACATATTGATTCCTTTGAATTTACGAATGCCTGTTTCATAAACTCCATTTCCAAAGCCGAGGCCTCTTTAGAGCCCTGTCATTTTTCCCCCAAATGGATCAATTATGTGCCCACGTAATCCTGTTACCTGAGAAACCCACGCATACTTCTCCCATTTGCGGTGCTTCACCGGGCGCACAGACTCACATTATGTGCACATAAACAAACTCGAAGGTTTTTTTTTTTTTGTTTGTGTGTGAGAGTGTGTCACCCCCCCCCTCCCTAATATTAGCGATTGTTTTCTCCCCCCTGGTGTCGTTGTACGAGTCTCTCCCGGAGGGTTTTAGGGAGGCTTTTCCTCTTTTCCGCTCTGGCTTGTGTTTGAAGTTCTAGAAATCCCTTCTACTCTTATAAACTGCAATTCTACCACCTCTACATCAAGACAAACACCACATCATATCCTTGTTACGAACCCTATAAACATAAACTCCAGTTCCAGCTGAAAAAAAATGGCAATTTGTTGAATCCACTTTACCACTTTTTAAAAACCATAAATTACAAAGAGTCAGTTACAAGCAACAGGATCATTTTCTATGGTAAATACACCTCAAGTAATAGACAATGGAGAGTTTACAGTACTTCACGCAGGAGGTTTCGCCCATCTGCTACAAGATAAATACTGTTTTGTGGCTCTGAGGAGCTGGTTAGGAAGAGCATGGCACTGACGCAACCGGGCTTTGGGGATTCATTTCCCAATGTGGTCCCCTATACTAAAAGCACAGGTAATTCTAGTACTAGAAGGCTGACCTGGATAAAAATGTGCACAAAAAAAAAATCGGAATCTCAACCAAAAGCAAGTTTTTAAATCCTTGTTTTCTCACAACAGAATCAAAATCAATTGGAAATCTGCCAGTGAAATGAGAATATTTCACCTTCTATCCTGCAGAAATCAAAATTTCAAGAACTTTCGGAGTTGTTTGTTTTTAAAAGAAGAAAGCATAAGTCAGGACGCTACACTATCGCCAAGACAAATTGATCCTTTTTTTAAAACTCAAAAGAAGCTGAATATTGATTGGAAAGGGATTGAAATATTTTTACTTTTAGGACTTTTGCAGTGCGGAATGCAGTTTTGGATTTAAAAAAAAAAAAAAAAATCTATCAAGAAATTTCTGCCTGAAATGTCTCACTTTTTAAAACAAGGGGAAGAACCCACCACTGCAGTCAAATTGCTTCCAGAAATAAAATCATCTTGTTTCAAGAATTTTCCGGGAACTAGTGTATATATCTCGTGCATTAGTATCAAGGACAATGAAAGTACTGGAAACAGGCACAAATATTCTCAGTTTTTTTAATTTTTGTTTGTTTTGAATCAGCTCTTCTGGGTCTACTGGGATTTCCTCAGTCTGCGCTCATGATTTAGCGGAGTCCATAAAATGACCAGAAACACGGGTTGTTTTCACGGAATAACCAGAAACAGAACTAGAATTTGTCTTGGCCTCATTGGTGCAGAAACGTGTCGACAACTTAGAGAGTTTCTGACCCGTGCTGGCAGCCCAGGGATGGCTCACATACATAACACGGGGGAAAACAAAGGAGTCAGTATGGCTAGTGCCTGGGCGGTAATAGCATAATAGGCGGCTACAAGTGGTCACGGGTCAAACCGGTGCGAGTGTAAATGTTGGAGTAATACAGCGGGCTGTCAGGTGGAACGGAAATGTATGAAGAGCGACAGCAACGGTGCTGCACGGGAGCTCTCGCTGAGCCACGAGATATCTATTTTACTATCTCACATTGTTGTAAAACCAAGAGAGAGACAGGGAGAGGGAGGGAGAAGGGAGGGAGGGAGCGGGCGAAAAAAAAAAAAAAAAATCAGTCCTCGATCTTATTTTCCACACTCTGGCAAGCTACAAGCGGCTCAGTTACACTACACTTGCACCGAACAATCAGTCTGGCAAAGGTTCACAAAACGACGAAATACCTTGTCACTTACTGCCTGACCTGTTCAGCGGAGTGACTCGGAGGGGGGAGAAGAAGAGGAAGAAGAAGGATGTAGAGTAGAGGGGAAAAAAAAAAAATATCATAAAATAAAATAATCATAAAGGAGCTCTGCTGTGGGTGACATGCATAAAAGATTTGGGAAAAATTCCTTTATGTTCTTACTCTTACTTGTTGCTGTAAACGAGTGACACATTTATAAGGCATTTACTCCAGTTTTTCCCTTTTTTTATTTCCCCTTCATATATAAATCATAAATATTTAGTATTAACTTGTTCAAACTCTTCAAAAAGCTGGATGATGTTTACACTTAAACAGTAAAAGTTTAAATTTTAGTAAGTAAAATACTCAAACCCAGGATCCAAAATGTATCTGGACACATTTGGTTACTTTGGACACTTTGGGATCTCAGCTAGAATTATAAATAAAGGTCTGTGGGACTGAGAAATGTTTGGCTGCACGGCATGACTTTGTAATGGCTGACCCTTTGGCAGGTCAGTGGGGTTTATGAGTTTATAGTGTGTCGAGTGAAGTCTGGTTCATTTGTCATCAACAGAAACCTGATTTCTTTGGATGCTTGTTTTTTTTGTCCACATCCACAGAGGAAGTCGGGTGGGGGCTGCTATCCCCTCCAAACCTCGAACCAACCGAACAACAACCACCGAGAGTTCTACTGGCTCATGCAAAGAATGTTTGACTTTGAAAAAGAAACCAAGACAACTCAGGTTTTGGGATGACAAAACTCCAACGAATGCACGGCGGCGCAACATGCAGCTTGGATGTCAAAAAACCAGGGGGAGGAAGGGTGTAAAGTACATGATTTGTCACATAGCAGCTGTAGAAAGTTAAGGGAGCTTTGAGGCTGAGTGAGAGAGGCAATTGTTAAAAAGTGAAGAGGAGGTGGTGGTGGGGTGTTGGGCTTAACGGGCTGACAGGCAGCTGGGTTCTGCTCACTGGACTTAATCTAAAAGAAAAAGGTCCCAGTTATGATGAAAGGTCGGCAGAGTATGTCTCAGCAAATTGGCTTTGCTTTTTTTTTTTTTTTGAAACCTCGTGCTGGCTGATGCTTCCACTCCACTGCTGTGGAAGCCTAATGACCTACTGCCTGCTAGCTCAGCCCTTCCTCCCACCTGTCCACCAACCCCACCGCCCCACCCTCTCCCCTGGGTCAAGTATGGTGGTTTCTGTGGAAACTTTGGCCGCCGGTGTCAGTGGGATCTCCCTTGAAGTTTTTACCAAAATCAACGCTGGTGACAAATTAGGAATTTCTCACGTTTTTGTCCACTGCAGGCGACTTCGCCGGTAACTCACAGAAGAACCATTGACAGAAGCATCTGAACTCATGCGGACTTGTTGACACGCTCATGATGGGTAAACAAGATAGATTAGATTGATTATTGGGGGAATTCAGAGAGAGTTGCGACCCAGTCGTGGCCAAGTTCATAACATGATGGAACAGTTTGGCTCCGTCTTGTTGCAGGCCTGACATTTCTCCAAGGCCAACTATAATGATGGACAATGACAGGTAATTACTAGGGGGAGCATATGAGAGCTCAAGATCAGCAGTATCTGTGAAGTTTCTGGAAACTCTGAGCGGGTCAGAGGATGGCAGCCAACATCCTGAGCGGTGGGTTCCGCTCCGATCGGAGTCCAGTAGGGAAAAAAAAAAAAACCATGCCCCCACAATTTTGATGCTGTGTTTCCCTAACTTGAACCGAAATGTTCACAACCGCTGTTTGTGTGCTGAACTAGCTGCCTGACCCTGAAAGCTGCTACAGCCCAAACGACGGGCTGTCAATGAGGAAATAACTAATTCATTATCGGGTTTTTTTTTTCTCACAGATGTGTGGCTTTGCATCGGACAGCGGCAGAGTCCTATGTATGTTTTTACACCTGGATAAACCTCCACTTCCTAATGACTTACAGGCATTTCCTTATTCCTCATCTTGGCGCTTGCCGGCGCTTTACCTGGTTGTTTTTATCTCTGTGAAGGGAAGGGTGTGTGTGTGTGTGTAATGCCCTTAGATGTCATTATTTACTCTTGTGTGTTTACTCTAGCTGTTGTGAGGGCACAGATGAACTCCTAACGAAGACGGAATACCAAATAGCTTCAATATTTTGCAAACAGCTTCACCTGCACACTGGGAAGGCAGGGATATGGATGGGGGGAGGTAGAGGGGGGGGAGTCGGTGTTGCAATCTCTCGTGTTGCACAGAGTCCTCGGTGCTCCCCCTTTATAAATTACCTCATCAGTGACTGAAATTAACACCGATTCTTGCAGGCAATTTCTCAATTTCCAATGCTAATTAGCTTTTTCTCTTTACTTTTAAATTCTGTAGCACCTGTTTAGGGGAAGACATCTTAGACAGTGCAGGCGCATTTAATCACAATTTTAATTAACCAGCCCCATAGATGTGAAAGAGAAGCAATTATAATGCAGATGAATGATGATTTTTTTCCACATTAAATTGTTTTGTTTCTTCGTTATGTTGATTGCATAAATACTGGCGCTGCTCAATTTTTATCTACTATAATTTTGTAATTGTTTTGCAAAAAAAAAAAAACCAGCAACAGAAAGGGTTTGGACAGACTGAGTTTGTCTGTTGACAAATTGTTTCATTTAGTTAACCCGTTAATCGCCAGAGCAACACGGAGAGGATTTGGCAGGAAGTGTCTTATTTGCATTCTTTCCCCCTAAACAACTATCGTCAACCACCTTGCTTGCCAATCATCTTGTGGTTTTAGAGCTTGTTGTTGGGGGGTGTGGGGGGGGAGAGAATTACAGTCTTCTTATCTCTTTTGACCTTAACAAACTATTTAACCAAATGAAAGTCATCCCCTTTCTTTCCTCAGCCTCCCCTTTAACTACTGAGCACATAGTCACAAATGAAAGCACAGATGGGTGCTACTGGAATGGACTCATAATCTTTATGTGCTCGTGAAAATATCATTGGGTTCGATGACAGCGCTTTCGACTGTGTTTATTGCCCCTTGTTCTCTGAAACTTTGCTTTTATGTTAATGTCAGAGTGACTGTTGCAGTAAAAACAAAAACACACCACTGTAGCAGGTTTCCTTAAAATGCTGCCGCCTTCTTTAGCCGTTAATGAGAGATGTTTTTCTGTAAAAAGCCTATGTAAGCTTTGCGTCGCAACTTTTATACAGAGTGCACGCCTGTTAAATTGGAGAGTGAGCTTGTTTAAATCAGGCAAAATTATCCGACTTGACACCCGTCTATTAGTCAGTTGTCCTGGGTAGAAAGTTGAAACTGAAGTTGCAGAATTTTCTTCAAATGCAAGTTTTTTTTTTTGGTTTTTTTAAATTCTGAAATGTCCAACACTAAACATATTAGACGTACTGGGAACACAGCTGAAAAAATCCCAAGTTGAGGTTCAAATGCTGCTAAATTGAGTTTCCAGAGGCTGGTTTGGATTTTACTTCCAAAAATGTTCTATCAGGATTGATCAGGACTGAGGGTTTTTAGATGTACATATACACCATTTTGGAAACAGTTAAACACTCACTGTTGTTTGTAGTGCGGTTTTTTTCTCTAGAAGACCTACGAAGATCACTGCAAAGGGCCTGCTGTAGGGCAGGAAAAACTCCCAGAATCCTCCTGTGCTCTGTCCTCTGCCCTCAGCCACCCCCAGCAACACTCATTCTCTAATCCCACTGAGCACTGCTTTCAGTTTGCCCAAAGACCATGCAGGGCAACTCCAATGGACCAGACACACACACACAGACACACACACACACACACACACTCACACACAAACTCTTTTGCTCTCTCTCTGTGTTGCAAACACACACACACACACACTTGTTTCATATCTCTCCCCCAGTCACAGTGACAGGCACTTACTGAGGGGGCTTTCCTGTCTAAAATTGGTCCGGTCATCTTTAGCATAACTACGTGGGCAGAGGTTTTACTAAAGTCTTTCCAGTGATTTTGATCCAGATTAGTTGCATGTTTTTAAAAGAAAATGTTTGAAAGTGGCATCATCTGAAGTTTTGATGCAGAATGCAAAAACTCTCCGTCGAACAGCAAGATTCTGAGACAAAATGAGATAAGTGGCTCTCCTACATTTACAAAACTTAATATAACAGCTAGTGTTTCAAGAAATATCTACAACTGCGTTTTCCCATTTTGGTATTATTTTAGAGATTTACATGATTCACAGGAAGTTTGAGATGTATCCAAAGAGTTAGAGTTAGCTGCTTCGATATAAGATGTCTGAGATTTGAGAAAAATAAAACAAGTCACACCTTCCCCAACGACACGTCTGACACCACTAAAGGCCCTGGCTGACATTTTATTTTAAAGATGCTAAACTATCAATGTGCATTTTTTCTCTTTTCTCAAAAGTATGACATAGAATCGAAAACAGCCAAGAGTGTTTTCACAGAGTACAGCTTTTCCAGTTTTTTATGGATCTATCTTAAACCATCCTGAGGTGCGTCTAAAGGAAGAAGCTCCTCTTTGAATATTAGTGGCGATTGGCTGGAGGTAAACAGAGCATTAAATCCTGCAAAACTGTGGCAAGGCCAATATGGGCGCGGGACAATGGCTTGGCCCGGCATCTCCAAGCCTTTGTTCTCGGCTTAACAAAACTCTGC
Source organism: Xiphias gladius (assembly GCF_016859285.1). NCBI lineage: Eukaryota > Metazoa > Chordata > Actinopteri > Istiophoriformes > Xiphiidae > Xiphias > Xiphias gladius. The sequence goes on from NC_053412.1 coordinate 2,406,014, forward strand.
CGTCACACCGTTTTACCTCAATGCTGCCCTGTCGAAACAGCCATCAGCCCATCAGAGCACATGCATAGCTGAGGACAGGAAGGGAGGGAGGAGAGAAGGAATAAAACGGGGGAAAACGGAGCAAATATGACGGTGGGGAGGGATGGGAGGGAAAGGAAAGATTAAGACGGAGAGAAAAAGGAGGAGGAGGCAAGGAAAGTGCCAACAAGACAAGTAAAAAGAGGGAAGGCAGACAATGCGAGCAGAGAAAGAAAAGATAAAAGAGAAATAGGTGTGACAGTGAGAAAAGAGAGATGTGAAGTGAAGAAAAAGAGAATTAAGTGTCAGAGTCCTCCGACGTCATTAAAGGGTCAAAAACAGCTGAAATATAACCCTGCGGACGGTCTAAAGGGAAAAAGAAATGAATAAAAACACAATACTACTCACCTCCCACCACACAACCTTAATAAGAATATATGGCATCTGTGAGGAAGGGTTGGGAGTCGGGGTGGGGGGGACGCAGCGTTTAGAGGTTTGTCATGTGCCGGCGACAGAACTGGAGCAGCGAGATTCACTAAAAGTTTCATTACAAAGTTCTCATGTGCTTCCCTCCGAGGGCCACGACGAGGTTTAGGAGGAAAAACAAAAAGAAAAAAGAAAGAAACGGCACAGCTGCGTCTGCTGTGACCTGTCTGTCTGCCAATTAGCATGTATGTGGAGAGTGGCGGTGCATGTGTACACCAGCGTGTGATTATATACATACAGATACATACGCATATATAGATATAGATATATATGCGTATGTCTGAGTATGTGTGTATATTTGTTTGCGTGATGCCAATGTGTGTGTAAAGGCACGTGTTTGTGTGTGACACCGTTTGTGTCCGTGTCCACGTGTGTGCAGATGTGCACTTGCCTGGTGAACATGTGTGACTGTTTGCTGGTGTCAGCCATTTTCAAATCGATGGCACATAAACGCTCACTTGTAACTTATGATGCAAACTCCAAAATAAAAGCACTTTAAGTCCTTTCTCGTACTTTGTTCCCCAGCTGGTAATAAATATTCATTACGATCTTCTGATAAAAGACAGTTTTGCTGGTCATAATCCTCAGTATTCCTCATATTTTATTTTCTAAAATCTTAAAAAAATGTTTATCTGGTAGGCAGAAACTTTCACGTCGTGGCTCCTTGCTAATGCTGCATGGATTTCTTTCAAGTTCAAAGTGGGAGAAAAACTGTGTATGTCAGCCTCACAGTGATTATGATGATGAGCATCAAAGACAATGTAGGAATTTTTGGCAGTTTGTGATTTAGCCACTAAATTGCAAAAATGGTCAAGGAATCCACAGATGTTGGCGGGCAATAAAAAAAAATAAACTATCAGTTATATTCCCACTAATGTGACTCAGTCTACCAGGAAAAAAAAGCAAACAGTATCTTCTCCAGTTCAATTAAGGTTGTTTTTAAACTGAATTATTAGCACTTAACCCCAAAACTTGACCTCACGATCACCATCTTGGACGTAGTTCAGGCTTCTAGTGCCACATTTGGCTGCTTTTGGTTGCCTTCTCCCTCCCTCTTTCTTTCCTTCACTGTCAGGTTCTGGCCTGCCAATTTCCACTTGAAGCTTGACTGGGCCTGATTTGATGCAAACTACCTCGGGGTGAGGTGGGGAGTTGCGGGGAGAGAGGAAGGGGGGTGGAAAAGGGACTGAAACTGATGAACAGTTATGTCAAGTCGATTTTGCACCGTTGGGAAAAGGTAACCTCTCCTTCGGGGAGGGGGCGGCGGGGAGGGAGGAGAAAAAGGTAACAAAGAAAAGGGCAACAGAAGACAAGGGTAGTGGAGTGGAGGGTACTGGGGGGAGGAAGGCGGGGTCTAGGGGGGTGGCGGAGGGGGTGTGTAATCGCACCAGGGTGCACCCACTCTGCCGCTTCACCTCACCTCCCTCTGCTTACCACCCCGCGCAAAATGCTAACTGTCAGTGTGAGTACTAATTGCAGATGTGCCAGTCTGCCATCATAATAAAATCAGAGTCAGGGCGGACATTAAGCATGGCTGGCTCATTTGTGAGACTGCTGAAAAGGTAGCATAAATGAATATTTCATTACCTTAATTACTAAGGAATACTCCTTTCCGCCAGTCGTGGAATGAGTGTTGCTGTAACTAATTATGAAAAGTAATAACATTAGGGATACTGTGATTGCCAGTTTATAAGGCGGCGTCTGCTTGCTGTTGAGGTATAAACCATGTTGGGAAACGTGGCGCAGAGCGGAAGGGAGGAAAAAGACGAGGGCTCGGTCTCGATCAAACCTGCAAAAAAGTGGGGTTCACTGGGCTGAACGGAGCTGTGATTATTTACCCAGGGACGCCAAGTGGAGGTTCAACAGGTACGAAGGGGCTAAAAGGTTGTGAAATTCTCTCGGCGTCTAGATGAGAACTCGGGGAGCCCTTTAATACACGGCTTTCGACGGATACAAACACAGAGTGAGCAAGGACACACGCGCTACAGCTTCCTGGTCCGCAAAGTGCACTTTGATGAATCCTTTACCACGCAGGCCTGGAGTACCTGCACGTCCAAAGAGGCCAGGCTACAGTGAAGGACCACGAGCTGCGCATTTGCATCGCTTCATCATCCCTCAGAGTCTTTGATGTCAGACACATGGCTCGATACCTTTGTCCGTTATTCACCTCTGCAGCCCGTGGGCACATCCCATGCCCGGCTGTAATGTATGACCACTGATAAGGTCGTAAGGGGGGCTGTGAGAAAAAAGGCAGAGTACAAGGTCTGCTTTGATGGCCATGCTAATTCCAATACCCCTAAGTAGTAAGAATAACAAAGTGGTGGGGAATTTATCTCAGGAATGCCGGAGCAAGACGGCCGGGCGATAAGGAAGTAGCTTCGCTTGGGTGGGGGAGAAGTAATTAGAGTGGGCTGACTGGTTACATGACTGACTGGCTAGCTGGTGGGATGGATGGAAGTAGAGGTGGGGGAAATGGACTCGAGGGCTACACAAAAGGCAAAGTTGGAGGCAGAAAGGTCCAAGAACCAACTAAATTTGTCACATTTTTAAAATATGTCAGTATCGGCTCGAGTACAACTCCCTCTGGTTATTCATGTTTACATTTTGGGCTTGTAACGAAAGGCCCTGATGGAGCAACAGACAAATTCTGCAAGTTTGTAACACAGAAATGCAAGAAAAAAGACGGAAAAATGCTAAGGAACATCCTTCACTTTATAACCCCTCCCTAGAGACGTTCGTAAGGCCACAACAAAAATTACTAAGAATATACTAAACTTTTAAACCCTCGGTGATGTAAAAAAACAACCTCAGGCCCCACAGTTCACAAAGCCTTGACCTAACCAAAGACCAGGCTGTGTCTCAGAGTGAGTCACGGGGCCAAGTCTGAGCTTGAGTCTCCATATCTGACCTTAGTCATCTTCCACAAGGTTTTTAGGTCAGGAAATACCCGTGTTACTCTCTGCAGGCAGGCGATCACTCCAGAGTAGCGGCCGTAGCCAAATTCAGCCATTTAGATCCCATCGGCCATCTTTGGGCCAAGAGGTAAGGCCTCACAACAGCATCACATGGCAGCCACAATCACACACACACCTCAGTTTTTTCACCTCGTCATGGCTTCAAAAAGCAGATGATGATAATAATCACACAGCATCTATCCTTCAGTTCCTTTTCCAAACTCACACGGAAATCCTGGATTGCTGTGTTACCTAAAGCAAAGCTACACCCACATCCACGGCTAACCCATCCCTGTCAAGCTCCAGCCCTCACAATGTTTAATTTACCGTCATGTATTGAATAAACTTCCCCTTAAATCCTTGACCTCCTGCTTGACCACCTTGCCCCAAAACCCAGACCCAAACAGCAGCCTGAAACCACAGAAAGCTCCTCTCCGGTGCAGCCTCAGCCCCATTCGCCTTGCATGTCAGAAAGGCTGAAGACAGGCCTGTCGGTGTGATTATCCCCCCGCTACCTGAGGAGGTGTTTGTTTGACATTCGCATTTGACAGCGACGGGACACGAGGCATTCGGTGGGGGGGGGGCTCCCTCTCGAGTCAGAACCCATTAACACGTGAATTCACCTCTCAGAGTTTTAAACAGGGCCTTTGCTACACATGTCCACTGACTGCACCGCGGATCACATTTAAAAGGGAAGATGTGCCCCCCCCCCCACTCCTCCATGTTTTAGCTGTCCTTGACTCACTCTTGCCAAAGGTTAAATGTATGTCTGAATAACAAGGAGGCCAGAGTGTAATTTCTGACCATTTCCTCTTTTCTCTGCAACCTCCGGTTAAGAAGGTGCTTGATCAACGCCGAGATGAAAGCGTGGAAGTGAGTGAAATTTGTGCAACCGCAAAATGACCTAATTTTGTCCTAATCTCGCTCGGCAATCAGCTGCAATTAAATTGAGATAACACATCTGAATTTACTTCCACACGAGACGGGGGAAACCAGAGCACAAACGAAAGCAGACATGTCCTCGTTAACAAAAAAAAAAAAAAGAAAAAGAAAAGGGAAAAAAAAAAAAAGGTAACGAGAGGGGAGAGTTGCACCTAGGTGGCAGAGAAGCAGGACACCTTCTGAATAATGAACTACAGTAAGAAAGTGAGCCCTGATCAAATAGCATATTCTATAATCCTGAGTTAAAGGTAGGACGGGGGGCGGCAAAGCGTGTTGAGTCGTATGTGAAAAAGGCCCAGATTTCCAGACGTCACCAAGCCTTAATCTGGTGATCTGTTATTGATTGTTCCACGCGGCCGTGACCTTGCCAGAAGAGCTCTTCCACCCGACAATCAAACATACATCAAAGAGCGTGCGTGTGTTTCCCTAAATGCACGTGTGTGTGTGTGTGTGCGCGCATGTAGCAGCGAGCGTCGCGTGCAGATCAGCGGCGCCGACATCAGAGCCGAAGACGGGAGGCTGCTTTCAGCACTTGTTTGTAGAAAGGTGTCACTTCTGAAGCAGCTACCGCAAAAAGGAGGGAAAAAAAAGGGGAAAAAAATCATTTTAATGGGCAATTGAGGTGATTACTTTTTTCTCCTTTTCCTCAGAAACGCCATGAAACTGTGCCCTGCTTTACGGCTGACAGCAGTGATAAGTCTCTCTCTCTCTCTCTGTCTCACACACACACACACACACACACACACAGAGAGAGAGCAGGAAAGCTTTCACACACAAGCTCGAAACCAGCTGTGATGTGTTTGTTCTTTTGATTTAATCTATATTTGTTCCTTCGCTGAACTATTAAGACACAATCCTGTTTGTTAAAAGCACTTAAAAAACAGATTTGATTTGACAGGTCACTCCCTGTCATGATCAATACTGCTAAATTTTCTGCACTGCATTGAACATGACAAATAACAAGCAATACAGAAAGAAGGGGGGACATTTTACACAAATTCTTCCATAAACATAAATGTCTACTAACCCAGACTAAAAAATAAAGTCAAATTCTGAAAATATCTTTTATACAAGAGTAAATCTGCAAGGTAGGCTCGGCTTGAAGCTACATTACAAACTAAATTTAATTTGGTGGAACAGTGGCCATCCAAACTCCTCTTGTGCATCCAAACGAAGATGCACATGCACACATATACCATTGTTGGGAAAAAAAAAAAAAAGTGTTTTTGAAGCTCTTTTTGCCCCCACGCCATTTAATTATGAAATCTGAATGTTAGTTTACACCTGCTCCGCAACCTGTCGTCTGTCTCGCCCAGAATCCCTCGCAAATGGGAAAAGTCGACGCGTGGAAAATGTCGAAAATCACAGGCGAGACGCGGTGCAACAACTGAATAAGTGCAAACAGCAGGACGAGACGGAACGGATGGGCCAAATAAAGACTTTGCATTTTCACTTGAGAAAGACTCAAATGAGGCATGATATTTCAAAATGCATTTCCCCCCTACGCAATGCATAAAACATGCCGGCTTAGGGTAAAGGGTGTACAAACGTAAATGAAAAGTCCAAATGCATGCAATTATTTGCCGGACCACTGAAGTTTCAATTTCTGTGTTTGCTTTTTGTCAAATTCGCAAGGAGTGAAGAGAGAAAACAGAGAAAACAAAGGGATGAGAGGAACAAAACTCAGAGGTAAAAAAAAAAAAGAAGAGAATACAAGCAAAAAGGCATGAAATAAAGTCAGGGAAGCAGGAGAAAGACATCTGACTGCACGGCAACTTTACTTAGAGCAGCGTGTCGCAGATCAGGCGCACATCAACGTAAGGGGGGAGCTGATCCGACCTGTCCAATCCTGAGAAAGAGAAAATGAATGGATGGAGGGAGGTGGGTCAGAGCTTGACAGGCAGAACGCCGCCGCCAGAAACACCTTCAAGTCTGTCACCTTTGCTCCATCACTCTCCATCTCTGCTTCCTTCACACCGTCCTGAGTTGTTGATGTCCGAGCGACCTAGACTTCTGACAAGCGCCGCGTCACTACGCCAGCTCTCGGCCTATTTTCAACAGACACAGACTACACGTATCCTTGATTATCACACAGCGGAGCCAAAACAACACCATTTAACTCACAACTTTAATATCTCCAGTAGGTACAGCGGTGCACTCGCCATAGTTTCAAGTGTCTAAGAGGCGAGAAAAAACTGTTTTGTTTTTTTTTTTTTGAGGCAATTCCTTCTGGGGAAGAGAAGTTCAGCAACAGTTCAGCTGACATGCAGTAAAAACTGGGACTTGCCTAGATGTGAAACAGCTTTCTTTTTTATTAAGCATAAACAAAATGCAAACGATTAAGGCCAGAAGCATGCAGGGAATGCCACGTTGCCGCCTGTGTCACCACATTGTTTTGGAAGATACATCATTACTGCCGTTTAAACATAAAGGGAAGTCGCAGAGGCAGAGTTGGCTCACTATTGGCTGATTCATGCCTCGGTGTTAGTCAAGCAACGGATCCCAGCCACCGCTCTCGCTTTCATCGTTCTTGGCAGTGGCAGTTGCTCTGTGTGTGTGTGTGTGTGTGTGTGCTTTCTTGTGCGTGAGCGTGCATCACCCCAAATACACTGTAACTTCTGCAGCTTTGTTTTTCCAAACCAACGTGTCCCATCACCAAAAATCACAGGAATTTTACGTTACCAAAACAAGCGCAAGCGATGCAGCTTGAATCTATTTTCACAAAGGGAAGAGATGGAGGGATGGTCGCAGAACGTGCTGAGTGTACGAACGGCAGAGAGTTTTCATGCAAATACTTCACGCCCCCCGACGCCGCCACCTCCAGCCCGTTTCTCCAAACCACGGGTTAATATCGTGGCTGCCTGGTAAGGCATTATCCAGAACCTCTCGGAACAAAAGGCCCCTTTCGCAAACAGACTCCTACTTTCCCCCAGTGTCCAAAGGTGTTTGCTGAAGTAAATCTGCCTAAATCCTACGCAGCTTGGCCGGGAGGGGGAGGGGGGGGAAGGTGTACCGATAATCCTTCTTCTTAACCAAAAAGGGGGAAAAAAAAAAAAAAAAGTTCTGGGTAAGGAAAAGAAAAGAGAAAGGGAAGAAAGAAAAACCGGAATCCATATCACATGATGCCATTTAAAGAGTTGTGGTAGCCCCCCCCTCCCTCCCGCCTCCCCATCTTTGCTTAAGATTTGCATACATCCAGCCTGGGATTCGGATGATAAAGATATCTCGCCAATCATTTTGGTTGCTCAACAGATAAACTGCAATGTGCAAGTTTACATGAGTGGACAGGGGGAATGTGAAGCCATTTTTATTTTTTCCTCACCTGGTTTTTTTTTTTTTTTTTAAATGATGGCACTCAGGAAATAATCGTTTTGACCCCCCCCAAAATAAATAAATAAACCTGGTCAGATACGAAGAAGTTTTCGAAGCACCTTGTTGCCAGACAGACGAGGGGAGAATAATAAAAGCGCATCGTTAAGACACCTGCTCCTGACCCTTATTGCCTTCTTTAAACACAATCCAATCAGTCGCAGCCAGGATTTTTTTCTTCTTCTTCCTGAGTGTGACTGGCCACGAATAGTGTGGGCATGCCATCTCGTAACACTATCTGTCTGTCAGGAGGGGCCCAGGTCCCTGCTAGAGTAGGGAGGCTATAAAAGGCTTGTAACCAGGGGACGACCAACAAACAACCACAAACACCCTAGTTATTTCTCTCCACCATCCACCCACCCCTTTCTGCCTCTCTCCCTATTTTTTCCCTTCCTCTTCTTTTTTTCCTCCTCTCCTCTCTTGCTCTCATTTTTTTCGCCCCCCTTTTCATCTCAGGCCCTTTTCTGATGCTGAATGCAAATGTGTAGCCCTGCTGCTGGCGGCGAAAGGGGCTGAATTGTGATTAAGAGGGAGAAGAAGAAGAAGAGGAGCTCCTTTCTTTGTTCTCCCCCCGGGGGATGTTTACCAGGAGAGACACGGCGGATCAGATATGAAAGGCATTCAGGTCAGCATTGATGTGAGCGAAAGTGAAATCGTACCTAAGGCATTCCAAAGACCCGCGGTGTCAGGGGTCCGGGCTCGCGGTGCCTCTGCAAGTGTGTGTTCTCTGGCCGCCAGGCGAAAAATATCTTCACACAAGCAGGGCGGTCGAAGAAGGAAGAATGAAAAAAAAAAAAAAAAAAGGGAATAATAAAAAAAGGGAGAAAATGTGTCAAAAATGTTTTTTGGCTATTTCTTGGGAAGAGGAGGAGGGAGGGATGAAAGTTTTCTGTCCAGTGTCCAGGATGGAGTTGAGATGATCATTAGTTATCTTCTTTTTTTTTTTTTTTTTGTGTGTGTGTGTGTGTGTGTGTTGGGGGGTGTTCAGCCACAAGCCATGCTATTTGCTTTTATCTGCCTTATCAAAGCATGAAAAAAAAAAAAACCGTGCTTGTGTGTTGCTGTTGTGTGTGTGTGTGTGTGGAAATGCTGTTCCTCAGCTACATTCCTGATTTAATTCCTTGTGGAAAGCACATATTAGAGGATTTGTTGAATAACATATCGGCTTGAAAGTCGAAGATATCACACTGCGATGACTGTATCTCTCTGTGACACACGACACACACACACGCACGCCCACAATAAAGTAAAATCATGTGAATTACAATGACTGCAAATACTCCTGGCCCTCTGACAAACGGATCCCATGAAAAAATGTCTTCCCTCAAAACTGACGCCGTTACCCAAAGGGAACATCCTTTCGCTCCTATATACCAACGTCACGCTTGAAATCACAATGATCTCGTAAGGGAAGTCCATTCATTTTTATGTGCTTGGCTATATACACTTGACTCACACACTTTGAGCAGATGGATATATTTAGCTCGTGATGACTGCAGCCGAGGGAGTAAAAAAAAAAAAAAAAAAAAAAAAAAATCAAGCGATGCAAAAAGCTACCGTACGCTCCGGAAAATAATAAGGCCTGGTGCAGCACGCCAAAGTGCAATGTGTAGTTGTGACAGGACAAATATGCCTCCTTATTAGCCTGCATTGAGGGAAACCTGCTTGCCGTTTTACATGGGGTAATTGGAATGTGTCTATTTTGATTCAACCACAAGGCCGACGTGATAAAAATACTCCAGTAAGAATCATCCCCGGCTATCTGCGGGTCCGTACGCCACGACACTCGGAGCACAACGGGCCCCCCTGCCGCAGACTGATTCCCGCCAGCCCCTGTAATATCTCAGTAATTATTTCACTTGCTTAAACTAAATAATCCCTTATTTCCCTCAACGTGAATGCGCCGCAAAAGACTTTTTCTCTGCTTCTTCCTACGGAAGAAAAATCCATCAGGAGCGTAAGGTGTCCGCTCTGGCTGCTCCACACAATTGCCAACCCGTATGGGAATGGCAGCAGTGAAAGGCGCGGTGGACAACCCCCTGCCACTATTGACGGTATAAACATGTAAATGAAACACATTACCACTGACAATCAATTGTCCGTGAGCGCCCTGCGAAACCTGCCCTCCTCCTCCTCCCTTTTTTTCCCCTCTTACCCCCCTCCTTGCTCTGTGACGATGGCAAAAAAAAAAAACTGCCCCTACCTTGAGGAGGGAAAATCTGGGAGAGGAAGGAGGAGAAGGAGGAGAAGGAGGAGGGAGGGAGGTCGGTGGATGGACATGGGAGGAAAGAGGAGGGGGACGAGAGAAGAAGGCAAAAAAGAAGAGGAAGAAAGGGAGCACCTTGTCTCACCCCCCCTCCCTATTCTCTACTGCGGGAGCTGCGAAGGCAACTTTAAAAAGGCAGAGGAATAATAGAGATGGACAAATTGTTTAGACTGGCAGAAATCTGGCATTGTCTGGGTCTGAAAGCAAGGCTACCCCCTCACACACACACACACACACGCACTTTTCCCTATTTTTTTTCTCCACCTGAAGCGTGAATCTGTGATAGCCTTAATAACCACATTCAGACTATTATATCAAACTCCAGCAGCCGGAGAGAGACGCAGAGGGAGAGAGAGGGAGAGGGAGATATTGGCCCTCGTCGTCCTGCTTCTTCTTCTCCTGCTGCTGCTGCTGCTGCTGCTTCAGATTATGTAATCGGTGCATTTCCGGGGGTATGTCCTAACATCGAAATGTCATCTGGGGTACGGAGAAAAATCAAAAACGGTTCAAAAAACTGGGAGACGCAGAATCAAACGTTTGCAGAAAACACCCTGAGAAAAATAGTGGAACATCTGTATTTCCTCTTTCATCTTGTCCTTAGACAAAAGCTGCCACAGTTTGATGCAAAGAGCCTGTGTACCACCCAAATCAAAACAAAACATGATTACAGAGCCAAAAGATTTTTTTTCTAAAAACGCATGTTTTTGATGCTCGCGCTGGTTGAGTAATAAGAAAATAAGGACAGGTGTGCGAGCGCTTTTCTGTTGGGCGCTCACAGCTGGATGTGACAAGCAACACCTGGCGAGGGCCAAACTCTCAAACACTTCACGCTGCCGCGATCGAGTTTCACACCAGAAGGGGTTTTTTTTTTTTTTTGAGCGGTGTAACAATGGGGAACAGGATGACACATTTTCTCAGGTTTTGTTGCCCTCACGTGTTGCTGCCATTTCAGAGTCTATCAGGTGTGCGACAGAGGCTTCACAGCGGCGTGCGGGAGGCTCGGATGAGGAGGGGATAAGTCATGAACTGTGATTAAATACCACATGACAGACTGGGCAGTGAGTGAGTAAAGCTACAGTAGCACCTCCAACCCTGAAGGCCAACAGTCATCTGGATGAGAATGTCATTGGTTAGACAACTTAGCGAGCAAATGCCTCATTAATACTAATTGGCACAAATGCTGAAATGCCCCATCCATTTTTTTTTTTTTTTTTTTTTTTAACAGCAGAAAAATAATCCTGACAAACTCCTGTTATTGTATCTGTGAGGGAGCATTAAACGAAAAAGATATCAGCTCAAAATTCAAACGACTTTAGGCTGAGCCTCCGTCGCTTAATTAAAAGGTTTAAACTGAACCAGATGTAAAACATTTAGCAATTTTAAAGAAAAATAATGACAGGTGGGAAGCGGATTATAATTTACATCTAAACATGCTCGCTTACACACCAGCAGCTCTAAAAGTCATTCTGTGAAATGAGCTGTAATTGTACATATTTCAGATTTGTGTATATTCATCTGATTTGTTAGTTAAGGGAAGAAAGGGGGAATCTGAGGGCATCCGCCCTCCATCTGGTATCTGGTTAAAAATTTAGAAAAACCCCTCTGTGTGTGTGTGTCTGAGCGCGCTGCTATTTTTTTTTCTTTTTCTTTTTGGTGCATTCAAGGCGTTTTGTTTGTTTCTGCTGGAGGAGTCAGAGTCTGTCCTGCCGACTGTCACACGCTTCGCCCTGCCCTACCATCCCTCCACAGAGCCAGGCAGGAAGAGGACAGAGAGACAGGCAGGGAGACAGAGAGAGAGAGAGGAGAGTGGCCAAGCCTCAATAAGCCCCTGCATTCCCAGGGGGGATGATTGGGGGTGAGGAGGGGAGGGGCGGGTGTGTGTGTGTGTGTGTGTGTGTGGGGGGGGGGGGTCATCAGACAGAGCTAGTTGTTATGGAAGAAAGAAAAAAAAAAAAAAGGGGGGACTCACATTTCAAAATTTAAAAGAATGATCTTAAATCCATTTTTTTTTTAAATGTACATTCTCCTGTACGAAAGAGTGACTGCATTTTTATAAGAGACATAAATATTCTTTACACACTCTGCCAAAGCTCGCCGTCTCTCGTCAGGTTTAAGGGTGTGAAAATTATATTTGCTTCGCTAATATTATTTTATCAAATGCTGCATTTGGTACAAAAGCCAAGACTGGTTTCTCCCGCTCACTCCCCCTTCACAAAACAGGTGGCCACAGCTAAACAGGCTGTCATATCTCTAAATGTGTCTTATTATTCTATTTTTCTTTTAGGTATGAATTCTGCAAATGTACATACATATATATATATATATATATATATATATATATATATATATATATATATATCTATTGGACATCTCCAGCTCCACTGTTGTGCTCTTGTGCTGTTTAGTGTGGAACAAAATGCTTGTCTGCTATTGATTGTATGAAATCAATAAATGAAATCTGATCTAGATAAATAACCTGTGGGGGCAGAGATTAAAAAACTGTTGTGGAGAAAGCAAATAAAAGCCTCGTCTGAGCAGCTGAATCACAGCCTCGGTATTTTACACACACACACACACACACACACACACACACACACACACACACACACACACACACACTGCCTCAGTTCGCCAGCGTGTTTGGAGCCTATATGGAATAATCAGGAATAACGGGGCCAGGAAATGTCACTGCAGATTTGCCTCTTGTGGGAAAGTGTGCAGTCGAATGGAGAAAGAAAAGCAACAAATCTCCACCTCCAGCGCTCCAGCCCAGACCCAATTCATGTCCGGCATTTATCGGACATGCCATCCTATTTATATATGATCACTCCACTCCAATAAACTTACTGAGAAAAGGTAAACAAAATAATACAGGTTTACAAATCGAGCCAACAAGCAGCTGCCATCTCCTGTGAATGATTTCACCCATCAGCTTGTCCCGGCAAACAGCGACAATGTGGGGGTACATGACTTGAAAATGTGCTTTACAGGGGAGGTGGTAAAAGGCCTCGACAGCGAGAAAAAAAGATCCCGGCTAACGCACGCCAGCGCGTGGATTAAAGCAAATCAAAACTCAGGTCACAAGACCGGACTTTTACACCCAGCAGCGTGAGTCTGCTCCAGCCAGCGATGCTGTGAGTGACCGCTACACACTCCCCCATGGCGGATTCTGTCCCGGCGAGAAGGACGCCGGCACCGCTACACTCCAACTTTCCAGCATCCACAAGTTTCCGACTAACCCCCTCACAACCCTCCTCAAATAATCCCCTGAAAATAAACATTTTAAAACCGATATTTTTAAGATCCCAGAGGCTCGAGTGGGGCTGCAACACGGACGCATTTACGCACAGTTTCTCCCCCGGATAACGGTCCCTTTATCCCTGCGTAAAAGGGGTAGGCAGATATGCGCACCAGCCGCGGACCTTCACACTTCCCCGAACCGCAGTGGAAACCTTCAAAACCAGGCTTGCATCCAAAGATACCCCCCCCCCCTCCCCCCCTCACCCCCCCACGGCTGCTATGTTTGTCTCCCCCGTGATTTTCTTACCGTTTTTCCGTCTCGGGTTGGCTTGTTTTCGCCTCTTACACCTGGGGCCATCCGCCATGATCTCTTGCTTCATTGATAAGTGTGTGTGGGATCAGATGGCAGCTCGCATGGACTCGATTCCTTGATTTCAGCTTGATATCTGACGGGGAAACACACACACACACAGCAGCCCCAACAATGTGGGAATTAGCACGGGGGTCCACTTGCGCCGGACGCGGACAAGAAACTGGAAATGTAACTTGGATGCGGGGGACAGATTGTAAAAAAGAAAAAAAAATGCCGCGGGTGAAAGTATGAGAAGGAGCGGCGAGGGGATCCGTGTCCATCTAATTTTGATTTTCAGCTGATCGGCTGTCAGCTTAGTGGCATTAACAGCAAAGCAAACAGCAGGAGGAGGAAGGGAATTATAATTTCTCTTATTAGGAAATCCACAATTCATGTCGCCAATGAGAACCGCAGCGAAAACATGATACTCTATTGTTATTTCATTCAGAAAAGTTTCCCAATCCGGTTGGTATTTTTCTTCTCTTTTAAGAAAATAAATCGTTTCTCTCGGTTTTTTTTTTAGTTTTTTTTTTTTTTTTTTTTTTATCAAAACTGACAGGACCTGTTCACGTTTTTACGCGTTCGGCCCGGGTTTGGCACAGGAGGCGAAACAGGTTAATAAATCAAATTTCTGTCAAATTTTAGGGTCAGATCCAGAGCTTACACGTTACGGACGGCCAGGGCGAGAACGAGCCTCTGCCTGGAATAAGCCTCCACTGTGTGGTCTGATTAAAAGTCATTCAACTTCAATAAACACTTGGGTCCGCTGGAGAAAAATGGCACTTTTTAGGTTTAATAAACTAAATCCGAACCCTCTTGTAAACTGCTGATAAATAGCAGATGGGAAATAATTGTTAAAACCTGCCCCCCGACTCCACACCATAAGAAAAACCTTTAAGGCACAAATGGCGCATAAACAAAAGCGATAAGACTCAAATCGCCCGTGTGGGATGTTCGGTCCGCCAGCTAATTTATCCCCGCAAATACCGTTATTAGGGCAAGCGAATATTGACAAGAGCTCTTGTTTGTTGTGGGCACTTGGGCGTTTAGCTGAGCGGTACAAACAGACACTAATATAATACGGGCAGAAGAGACTCAGAGGCAAAACGGGATGCATATCGCCCTTTTCCTCCAAAGGACAGCGGTGTCGTGCAGCGCCAAACGCCCCGCACAAAAGCACATTTCCCCCGGCCGTCAGGCGCCCGCAGGACGCCTCTGCGCCGCGGAGGTAAAAAAAAAAAAAAAAAAAAGGAAAGGGAAATCAAAACAAACGCACCTATTTCCACCTGTGCAGGTAAGGCAAAGTTGAGTTCCAACTCTGGCGCGGGCGCACGGAAGTTTATTATCCGACCCTTCTCGGGAAAAAAAAAGGGCTGTAAATAAAGAGAGAGGAGGCACGTACCTGGTTTTAGGGGTGTAAAGAGGTGTCTTGTGGAGAGGAGTCGCGAGGAGGGAAGATACCGGAGCGCGTCGGTGAGCGGATCCTTTTCCACCGGTGATAATAAAGCCTTAGAAATAAAGCCTTAGAAATAGTTGGGAGGAGGGAGGGACCGCTATTCCTGCTAGGGCAGGTTTACAACTGATGTCTTACACCCACTCCAGGAAACAAACCTGGGTAGGGACTGACGTGTTACGCCTCTTCTAATGACATTTTTTTTCTTTCCACCTCCTTTTCTTTGCCGTGTAACACAGAGGAGAAGCCCCCTGAAACGCACGCCACCTATCTTCACGGGAGGGGATAATTGAGGAGAGCCAAACGTGAGCATCTTCTGGGTAGAACGTGAAGTTTTTTTTTTTTTTTTTTCCCTCCCTCTCTCCTTTCTCCCCCTCTTCCTCCTCTTTTCTTTCGCTCACTCTCCGTTCTCTTTCTCCATCTCTTCTCTTTTTGAGTGAAACCAACTATGTCGGGCTTCGACGCGGAGCAAAGAAACGGGCGACAGTGTCTTTTTTCTTTCTTCGTGTGAACGTACGCCTGTGTGTGTGTCTGTGTGTGTCTATGTGTCTATATGTGTGTGTGTGTGTGTGTGTGTGTGTGTGTGTGAGTGTGTGTAGAAGGGGGGAGAAACTTGGAGCGAGTCCACGCCGGCCGCAATCATGTAAGGATTATTATTATTATTATTATTTTTAATTTCTATTTCCACTCCGTTTAATTTGCAGAAATGGCAGGGCTGATACGGCAGGATGCAGGAGTTGGGGGGGGGGGGGGGCAATTCCACAATTCCACATATTCTTCGTTATTGAAATTGGCTGCGACTGTAAAAAGGTTCGGGCATGTTCGGCTTTTATCTCCGCTGCAAAAAATGTCCGGCAGGACGTTGTGGTTCGGTGTCAGGCTGTGCTCCTCTCGCTAAAGGCTCTGCCAGGTGGGATGAGAGTTGCGGCGGCGTCGATCGCGGCTCGACGTCTCCTCGCGCTGAGCGGACCTGACTCGTGTCAGGGGGGTTTCGGCTGCTCCGCTCGGATTCAGCCGGACTTGCTTCTGGAAAAAAAAAAAACCGGAGGAAGCTGAAAACGTTTTGGGAGCAAGTGGAGTTTTCTCGGCGTCTTTAGTCGAATTTGTGGCTTAATTTTTATTGATTTATTTCTTTTTTTTTTGGGGTGGGGGGGGGGGTTGGAAAAATAGATTGCAAAGATTTAAAAAAAGTGGGTAAATCACTTGAGGTGGATTTTTTCTTTTTTTTGTTGTTTTTTTTTGAGCGTAACATTAAATAATTGTTGTTTTATGACCGGCGATGTACCTGCAGCATCAGTGTGCCTGCAGGTACATCTGTAACAGGAATACATGTAAATGCATGTAAACCCCCCATACGGTCACACTCTTTGAGGGGGGGGGGGGTTATTTGTAATCTTTCCCTCCGCTTATTTGCATTTTCCAATTGCGCCCCCTAACAAAAACGAACCAAAGTGAATCCAAACTAAATGTGTGATATTGTACAACTCTGCCTGCACAGACCATAACTCAGCCGCGACAGAGATGACTGCCGCCTCAGTAGGACTATTCTGATGATACTAAAGGAGCAGAAAAAACGCCATAAAGCACAATAAAGTGACTGTAAAGTCACTGCGGAGAGCCGCAGACACACTGCGAGCCCCAGCAGGAATATTAGAAGAACATCAGAGGAATATTCCGGCGTTATTGGAGTGATTTTTCGTCCTGGACGCCACTTAAACAGGATGAATCCCGCATTTATTAAAGAAGTCAACCATCTCAGCCATGTCTGACTTAGAGAGGGAGAGGGGGAGAGGGAGAGAGAGAGAGAGAGAGGGAGAGGGAGGGAGGAAGCTCCACCTTTGCAGCGCCGTGATTGGTTATGTAAATAAAGTATTATTTTGTGTCCTGTCCTCCTGCAGTTTGCCACTGTATGGCTAATTAAATCATCAATCAAGGGGCTGAACTGGTGGAGCCCCACCCCCAATACCCCCCCCCCCATCCAAGAAAAAAAAAAACAAAAAAAAAACAAAACAAAACAAAAAACAATCAGATGCAGGCAAAACGAAATCACCCATCTACAGAGTCTTAACTTCTGGTAGGAAATTGAAAGAGCAAACACTTTTTTAATACCCTGATGTTTTCTGAGGAGTATCACTCGTGTTATTATCGTTATTAATGATTATTATGGCTTTTGTAAACACCTTCTTCAGTCTTTGTCTGCATGGACCAGAGGACTCTGCTAGGGAGTCAAATGCCAAACTGACTTTTTTGGTAAGTTTCTCTGATTCTTTTACGGTATTTTAAAATCATTTTCCTCACCCTCCTGTCCTACAACAGGGGGGGGGGTAAACCCGAGCAGGGTGAAGCCTCTTCGCCTCCCGTTTTTCTCGGGTCGAAAGTGGATCCGGTCCTGGGTGAATTATTGTCACGCGTAATTTACCGCCACGGTGCTTGCATGTAAACGAAGCAGTCCAGCTCCCTCTCTCTCTCTCTCACACACACACACACACACACACACACACACACACACACACTTGAACCGTGGCTCCTGCTCTGTGTCCCATTCATCCACGCGAGCCTGGAGTGGCACCTCTCGCCTTTTTTTTTTACGCACACAGGCTCCCCTACGTGGGGCCGCATATTCACCGTGAAAACGGATTACAGTCGGTGTGTGACCTATAGGGGGACCTTGCGCTTAATGAATATATTGATTTTAATGAGGGGAGGGGGCACCAAAAACAACACGTGCACGGATTCAGAATTTTTTGGTTGTTATTTTCAGATTAAAAATGCAAACATGTTGCTGTACATGTTGCCAGTGTGTTTGAATTAGTTATGAGGAAAAAACGATTGTCTATAATGTTCTGGAGAATTATTCTTTATCAGCTGAATTGTCAAATCAAAAAGGCAGACCTGTAATTATTTACAAATAATTTTCCAATGAATTGTGATGATTTGAAACTGTATTGCTCACTGTTGATCTCTTTTTTTTTTTTTTTTTTCTCTCTCTAAATAAAAAGTTGAAGCTTTTGCAGCACATTATCCGCTTTGGCTTATTTTCTGAACTTGAAATGTTGCCCCAGAAAAATCAATAAGTAGAAATTCACTTGGGTTTAATGGTTTTTAATGTCCAACACCTAAATTGGAGCTCTGCAGCTCTGCAGCTGTCTGCCTCAGGCATGACTGCTGATTACCAAGATTATAATCCTAATTTTCTCTCCCTCTCGCTACCTCAGTGTGTGTGTGTGTGTGGGTATGGAGGAGAGGCCCGCTTTTAGTTTTTTTGACAGCGCAAACACACAAACACAGTGGTGCGGTGGGGTTGTAGGAATGTTTCGCAGTATTTAGAGAATCTGTCAGTCTAATTACCACTTCTGTTTGTGTGTTCAACAGAGCAGTCAGGTTACACTCACTACTATATTGTATGTACTTTGTCAGCTTCTTTTTCATGACTGAATGTCTTCCCAGCCCTCAGAGTTTATGCAACGAGAGGGAGGCAATAAGCAACAGCGCTGTGGATCCCGGGATAGTAAAAATCCCTTTATACTCGAGTCATTCAGATGATCGTATTCTTGATTATGCACGAGCTTTAAGATCAACAAAGCAAGCCACCAAAAGTAAGGAGGTCAGAGGTCACTGCGGCATGACAATATCCTTTTGAAAAGGCTTGGAGTATAAGTTTTTGCAGGTTTGTGTCAAATTCCTGGGGCGGATTTGTAAAATTATTACAATTTTCAGGTAAAACAACACCAAAATGACTGTTTCCTCCAGGTCTCTCCCCCTGTCAGAGTGGAAAATCCTCCAAAACAGACCGCAGACACTAAAACTGTCCACTGAAAACTAAAACCTGGACTAGCAGCAGGCTTCATCGCAGAGTGAAAGCTGATCCCCACTTAAATCACATCGGCAGCTGACATCACTGACCATCTGATATGTGATACTTATTAAAGAGAGCATCGGCCCACTGATACGTTCATCCCACCGAGAGATCACACACATTTTTTGCCCTATTTTTGCCTTATATGCTACAATTAATGCCTTTATACAATCATTTGTTTTCGGAGCCATTACTGGTACACAATAAAATAAGACAAGGGAGACACAGTGAGAGAAAGGGATGACACAGCGGAACATGCCTTGGGACTGAAACACAGTTGCATGTACATGTTGTGCATTCAACAACTCCGCCGCCAGGCGTCCCTGATTATTGGCCTAATTTAGATCTGTGAGAGTCACATGACATTGTGGTGCATCCAGTGATGAATCTATGCCCAGTCGAGCTCTCAAGAAAGGAGGAGGAAAAAAACAAAACCAAAAAACCACACTCAGCCAACCCTGTTTCAATATGAGGAATATTAATCGAGATCGTTTGTGCTGAATGACTTGTGAATTCAAGAATATTTCATTTATTCTAAGGCCTTGCTTTGGGAAACAGGGATTCATTATGAATAAGATATGACTGATCCAAATCACATCACTCTCTCATTTTTTTTTTTTTCTCCCGACATGAAGCCCAGGTGAACGTGAATTTATTTTCAACACGGCAACTTGTGCCTCCCACGTCCGGTAGCCAGGATGCCCACGCACCCCCTCCCGCTGCAGGTTGCGGCGTCAGAGTGCGAGGCTTGTGGAAAACACTTCCTCGAGGATTTTCAAGGATTATGTGGATGAGATTTTACTGTGTCAAGGGCAGTTTCAAGTGTCTCACTTTGTTGAGCAGGCTGAGTTTCACTGTTGACATCTTGAAGGGAAAAAAAAAGGGGCCGAGACAGAGAAGGATCATAATTTAGAGAAAAAAAAAAAAAAAAAAAAGCTCTCATGTTTTGATTTTACGGAATCAGATAAGGTTTTATATCCAGACAAATTCATTCATAGGTTTAAGATCATGTCAACATTACACATAAGCAACAGCCAGGAGGTCAAAGGTCAGAGTAACACAGAGCGAGACTGATGTGGCTACAAGTTACATGACGCTAACACTGGTGCCTTTGGCTTGAAGCTCTCCGGAGTTGGCTTCTGAAGTGGCTGCCATTAACGGCCTAATGAAAAGCATACATCCCTATCAATATATATATAATGCATCCCGGCCTTATCCTGTAAATGGGATCCGATCGAAATGTAACATATAAAGTTTGCTAGCATCTTGTAATAGACAATAGTTGTGGTTCTGATTAAATTCTGTACATTTCACGACAAATACTTTTGCCCCAAAACGGTATTAAATCAGACCTAAATGCTGCTGACTGTGTAAAAAAAGCAGTTTTAATTTAGTGCCAAAATGTTTTGTCTGAACCTCAGCGACAAGCAGCCCAAGTGCTGTACGTTTAACTTGGTGAAACCGATACCACAGGAGCAGTTTTCTGTGAGGCGAGGGTTTCACGGTCGGAGACTCAGAGCGACGCTTGTCCGTAAAAATCTGCCCCGTGGTTTGAGGAACAGGGAAGCATGGAGGGGTGGACGCGCGGCCTCATTCCGCAGCACTACTTTAGATTACTGTTCCGTTTTCAGTGATAAAAATATCATGCAATCACAGAGCTTGACAGTAACACACACCAGTCCCATAGTTCCTTGTCCTCATCTGTTGGGTGGGGGTGCTTTTCTCAGCAGTTGCATCACATACGACATCTCTCACACATGAAGTCAGAGGGATTTCTTTTTTCTTTTTTTTTTTTTTTTTAATTATCATCATCATCTTCGGGTGAAATACATCATCATGATGATTCGGATTGGCCCACAGCAATAATTTTGTAGAAATGCAATTATCACCGACCAAATAATATCTCTAGTTTCTGTTGATTAGCCCGGCACACATGGAGTTAAACGGCTAAGGAACAAGTAATAATTAATATAGATTGTGTAGAGACAGACAAAGGTTGTGTGCAAGTTTTAACAATCTAGCTTCAGTTGAGGGAGTTGGTGTAAATACAATTATAACCACTTCATGTGATGTAGAAAATCAAACAAAGCTGGTCTGACCAGAAAGTGGGTCTACAAAAAAAAAGAGGAGGGACATTTTGAAAATTCACTCCTTCAATTCAAAACATCTGTCAAGTGAGTGCAGCTCATCCTCTCGAGTGTTAAACCCTCAGCACACAGTTTGTGCTTTAGCCCTGAAAGCAAGTTTTGCCCCTTTTTAATTAAAATAACGGTCGTTGTAGTGTTCAGAGGTTTTGAATTCATGACAGAGAAGCCATAGTATCCTAGATCACATCTCCTCCCCGGCTCCTCTCTGCGCCCGTTTGTGGCTCTTCCAGCTCTGCAACATCAAAACTCAACATCTCTCAACGGGGTTTGGCTCTTTGATAGCCACCGCAAGAGCCTCCACACCACAGCAACTCCAGAGATTGACGGACAATTAAAGACTGAGAGGCGAAGGCTCGAGCATGTGATCTGCGAGAACTCCTCAAACACGCAAAAAGAATTTAGTTTACATTTGCCACGAGCAAGAGAGAGAGGGAAAAAACCTCTTCTTTTCTAAGCATTTCTGATCTCTCAGTTGGACAAGAAAGCTCGCAGAGAGAACAAGATCACTGCATAGCAGATTGCTGCAGAAAAAAAATGCCTACACCAAAAAAGTATTGATTTTTTATGTTGTTCTTGTTAGCTGAAAACTGAGCAGAGGCTCCTACAAATGACCACTTATTCAACTGAGACTCTTACAAGAACAAGACAAACATATCATGTGTTAGCCATCTTTTTTTTTTTTTTTCTTCCCTTCTATTCCTGTGGAAAGAGGTCAGATGTTCTGCTGCTCCCAAAAACAACAGGTTGGGAAATACAAAGATGAACACAAACTCAAACTTTCCTTTTATTAAAGATCACCAGACGCACAAGTGAAACTTTTTACTCTACATTCTACCTTACTGTCTTGTGATTTCCACTCGTGTACTCTGTATGTTGTCAGCACTGCTCATTTTTGTCTCCATTTTCCTTACTTTTTTTTTTGGGTGCATGAAATCGGCGTTTTTCCTCGGTAAAAATCACTGCGATGAACTCCACCGACGAAGACGGCAAGACGCGGCCGAAAGCTCCGGAAAGCTGGTGAGTGGCCCCAGAGTCACGCTACTGCCTCCAAAGTCAGGCGTGACCCGTCATGCACGGTTCACGTGTTGTTACTTTTTAGGATAACGTTCTCTAAACAGCAAATTCGTGTGAAATATACATATGTAAATGTATCTGAGAACACGTGTGAATGTATAACATTCACATTTCAGCAGATGTAACTGGGCGTGCGCACCTACCACCGGACTGGCAGCACGTTCAAAGACTTAAATTATTATGAGAAAAGCATCGGAGGAGTTAAAACAAGACTCTCTCTTTCACTCGTATTGATTGCTGGCATGAAAGTGAAGCTTGTTATGAATCGGTATTAAAGTTTGGAGCCATCTTAACCAGAGATAGATTCTTTACTGAGGGCTGAAATGTTGCCTAATGAATCTCCAGCTGCCGTTTTTTTTTTCTCTCCCAAAGCAGATACTGTAGGAGCTAAGGTGCCAGTTTCTTAATACAGTTTAACAACAGCCCTGCAGTAGGTCCTACATTCATGAAGGTTAGAATGAAGAGTTTATGTTGAAACTGTTTTAGAGGGGTGTTGATTCAACTCTATGATAATTATCATAGAGGCTGTAGTTTGAGGTGCTGTTGCATTGTACTGCACTACAATAAAACGTCTAATATTTTGTCCATCCTACTCCGGAGCTCTTCCTACAGGATAACCTGTTATTTTTAAACAATGCATCTTTGTTAGGACTCTGTTTATACGTGTATATTCATTAGATTATCTTTGGAATTTTTTTTTGAGAGCGAGAGAGAGGGGGAGGGAGGGAGGGAGGGAAGGGGCTGGGGGGTGGGGGTTGCTGGTGTGACATGGAACAAGGGTCAAAGGTCCCCAGCCAAAATCAAACCAATGACGTTGCTGTGGTATGCGGCTTTAACCATTAGTAGAATTGGTCTGTGTATCTTGGAACCAGACACAAAGGGACAGTACTAATTTATGTAATGGGATATGTAGCCTATCTGTCTACTGACTGATCCGGTTGCAGTCTCTGCATCAGCGCCATCAAAACAAATCCTGCACATTTACTGTACTTGACAAATGAAATGTGTTTGATTGGGATTCTGATAGATCCCACAAGAAAACTTTTTACACTGAGAAGAAAAAAAGGCTACTTATTGCTCGCTGAAATGAATAATTGACAATGTCTCCGATGAATAATTAATCAAACATTTGAATAATTGTTGTAGCTCTAATCTCGACAGACATTTGCATATTGGCATGCTCTTAATATCTGCCTCTGTATATGAATTTACATCCTCTCAGGACACAAAGATAGAATTAAAAGATCTAACTTACATCTGCAGAAACCATGTCCGGCTCTCAGAGATTTTCCCCTCGCTCAGATCTCTCGACACGAACCGTGCATCAGCTGGTGTGATAGGAAACGAGAGAGAGGATAAGAACTTATAAACTTATTGTATTTTGATAAGGGTTAAAAAAAACAAAAACAAAAAAACAAGATCTGTAATCACATGTAACACTGCACCACTACAACATGCATACACACACACACACACACACGTGAACAAAATAGTAACAAAATTCTTACTTAGTCTGTAAGAAGTTTGCTATTTCTTACTTAATAAGAAGCAAAAAGAATCTTGCATGACTGAGGTATGGCAAGATAGAATGAAGATCTGACCAGTTTTAAACTAAACTCATGCAAAAGTGTCGCAGTTTAAAGGGAAATTCTCACTATTTAATACTTTGCAGCCTAAAAGGCAGCAGCGAGTAACTCAATTTTGAGAACTTCATTACCCAGAAATCATGTAGCTAGACCAGCAACTCCCCAGAGAGGAATTTTCCTTTTTAAGGGAAACAAAGGTAGAACAGTTGCACTATTCACTGTTAACAACCATAGTTTATTTGAGTACAGGCAGATGGATTCATGAGGCTAAAATGGTTTAATGACAAACGTTTAGCTGCTGGATATAAAATGGCTGAGTCTTGGGTGGAATAATCTCCCCTCTTAATGTAAGATTTCACTTGTCTTGTAAGCATGACGTCTGAAAACAGAAACAGATTTGGCTGAAATTCGGTGGACAGACATTTGACTTCTGGCCAACAATAACCCAACAATTTAGCCAGATTATCTAAACCCGTTTATTTAGAGGTGAAACTAAAAGTAGGTCAAAGATACACTTGAAAATAGCAATATGAAACCTGCCTTCTGCAAAATAAGAACATGACTGTAGAGACCAGGCTTTGTGACTTGCGGCCCATGTTTTGTTTAGAGAAAGATTGTGGTTTTGGTAAAATAATGAAAATCAATGCATCTTGTCAGTGCTGACTTTTGGTATTTAACCACAACCACAATCTTTCCCTAAACTTAACCAAACGCTCTGAGTTGCCCTAGCACACCCATGAAAACCTTAGTCATGTTTCGGTTGCCAGGGGTGGATATTGCAGGATTTGTTGGTGATACAGCATGAATTAACAATGAGCAGTTTGTAGGTAAGTTCGTTATAAATGTGTCCTTTGACACATGAAACAGCATTATATTTCTTACAGAACACGTCCGCTAATGGAGACTAGTTGTATGTAAGAAAAAGATTAAAAAAAAAAAAAATCAGCAGACATGGTTGCTGATAACTGCGGCTAAAGGAGCTCGCTGGTTACCTAGAAATGAAAAGGTAACGCACCGCGAAGCCCCAGCTTTTTAAGATGTCATCCACTTCACAATCTAAAACATATATAAAATAAATAAAAATGATCGGCACATAGTACAGTAAAGCAAACTGACTTCCGAGACTTCGCCTACTTACTATCACTCAATGTTTTTCCTCCAAACGGGGCTAAAAACAAGAGTGCGGATGCGTTTCCGCGTCTGCCCAAAAGATCACTAACTAAAAACCAGACACCAGCAAACTAATGTTTTTTCACCGACTGTGGCAGAACTTTGCAGAGAAGTCAGCACTGAACCCTTGGCCTCTTCGATAAGACTCCAGAGTTTGCAGTCTGCTCGTTTGCGGTTTCAAAGGTTTGCATTATTTTTCAGCACTGGCTCAGACAAACATATCCGTTTCATCCTCCGCTAAAGTTTATGGCCCTGTAGGACTTGGAGAAAGTCGGTTCACGGTCTGCTGGATGCGCTGTATACCTCCACTGCTCATTTTAGACATACCATCCTTTCCCGCATTGTCATCTGTGGCGTTTGTTATCTTGACGCTCAAAGGATTTTGGGGAATGTTGATATAAGCCGGCGTAGGAAGCAAATTGCTGTTGTGTTCGCCACGCCCTGCCATTCTTCTATCCTTACTCAGTAAAGCTATCACTCTCACCTCTCGCTTCTGACCATTTTTCTTTGCTGCTACCTAAAAACACAGACAAGAATGTTTTTGCTTGCTTGTGACTGTGTGTGTGTGTGTGTGTGTGTGTTGGGGGGGAGTCGATGATTCGTCTTTTGATCCTGGCGTGCTTGTTGTCAAAAGCTGCTTGGATTGAAGAGACTGTTGGCCACAATTGACTGTGACAATTAGGGCACGATCACAGTCCCCGAGTGGAGCACTTAAAGGCTAATTTACATGTCACTTTGCCGAATTAAAAAAAAAAGAAAAAAAATAGTGAGAGAAAAGATATTGTGCTTTTGCTCACCCTCCCGTCCACCTTCTCTTTTTCTGTCTATCTCGTTTTTTTTTTTTTATTCCTCCATGCCTTGTAAACTGTAATTTGTACACTGCTTAGGGGAACCTGGCAGAAGAGAGGCGACCAGCATTTCCATTTGAAAAGAGGCAATCACCAGGCCACTGCTGAGCCTATTGTCCGGTGGCGGTGGCGGTGGCGGTGGAGGGGGCGGCAATTTACAGGCAGAGAAGTTAACCTTCTAGTGAGGTACATTACACACAAGGTTTACACCCCTATGTATGTAGATCATCCTGTGTTTGCTGATATACGAGGCTGATACTCTTCTTTCATCAAAGCCTGGATGTCTGTCAGTCGGGTTGGGCAGTTATCTCTCTGCCCCTCCCGCTGTGACACGGTTACCGTGCCAAAATTTAACCGAGCTCACATGGAAGCCGAATGAGGAGAATATTTACTTGAACTTATGGTGAAATTCGCCCGGTTCCGACCCCTGAGTTCCAGCCCACATTTCAGATGTTAACCAGTTCAAATGGGTTTTGGTGATTTGCTGTTTTATTCCAAACAACAACAACAACAAACCAAAAAACAGCTGTCGAGTCGCTGAGAGTTTTGTGGGCAGGATCAAGACAAACACTGATCAAAGATTGACACAGAGGGTCGAGCTCATCCTGTTGTAAATTGCTTAACAGAAAAAACACGATGTACTTGACATATTTCTTTGATCGTCATGACAAATAAAAATGACATCAACGGGACGGATACGTCAACTAATGTGACATGTCGCTCGACAAAAATC
This sequence comes from Xiphias gladius, assembly GCF_016859285.1. NCBI lineage: Eukaryota > Metazoa > Chordata > Actinopteri > Istiophoriformes > Xiphiidae > Xiphias > Xiphias gladius. Next base: position 2,432,508 of record NC_053412.1, read on the forward strand.
AAGCCTACTAGGCCTTAGCTATAGGAACTTTTGGCATTTTCTCTCCGGACGAGTTCCTTAGTTCATTCTAAGGACAAACCGAACATTTTTTGTCCACTCAGAACTCTGGAGTGAAAACTTCACCCTCTCTTTGCTCATCGTTCCCTGTATGAAAAAGTGATAATAAATTCATTCAGTCATAATAAATTTGAGGTGATAATTAGGCCACGGTGTTGCAGGATTGTTCTCCATTTTTACACTTACAACACCCAGGTTAAATAGCCGTCGGGCATTTCACCGGCCAAGCAGCTCGTCGATTGGTCCAGCTCACAGCTCTCCGAAACAGAAATCTCCCAGTGAAAAGTGAGCTCAAAAGATTCTGTCAGGTTTTTGGAATTTAGTGCCAGCGTAGGAGCTATTAGGGGTTCAGTGACACCATGTTTGAGGATTTATGGGTACTGAAGTCTTCAAAATCCACTGTTTAAATTTGGCTACTGCAGCTTTAAAAACAATTTATTTTGTCCCAAAATATCTTTAATCAGTTCAGTTTAATTGGTTATGGCTTAAAAATCTCATCTCAGCTCAAACAGACACCCCTTCCCTCAGCTCTTCCTCATGGCTGAAGTTTCTTTTCTCCCGTTCTGACAGGCCGTTTGTGACAGGTGCAGTGTGTGTGTGTGCGCATGAAAGTGTGTGTGTGTGTGTGTGTGTGTGTGTGTTTGGGCGTGTGAAAGGACCCCCTCCCCCATCCCTCTCACACACACACAGACACATACTCCTGCTGTCCTTTCAAAGAGAACATAGAGGGGACAGAGTGTGTACAGAAACAGCAGGTTGATAGGATAATGCCTATCATCTGTTGCACCGTGTCATTTCTGTGCTGCTGTAACCTGCTTTTGTAACGGCCCTGCAAACACACACACACACACACACACGCACACACACACACTCACACGTGTGTGTTTTTACATGTGAATGAGCAAAACAGAATATAGAGGTAGAGTATTAGGTAGCCTTATTGATCCAAACTGGGATTTTTATTCAACATGCAAAGAATGGAGAAAAACCTACTTAGTATTTTGAATTGAAAAAAAAAAAAAAAATCTACAAAGCCCGTGTGTCTGTGTGTGTGTGTGTGTATAGGTGTGTTACGCGTAAATAGGTGTGTGTGTGTGTGTGTGTGTGTGTGTGAGAGGTGTTCAACATACGTCAGCCCGGACAGGGAAGTCGTGCGGCTCAGCCTGCTCAAAGTAATCATTGGAATAAACTCCTTCCTCTGCTGTGAATGACGTAATCCAGATTTGATGGTCATTATATCAGACCTGTTTCATTATGCCGTAAACGTACAGCAGAGATAATCTTAATCTCGGTAATGCCACTGTAAATGAGAATAGCACTGCTGTTGCACAAAAACCACCTCTGGTTGTTGTTTTTTTGTTTCAGCTTTTCCTGGCAACAATTCAGAGTTGACATTCATTCAGAGCTCTGTGATATTTGAAGCATGTGAGGCCGACATTTTTCCCTAAATCCTTGGAAACGTACTTTTTGTGGATACTCGAGTTACCAATATGAGTATCAGATTCAATGTAGGTTACTAATCCCGGCGATTGAGCCTTTAATTAATTGCACAGTTTTGTAATAAGGCTGGGCGGATTAGCGTGTGGACAGGTGGGCAGATTTAAACCTTCCTGGGCTGGACACATGTTGAGACTGCAGGGAAGCCATCATCCCGAACAAAGAGGGATTTTTTTTTTTTTTTTTTTTTATTCCGTGGAAATACGCCAAATGTCTGTGTATGGGCAACAAAAAAAACGATTCTGTTGCATGTAAGCTTGAATGTAAGCTCGGACAATCCATGTGCTGCTGTAAAGCACCATTTTACAAAAGGCCTCAGGAGGGTTTCTACGAATGAAACGTTCTCTATAGAACCAAGGTCACGTCGTTGTTTTGTTTTTTTTTGTCATGGACATTGTTGGCGCTCTAATGTTTGTTCTTCAGAGGGTTTTCCATACTACCATGGTCAAAGGTATACCCTGAACACAGTGCCAAAGGTTCTCGATGACACAATGATCAATCCAGTTTCACACTGAGCTACAATAAACCCTATCATTGTCCCGGTGCTATGGAACCGGTGTATCTACCACATTTTAAAAAAGGGGCTACATGCACTTTAACATAATGTTGTCAAATTGTAGTAGCAGCTGGTTGTAATATTTTCCACTGTAAATTCCCATTGAACCTTTTCTTTTAATGACACACTCAATGCTCCTCAACACAGAAAGCAAAAATGTAATAATACTATACTGTGTGTGCTATATTCATATTGTGGTCATCCAGGTTACAATATTTCAACTTATGCTGATTACTGGGAGATCAGTGTACGTCGCTGCCAGTCAGAACAGTGGATCAGAGATATTGCAAAATCTGTTAATTATCATGTTGTTGTTTCGAATGAGGGGGAAGAAAAGCCAAAAACAAACCATGCCACAGTTGGCGAATTCATCTCACCATGACGCGGGACTTGAAAGTGAACTGATTTACACTGCTGGGTGTTTTATCGGGTCTCCAGGAAGTGTAATCTTTAGCCTCTGTTTGCTGTTGGCAGTGCACACAGCCAGCAGATTCTTACCAAAATGATCCTTGCGAGTCGTAGGATTTTGCACCGATTGTTCAACCGGGAGAGTTCCATGCTCATCCAAGCCTTGGGAGTTGTCTCGCCAGTCTCCTAAAAGAAAAAGAACAGGACTCGTACCTTCATTCCTGTGGACAGCTGAAATAACTTTTTCCACTTCGCGCCTTTATAAAACTAAAATTCTTATATCCTACGTTCACACGTAACCTCTCAAAAGCAATCGGAGCGGCACGAAAATGCATCGCCACCACGTTGACACAGAGCCTCAGATTCTGAAAAGTTGACATTTGGGAAACAAGCACAGTACTTTTCGTAAAACTTCAACATCATTGATCAAATGGTTCTATCCTGGACCTTTATCCTGTTCAACAAACTTAACTTGAAAAGTTCTCATTAGCTTGATAATGGTTTTAATATAATTCAGGGACTGCACCGATCAAGCCTGAGGAGATTATACTTCTGTTTCTGCGTCTGTCTGTTCATTGAAACTTCTATTTTACAAATTTGCATAGCAGTGGTATTACTATTACTAACCCACCTACAGCACACACTTCTTTAGACTGTACATGGAGAGATATGCACATGCTGTTACCCGTCACCTCACATATCTCTCTCTCTCACACTCACACTCACACACACACACACACACACACACACAGGCAAACATACTGAATACATCCCAGCACATTTACCTGTGTTTTATCTCCTTTCCTTCCGGAGTTGTGGAGATGTGATGCAACCTGCTGAGCGCCTCCATGGGAGGGAAGGAAGCAGATATTACTGAGAGAGAAAAAAGAGAGAGGGACATGGCAGATTTTTCCCTAACCTCACACACAGACACACACACGCACACACACACACACACACACACACACACACACACACACACACACACACACACACACACACACACACACACACACACACACACACACACACACACACACAGAAGGGGGAGAGGTTCCGTTTAGAAAGAGAGTGAGAAGAGAAAATGAAGAGACACGTTATGCAGACATTTTCTGCTTTTTCACCCCATTTTTTTCAAATTATACCACCTCCTGTTAGAGAAGCTGAATAGGAACAAATGACAAAAACATTTGATGTCCTGCAATATTGCAAAAAACAATTTTAAATTCAGCACAATAAATAGTGAATGAACTGTCGAATAAATTGGGGAATATTGACAAATAAATAATGATGTTGGCTGGACACGATTCACCTGATGAATGGTTCAAATCACTTTGTAATAGCTGAACAGAGGCTTAAGATGCCCTGAAATTTGCAAATGAATAAATATAAATAAGTATTTGTCCAATTCATCCTCTTGGAAATGTTCCTGCTGACCTTCTGCACATACGATACCAGCTGCAATTTGTATCAAAAGAAAGGTAAATGGACATCTTTGTTACAGGAGTAGTAACATTCTGTGGGAAAAAAACAAAACAAAACAAAAACACAAAACTAAAATCAGTTTTCTTGTCGAGAGTGAAATCACAAGAGCAGTCTCTAAGGTCAGGATGAGATTAGCCTAGTTTAGCTCGAAGACTTCATGCTCCACCATCTCTCTAAAGCCCGGTGATTAACAGGTTGTATCCCGTTTGTTTAACCTTTACACAAACGGGAGGAACACAGTTACATTTCTGTTCATGTACAGGTTAAACAGATACAGAGTGTAAATAAAGCAGCTTCATCGGTGGTTGTAGGAACTTTTGGGGATAGCCAGGCTCGGTGCTAGGCTAGGCTAACCACGATCTGACTCCACCTCTGTACTCAACACGTGAGATGAGGCTGGTATTGTTCCTTTTTTTGGATTGATATTGCTCTTCTCGTCTCACTCTCAGAAAGAAAGCAAATGAGTGTGTTTGTCTAAATGTTGAACTGCTCCTTTGAAACCTCAGCCTTAACATAGGAGTTAACTTTAGCTGGAATTCTGACTCAACCTTGCAGAGTCATATGGGATTAAAATGATCAACAATCACTGCAGTCATGAGAAACCACCTGGTTTCCAACATTCAGATATCTTCTCCTTAAACTTTCTTTGGTGAGAACTACCATTAAAAAACAACCTCAACGAGAAGCTTTAATGCGATTTGCTTTCAAGCCACTCATCGCTTTCTAAGAAGAGGTGTTAATTTTGTTAAATAGAGGATGTCTCATTTGGGAATGAAACTCTTCCCTTATCTCCAAATGTCAATTAAATTCAAATATAATCAAATATATCTCAATGAATAAAACATTGTGGCTAGCATGTTGGTTGAGCTTTCACTGCTCAGAGTTTGCAGTGTTTTGGGTTTGTCTCTCCCCCTCTCTCTCTCTCTCATTATAGGCAGCCTTGAGCAGTATCTCTCCTTCCCCACACACACACACACACACACACACACACACACACACACACACACACACACACACTTGTGTTTGCCAAGCTCCGTGCTAGTTGTTAGTGGCCCCAAACAGTTTCACAGAACATTTAGAGTTTGATCTTCTGTTGGCGATACGATGGCACAGCATGGCCGAGCTGCCAGCTGCACACTGTACACGCGAACCATACATACAGGCAGAAGACCACTTAAGGCCGGCCAGAACCTCACCTCGGTGCTGACTGCAGAGGATGATAAAGAACTGCTGTCCGAAAATCACATTTTACGCTGAGAGAAGATCTTATTTTCCCCTGGACGGAGACTCAGGTGAGAGCAGCATCTGTGTCAGAAAGAACGGGTTTAACCCTTTATCCCAGCAGCCCGTTTGGAGATAAGAGACTATTTTTGATCGTTAGACCCCCGAGAGGAATTTGCACATCAAGTTTTCAAGGATTTATAACATTGTGGGTCTGCCATACATCTTTGAAGGTAGTGAGACATCATGTTTTTGAGAATTCAGTTGCCATGCATTGTACCTGAACTATCTTTCCGACAGGGCGTCCTGTCTACTCTGTTGATACACACAATACAAATTCACATTCAAAGTACTGTACACAGCTATACTCCCATGGGCAGCACAGCGGTGAAAGGCTAAAACAAAAGAGCTCCATGAAGAGAATCCCCAACCCTTTGTTTTTACACAAGCACTCATATAACACATTTGCATCAGCTCAAGTTTAAGACAATGTCTCTCTACCATTAAATAATTATGTGAAAAAAAAAAGCATGAACTGGATACACTGCTCTATGTCCGTGTGCTCAAAATGTGAAACGGTGATCTGTTTGTTCGTCCAGTAAAAATTAGATATGGGTTCAGTGATTAACCTGTGCTGTTGCTGTTGAGGGTAAGCGTTTTCGTTCATCCACACTCTTTCCACCACCTTACTTCACAGTCAAATTACTTCCTGTTTCTTGTCACATGTCTTTTATCTAATCAGGACACACACACACATTTTAATTTTAAGGCCTCATGCTCATTTAAATATTTCATGAGACCTGGTCCAGATGCATTTCGCATCTCAGGGACAGTTTTTCAGCCTGTGCATGCTGAAGGTGTACTTCATAAAAAGGACCCTCTCTTTGGCAAATATTGAGACACTGCAATAAAGTACCTCTAAAGCCAAAAACTAAACACAAAGCCTCCTGCAAACCAGACAGCAGGGGCTTTAGTACCACGCTCCAATCAAGTTTTGCTGCCTATTTTTGGGGGCAAAGGGGGGATGAGGAGGGAGGAGCGTTTTGGGTTTGGTAGGGTTGTTGGGGTCCGTCTTTACAGAATTGTCTATCAATAGGTGCAGCCAGTGTCAGTAGTCCTTCTCATCAAACCGGGGCCTGACAAAGAGGCGGCGGCGCATGGGAAAGGGGCAGCAAGGTGAAACTAATGCCATGGATGTTTGATTCATCAGGGCCTCATTGTTGGCGGCCACGGCTGATTGTGAAGGTTCAGTCAAGCAAAAGGGGTGCGGAGTAATCAGTCGGATTTATGGTGCCGAGGGCCTCGGAGAGAGAGAGAGAGAGAGAGAGAGAGAGAGAGAGAGAAAAGCCAGATAGAAAATGTCTGCAGTGCACCCGGAACAGGTCTGAAATACACGTACCTCATATATATAAAAAACAGTTTTAAGGTCTAATTTATTCCTGCTTCCTACTGCACTGACAACCTGCTTTGGTGAAATAATAAAATAAAATAGATGGAAACATAAAAAACGTGTCTAAGGCTTTTGGCCATAAATCAAAGTATTTTAATCGCCCTGCTTTAACCTTGATCTTAAAAAAGGCAGGAAAAAAAAAAAATCTATCCTGAAATGAATGAAACTCTAAAACTGTAACTGAATCACAGGAACCAAAACTTCTGAGGTTTTCAGATTATGGGATGCAGAAACAAAATTAATGAGGGCATATCTGAGCACATTTGTTAGTTTTGTTCGTGTACACTATTCATGCGCCGCTGTAAATGGTGTATGATCAGGAGGGGTGCGATGATTACTTCATGACTATGATATTATCCAGGACAGGCAGAGTGGCAAGACCTGAACATGTGTCGCGTTAACCGCGCAATCACGCACCAGTTGGGAACAACAGCTAACATGCTCCTTTGTCAATGCACCGTTCAGGTCAGGGTGCACAGTTAAGTGCCAGAGGGTTTACAGACTGTATACTGGAGGTGCAGCACACGACGTCTGCTACGCGGATGAATAATGTCATTTCCATGGCGTAGCAGTGGAGGCTGAGCGTATTTTAACTACCTGTAGTACATATGTAGTGTTGGGTGGCTTCACCTGCAACGATGCACCGGATTTTGTTTTGTATTGTGAAATCTGGATCACCACCGCAGTAAAACAGCTGTCAGATAACTGCAAAATGAGGAAAAAGTGCCGTATCGACCTCCATGTTGTAGTATAAAATGAAAATACCCAAGTACAAAAAAAAAAAAAAATCAAGGTACCTTACTTAGTTACTCCAAAGTACTCATTAAAAACAGTTCATAAATGTCTCCCCCATTTTCTTCCTCTTCTTTCTCCCTCTGTCTCTCCATCCTCCATTCTCACTTTCAATTCTCGTCTCCTCACCTCTCTCCTTAGTCTCTCTCTCTCTCCTCTCCTTCCTCCTGTCCTTTTGCTTTTTTTTTTTTAATCATTTCTCTTCCAGCTTCTCTCCTCCTTCCCCCCTCCTGTCTTTTCCCCATCCTCTCCCATGCACTGTCCTGCATCCCCCTCCCCGCCACCTCCCCTTCCTTCGTGAACCACCTTCCCCTTCTTTCTCCTCCCTTCTTTCATCCCTCCGTCCACCTTTCTGATTGGTTGTCGCAGAGGGAAGACAGATGTAGGGCGAACAGCAGCTAAGCCGTTGTACTCTTAAGCCTAATGTGGAAGTTTTATATGCAAAGAGGTGAAGCAGGGAGGGAGGAGGATGGAGTTTGAACTGATTAGGATAATTCCAGCTTTTAATACAGCTGTCCCTCCAGCTTAAGGTAAACCAAATGTTGCCATCGGAGATTAGTGTACCTTGCCTGGTTATTAGCGACCCCCCCTCCTTCCCGCTCACCCCCTCAGACACATACGCACACACGTCAGAAATGTCTCTAAAGCCGCTCTCGTTGGCATTAATTTGAGCAAGAGAGAGGCGGGAAGGAGGAGAGGAGGGGGGGGAGGAAGAAAAGTGTTGCAACTTGATCTTCTTCTGCACCTGTTGGGAAATAGTGTGTTGGTTGGAAGATTGCGTGTGTTCTTGGTTTTGTGCCTTCTGAATTTCCTCTCAGGAATTTTAAGGACAATCCTTGTAAGTGATGACATTTTGGCTCATTCTCACTTCAGGATACAACTTTAGGGTTGAGTTACAGAAAAACTGCCATCAGTTAAAGCCCTCACAAGTGTAGTATTTCAAGTGCCTTTATATTCATTTCCAGCATAACAATGTTTTACAGTCCTAAAATTAGTTTTCTTTGTTAACTGTAAACTAGTAATTTTTTCATTCCTGTAGTCTGATTTTTATTTACTTTTGAAAAATTAAAATGCGATCAACTTTTTGCTTGTGTTATTTTCAGTCAGTGCAAAATTTGAAGAAGTATATGTATATATATATATATATATAAATAAATAAATAAAAAAGTCTAACTCCCATATCCTCTTACTTTGATCACATAAAGGCAAGGAAAGGGGAGACGGCACAATGTGTCTTTAAGGCGGGGAAAAGAAAAAAATAATTACAATCTTGACCGACTTGGTAGCAAAACCACAATCCTGTAATACAGCAAATAAAATGGCCATTTCTTTTAAAAGTGACTCTTTTCAACAGATCCTAAAAATCAGATCCCCGTGTAGAACTATACTAAAGAAAACAATAAGATGTTGTCAAAAGGACCGAACCAATCCTTCCAAGCTCCAGGACTGAAGCACAAAAAGCAGACATGACACAACATTATGTGCATGTGGACACTGTGAGTGTGCGTCTGTGTTTGAGTGTGTGTCTCTGTGTGTGTGTGTGTGTGTGTGTGTGTGTATACCTGTGCATCTGTTCTGGCCCATCAGTCGACATGATCTTAGCCAATCCTGCCAGTTGGTGTAATACCTTCACACCCTGAGGAGAACAAAACACACACACTTACACACAGAGTTTCTCACACTTGGCATCCCATGTAAAATATTATGTCACCCGCTCCCAGCCACGACCGTTAATACAAACATTAGTAACTGAATACAGCAGACTTGGCTCGGGAGTTTTATTTGAAATCCCTTTCAGTACTTAAGCTGCTCGGCCGAGTTCAGCTGTAGAGAATTAAACTGTTTCAGTCCAGAACCACAGCAAGGCAGGAGCACAAACCCCCAACGCTCCAGTCCTGGATGTCAGACTTTCCCACAAGTACATGATGGCTAGCAATCCCAAACTGTCTGTCCCAGAAACGGCCAATCACTAAAAAGGGTGTTCTTTCTATATCTTATGCATAAATAGAACTAAGAAAACGTTTTTCTTCAATATTTGCCGTTTAATGTTTTAATGTTTAATTTTGTCAAAGAGATCTACCTTCTTGGAAACAGCATTAAACTAAGTCTCTTTGGATTGATTTGATTTGATGGATGGTAGACGAATGTTGTCTCTCAAAATGTATAATGTTTGAAGTTTAGCGGGCTAATATACAAAAGAAACAGCTAACAATAGCTAACAGTAGCTTCCAGCTTCCACTATGTAGCTGCAGCACAATCAGCCGTTCACTGAGCCTCCAACATGGCCGACAAAAAGGCTGTTACGTAACCCGAACATCTGCAGCTTTATTATCATTTCAGTTCATTATCTTCATCTTCATCAAATGTCAAGTTGTTCTTCGACAGGCAACAATGATGATTATGAAATCCAAAACATTCACTAAGAACTCAGGAAGAATTCGTACGAAGAGTCCTTAGCTTGGTGGGATTTAATTCCTAAATTTTCCGTGTGAGGGAAAAAGCTTCCTAGACTAGAAGTTCACCGCCACCAAAAAACACCTGGGTTTTACATTCACGTTAGCCATGGTGTTGTCCGAGCTGGGTGGGTTTGGTTTTTCCGTCGGATTTGGAATGAAACCCCTCAGTTACAGGAGTTGATGGACCAACTGAGATGCACTCTCCTCACACACTAGGTGGGCATGAGTAACCTCTTTAAGCACTGGTAAGTAAGTATTCTAAATACTATGTGACCTAGTTCTCACACGTGTACTTTAGCTGTCACTGAATCAACCCTAATTTCCAAAGCAAGCTACTTTTGACAAAAAAGGGAGGAGAAATCCTTTGCCTGGAGCGTTTGACGTGAACATGTGAAGATTTCCTCCCAAACGAGATATCCACTGACAAGTGAAGCGACATCAAAAGGTACTAAATTAAAACAAATGATGGCAATTTTCCATGGACAGGAGGTGTGTCTTAACTCTCTGGCTGACAAAATGTTTTATATTCTTTGCTTCAGAGATATTAACTGACATCCTTAACTCCTGCTGCTATGAACACAGCCAGTGATCAGGGGGAAAAAAAAAAAAAAAAAGATCCATCTGAAGAAAAAAAGGTGTCTCATGAATATAAACATTAAACAGAATTTTAAAATGGCAGAACTTAAATTGCAATCTAAAAGTTATGTCTTAATGTATAATGATTACCATGTTGTTCAAACAACTGCATTGGCATTTTTCCTTTATTATTGAATATATTCATTTCAGCAAGAGGTAAAGTGTTTTGGAGCTATTAAGAGTTTACAGGACTAAATGGCCCAAGCAAAGCACAGAATGTCAAGGAATTTATCAAACGTGACGCATGATTTGTATGTTTTTATTGGAATATTTAGGCCTCTGGTTGAAGCCAACAGAAAACAACACTGTCACATTCAGGAAGTCTTCACTGAATAAATAAAGGTTAAAAAGAAAAAAAAAGAAAAAGTGTGCTCACACACATGCAGAGGCAGCAACGCTTCACTGACACCCCGAATCGCACAGAAGTGAACACTCAGCCAGAGGAAGCCATCAGAGGTGATAACACCGCTCATTTCTGCCTCCCTGACATGTGAAAAGATAGTTCACTGGCTAATGTTCAACAATAATACACCACTACACACACACACACACACACACACTACATGAATGTCTAAGGGCAGAAGGAGAGACAAATCTTCTGACCCGCACAAATGGATGATTACCACCGCGACGGCCCCGCGTTGATCGATGTGGAACAATTCGCTCTATTATCGGGGCTGGGTAGTTAGACAACATACTATCTGTTAAATAACAAGACTGTAGGGGTTGATATTATAGCTGCCACGTGGGGAAATATGTCAGACAAAGAGATAAGAAACAGAAACATTAATAAAGGGGAAACAAAGTTGGACGTTGAGGAAAACCAATTTTATTTTGAGGAAAAAGCAAAAGCGAGTTCACCTGAAACGTTGGTAGTGGTCACTCATTGCAACTGAAAACTATGTGCACACAGCTTCAGGAAGTAGCCGGTCGGCCGTAGTTACCATGACTTAAAAAAGAAACACATGATTGTATTTTGACTTTTAGGTCAACAACATACAAATAACATCTCTCTAGGTGGGTGGACAAGTCTTTGGGAAAAAAAAAAAAAAAAAAAAACTCTCAATATTGCTTAATGATTAAAAAATGACAAATCCAAATAATTAAAATCATTTTAGAGACTTGATTTTTAGGCGTCTGTTCAGGGGAAATTTCCCTAAAATTGTGGCTATGGTGGGTTTAGCTAATAGTGTCAAGTCACAGTTAAACCAGGAAGTCAGTCTTTAAACTCTGATGGGTGTTTACAATGGACAGTTCAAAGGTTGTTTATGACCTGTCTGATCATCTGACTGCTCATGTTTCTTGCCCCCCCCCCCCCTCCCGACTTATTTTTAGCAATATCTCATCAAATTACGTTGATGAGTACAATGTTGTTGCCACTTGTAATAAAGCAGAATTATCCTTTAAACCCAACGGCCTTCTGCAGAAGGACTACAGCTGTACTTGGAAGGAGTGTTTCTGACAAACAGGACGGATTAAAGACTAGTGTGTGACTAAACTAGTCACACACACACACACGCTCGTGCACACACGCTGTGGCCCTACTCCCTGAAATCTGGGATGCACTTTTCCTCTCTGTTGTTCTTATTCCTCTCTTTGTTTCACCACATCCTTGTTTACGTCCTAATAGGTAAATCGGACTTGACTTGGACACGGTTCCCGTTGAGCTAAGAGGGAGCAGAGGCGCGATGGCTACAGGAGGGTCAGCGGGTTAATCACACTTGACTCGGAGCTCATTGCGATTGTCTGGACCACTTTAGACGTCGAGCGCAGACCTTTCAGTGGAAATCCCATTAACCTGGCGAAAGGACCATTTAAACACGGTGACTGGAGAACCGATTAGGTTCAATTTGAGATTCTCGCTAAGCAGTGCATGGCGCGCTGCCAGAGCCAGCACTGGGAAACAGTGAAATTCAGTGTGTTGAACTTCACCCAGGCCAGTAAGGGAACTCGTCAGGGAGACTATGGACACACTGACCCCTGCACCAAATTGCAAGGGTATGCTTCTAGCTTCCATTTTGTCTAGAAAAATTAATTCCTAGACTTTGTTTTTATCTTCGGTATATTCATTTGTATATGCATGACAGCATATTTAGTTTTTTAGCAAAAAGGGAATAAATAAAATAAGAGCTTAGCTGTCGTACCTTAAAAGTATAAGTTGTCTTGAAAATTAACTGTAGGTATTTTTGTCCCGTAAGTCACTTCCTTTGTAAGAAAGTGCTAATTTTATACATGTTTTCCATCCTTATGACAAAAATTAAAAGTATTTTTTATTATAATTACCATCAAGCTTTTGTAAATTAAATTAATGTGGGCAAGAACTGCTTTCGTGGGAAAATACAGTTGCCTTTTTAACTTCTGAGAGCCCAGACACAGATGTTCTATCTGATTCTGGGCTAAAACCTTGCATATGTGGAAAAGAAGAAGAAAAAGCCAAAGAAAGTGGATGAAAAATAAGACCGAATAAGGGGAAAAAGGAGGAGAAAGAAGAAAAGAAAACGAGTAAGAAGGAGAAGAAAGACGAAGAAAAAAGGAAGGACAGGTGGAAGACGAAGGAAAAAAAGTGGAAGAAGAACAAGACATCACCTCGTGCTGCTTAACAATAATTCACAGCATCCTCCTTGCTGAGGGAAATGTGCCTATGAGTTCGAAAATGATCTAAAGCTCAAAGTTTGCACCACTGCACCGCTGCTCATTGCATTATGGTTACACAGACGAAGGTAAGCGAGGGAGACCTCATGCGTTTTCTTACACCACAATAATCCCACGTCACAGAGCATCGATGTGACACGGAGAAATGGCAGACAAAAGGTAGGCTCGTATGCTAATACAGGGGAGCCTTTTTCACCCTTGCTGAACCGAGCAATCTGCGCTCCGCGGAGCTGGGTAGATGACACACAGTCCTGAATCGTTCACAGAGCCGGGGGATAAGGCTGAATTTGAGACGATAAAGGGGGTTTTCTCACAAGTGGAAATAATCCCACCTTTTGTTTTTAACGCTTCCTCGTTTGACATAAACAGGGTTTCAGGTGAATAAGGCCATATCGTTATGGGGAGAAAAAAGACGTTAACACGCAATCTAAAAGATCCAGAAGACAAAAAACTCCTCTAAAATGGTCAGATATTTACACTTTGAAAAGAAGTGACATCTGCAGTGCCACTAGCACAGGAATTTTCTGTTTCAGACACTGAAATTCCTTCATTTTAAAAAGGCATTTGCTATATAAGCACTCTTGCAAATGCATCGCTCACAATGACGATACGCCTAGAAAACACTAGTACCGTCCCTTTCAGGTGTTACAGCCGAAAAGAGTCATCATTCTATTGAAGAACATGGCTGATGAGGTAAAAACACGCAACATTACCTGAATACATACAATTAAAACGGACAATGAAAGCTTCCTCTGTGACTCCCTCTCTACATAATCAAACCTAAGTGGGTATGGGGGGGGGGCCGGGGGCTGGGGTCTGTATGCGAGGCTCTGACAGCCTCGACAGTTGGGATGGGTGACTGCCAAGCTGCTGCTAAATATACACAGGGGTCAGTCTCTGGCAGTTCCTCAGCTTTGTCAGAGCCCGCGCTTCAGGTTTTCTGATAAAAGGGGTTTCTGCTAGCTTAAGTCAAGAGACAGTTGTGACGGGGGAGAGGTCGCGGGTAGGGGGACCTCTGCGTATGTGTGTGCGAGGACCTGACCTGTCGGAGGTTGATAGGCAGTAGGCGATGGAGGGGGTAGGAGTTGTCACACAGATCCCTAGATATCCAGCCAAAAGAACTGAGGTTGTCCGGCTCTTTCCTGCCTGGGATTTGTGGTATTTTTGTGTGAATGTGTGTTACATCTACACTACAAAAAGTATGTGCTGTGTTGGTTTTTTTTTTTAAAACCAGAAAAATGTTAGAAGAAAACTGAGTGAGTTGGTGAAAACAAATTCACACATTCCAACCAGTCCTGAGTAAATCAGTTAGTCAATAAACAGAAAATGAACTGACAATTGCTTTGATGATCGATTAACTGAATGGAAGCACATGTTTCAGCTTCTTAAATGTGAGGATTTGATGCTTTTCTCTGTTTTAAATTATTGGCAAAAACATATCTGTGGTCTTAAAAGTTGAGCAAAACAAGCAAATGGGAGACTTCATCTAAGACTCTGGCAACTTGTGAGGGACATTTTTCACATTTTTTTGATTAAACAATTAATCAGCTTAACAGAAAAAAAAAGAATTTTTAGATTTATCAATACTAAAAATAATTAGTTGGAGCCCTATGGTCAATTCAAAAGAGTCGTTAAAGTAATCTTGTTAGTCTGAGTTATATAGTTCTAGTTTGAACTACAGTGAAACTTTGTGGAAGATTTCATGAAAGACTCATATCTTCATCGGAAGCAAACCAAAATATCTCCTCTCTTAGATTTGAACATCTGTAAATATCCATTTTGCTATTCTCAGCTCTATAACAGGAGATTGATAGGACCTACGGTATATCCATGAGACATTTCTAATTTGTCTGGCGTGAGCAACGTCCGCCAACACAGCTGAAAAAGAAACAGAGAAGAGCGTCACCTAGAGAAAGTCAAACCCCGTCAGCTGAAAAGCTGAGACAGACGACGTCCCAATCCAGCCCACGTTTTTGATTGACAGGTGACCTGACAAGAGCGGCTCGGAAAAGAGACAAAGTAATTGAATGAATTTATAAAAACAAGCATTTATGAGGGACATTTTTTGCAGTGTGCCTGTTTGTGCATGCATTTCCTTGTCTGTGTGTGTGAGTCTGTGAGAGAGAGAGAGATAGGGGGACTGTGTGTGTGTGTGTGTGTGTGTGTGTGTGTGTGTGTGTGTGTGTGTGTCAGCGGCGCATTGATGAACTCAGCACAATGTTGAATGGGACTGTTTTGGCAGCTGAGACAGCGGGGCCAAACCTGCGGGTCAGAGATAAACGCCCCTCGCAGCTCTGAGCTGCGGAGAGGACGTCCCATCAGAGATGGGGAAAAAAAGCACAGGAAAACAGTTCGCTGAGGGGGCAGCGACGGACGAGAGGTAAGACGCACGGGCTTGTGATTGGTGGAAGGTTGCTGGTTGAAATCCCAGAGATGTCCGGGACTCTATTCCCTCCATTATGAACAGCCATTATCATAGACTCTTGGAGAACTGACGGCTGTTTTTCATGTTACAATATTCAGCCTCTTTGAAATTGTCTCAGTGCAAGAAGTGCAAGAATATTCCAGGTAGGCCTGGTTTTCCCACAACTGGTTTCAAACACTTGACATTAGCGCGTAGTTGGACACACACGATGCCTACTAGGTTGTTTCCACAGGGCGATACAGTCAAAATACACTTCTGGTTTTGCAAACTGGTGCCCCTGCAGCTGAAAGTCATCACTTTTATCGTTCACGTTAACCACCACTAGAAAATATCATTATGATTATAAAAGGTTTTTTTTTTTTTTTAAATCCACAAATCAATATACAAGTCATTAAACTGATCCTAACTGGATCCCAGACTCTCCCAAAAGATAAGTTATAGCCACAATGAACCAAATACACACTGCTCCAGACATTCACGTGTACTACTGCAGTTTGTTTTGGAAGGAGACAGAGGAGGAACTGATTGGCTCAGCTGCAAAACAAAAAGCCAATTAACAGCTGGCGTGACTGCAGACAGAGTTGTTCCAGTTTTCCAATCATACGAACCGGGAACCTTTTAAGCCATGATGAAGAAATTTCAGAAGTCTGGAGCTGCGTGCACAAGAATGCGTAGATCAGTGCAAAAGGTAACTGCGGTGGGATACGGTCAAGTGCTTTTTACTAGACTTGTAAAATTATTTGGCGTATGGAAATTGATACCTTGTCTTCAAGTATATTATACACACACACACAAATGATGCTTCAAGGGCGATTAGGGAGATAAGGCAAGATGTTAGAGGAAATGCAGCATGGATAAAAGTCAAGTCTAAGTGCAAAGCAGCGAGAAAATAAGCAGTAAAAAATAATAAAGTCAAACATGGAGAACTGCATGCTGATACAGCACGAACACGAAAACATATGCAACCAAAAAACAATAGGTCCACTTACTAATGGCTTTACAGACAAACACATTGTTGGAGGGGAAGATCCGATTAAAGTCATGTTTCTGTTAAAAAGGTCGGCATTTTGATCGTTTTCTTACAAGTAGGCATCATTTTATGACTCAACAAAGGTTGAGAAACACTGCCCAAGATCACAGTGAACATTACGAAACTTGAACCTGTGATCCAGTCACCAGGAAGCAGCCTAATCACCTCGAGGAAATGATAAGGTCTGTGCTTGATGTTTGCAGCAGGAAGCTGGGCGGAGGTGACCGCTCCATTTAAACATGCAAACCTGCCAAGATTCAATCTACTCTTGTTTTTTCTCGCCAGTGGCCTTCTGAAGATCAGAAATTAAAAAAAAGGCCTTGGAGAACTGGAAGCTTGAAACTGCATTTAGGAAGGAAGCGAGTAAACGGTGTGATGCGCAGACAAAGGTTATTACTTCGATGTGAAATTGGGGGGCTGTATGATTGGGGAAGGCTTGGCTCAAAACAACTGAGCTCAGCAAACCCTCAGAGGGTTAGCTGAGGTAAGGCAAAGAAACAATATGTTTCTCCCGCTTCAACTGTCACTTCGAAACCTTCCTTTTCTCTTCTGCTACGGCATCCTTGACCAAGACAGCTGCAAGGTTGCTGTTCTGCAGCTGTGCATAACCTCTGTCCTTTCTTAAAGTGGGACACTTGAAGGGAAATTCTGCTTTGGCAATCAGTCAAGCGTCAGATTATTACCAAATGTCTTGTTATAGTTGGTTCCTGCAAAGAAAGCAGAGTCTGTCAATGCCTTCATTGCCCTTACGAGCTGTTGATGATACAGTAGTAACATTCAAGTTGTTGAGAAAACTGGCCAGCTGTGAATAACAAGAATCAAACTCTCATCCACCTTGCACTTGACAGGCAGAGATCCTGTTCAAGGAATGAGGAAGCGCAGAAACCACAAAAGTTGAAAAGTTCAAAACTTGCTGCTCCAACAAGTTTGTTTGTCGTCCACATGTTTCCACTGTGAATACAGACTGAGACACTGCAGCACACTGTTTGACAGATCGCTGATAGGGAACCTGAAAGAAAAAGCACTTTCAGTTTTGTAAAAACAATAGAGAGAAGCGGCAGAACCCTCGCTCGGTTTCGGACCTCTGAATCGCCACCCACATCTCAGGTTTTTTCAAGTAATAAAAATAATCATCATTCAATCAATCCTCCTGTGCCAGAGCCAGAAAAATGGCAGCAAGCGTGGATGACTCTGACAGAGCAGCACAGGATGTTGACTTGTTGAAAAACTCTGGAAAAACTTGGCATATTACTTTGATATATGACTTGTTGCTCTAACTGATCTTAGAAATCACCACCACAGTTTCTATGTAGACTGACAATAATGTTCATGCCATTGATACGTGATTGGTTAGGGCAGATCAGTCATCATTCTCAAAGAAACCAGCTAAGAGGAACACTGAATAATTTAAGTGCAAAATAATGGGCAGCTTACACCGATAATCATCTTAGCAAAACCCTAAAAATTACAGAAAAATATGGTAAAAGAAATGAAGAAAAACTTCTCTAAGCAGCAGCAGCTGCAGAGCTGTGTTGCACAAGACTGAAGTTTAATGGGGCAGGTCCGAGGTACAAATAAATGTGAGCGTGTAGTTGGGCCCTGCTGAAAAACTGCATACCTGCACGGCAAACCTGTCCTCTGTAAATAACAGTTAGAAAAAGCCAAACCCAGTGTGCAGCGAATAAATAACCACAAACATGTTTGGAGAAATAATCTGACTGCCACGGCGGCTGCATTACACCTTTCATCTCCGCGTTAGAGAGAGTGGATTTGGCTTTCCATCACGAGGACAACACAAACCAACGCCGTAAGAATGGAGCGAGGGTTTGATCTTCCCCGCTGAGAGAGGCTGCATCCGAGCAGTTAGCGAAATGAATTGAATCAGCGGGATTAACGGCACCTGTAAAGACCTGTCAGGTAGATTTACAGGCCCCGCTGATAAACCGGCAGCGAGGGATAAATACCCCCGGTGTCCCGTCGGCTGCCAGCCAGTCAAAGGAAACGTCCAGCCCTCCCAACCCCTCTCTCCTGGTCTCTCTTTCGTTTTCCCCCGGAGCTGCAGACACCTCCACCTTTGATAAGGTAATAACATCAGTCTTGACTCCGGCTGCAGAGGTAAAAGCTGACTGCAGGATGTCGGAGACACGCTTTCAGGCTGATGAATGCAGTCAAAACCAGGCAGACTGTGTGTGTGTTGATGCCTGTTTGGATATCAAAGGTGAAAGAACCCTCGCTGTCAGGTGCAAACCTTGTATTATGGAAATGGCAGCGTTTCAGAAGCCTGGAAAAACTTGTCTGCAACATACAATTCAGTATTTTTGACTTTCTCCGCCAGTATTTTTAGAAGGGCTAAAACATTTGTAAACCCACCAAGGAGCATGTAGTCATTGTTATTTTGCTTACATGAAAATTATGAAAATGGGAGAAACAACCCAGGCTATAGCTGCTCTTGAAGACAAAAGGTCATGTCCTCAGTAATGTTTCTGAGAAACATTACAACCTCAGGAGGAGGTTATGGCCTTCAATAGCACACATATTACAAGTGGTAGACTGATATTTTAATATTTTGATTTGCTTTTAGGCACAAACTAGATAAGAATAAAAAGACTGTGTTTAGTTGGGAAGTTTAGCAAATAACTAAATATATAAAAGTGGTCGGTCAAACTTTTCTTAAGACGGCATTTGGTGAAATTTGGACTTATGACCTCGCTATTTCTACAATCTTTACTATAGCCCCAGTTGTAAAGTTTCAAATAACATCCAAGCGTACTTACGTGTCTATAAATGTGCCCGTAGCCTATGATCAGTGTTTTTGTGTATATGTAAATGTTTGAGGCGACAGCTGTCCTGATGCAGGGGGAAAAGCGCAGAAGGCCGGGAAAGGAAGGGAAACTGAAATGCTTGGCCAGAATTAGTTCCATTAGTGCCCAGAGAAGGACAAGAACGTCATCTCACAAACCAGTTGCTGTGACTACGGTCGCATACCTTAAAATCACCTTCACCCAAAGGACACATTCCTGTTCGGCAGGTGAAGAAAGGTCAGGCATTCAGGAAAGTAATGAGGAAAAAAAAAAAAAAAAAACAACAACATTTGGGCAAAAGATCTCGAATTTTATAGAAATGCGCTACCCTCCAAACAAGAGCTAAAATCCCAACGTTAGTCCCCTCTGAATGTCTTACGTCCAAATGTTAGGAACAGACAAACCTCCGCATAATATACGAAACATGGAGCTGCATGTTTCTGAAAACCATGACACTTAGATGTCACTTTAACTTTTCACAGACGAACGGCAGCTCAGTCAAAAGACAACTCCCGCTGCAACAGTCCCTCTGAGGTCACGTGAATCAGTGACAGGCTGCGGAGAAAACTTTGCCCTGTGGGACTCAGGGGTGTTTCTCTTCCCAGCTCCCTATCCCCTCTTCATTGTACAGAGATTAGAGACTTTGGAGACCGTTGAAATGCATGATTTAAGAGCAAAGAAAGCCGGACTTAAACCCAATGTTTTTGGTCAGGCTTTTGCTTGGACTCATTTAAATGTTGATCATTTCATTGTTTTTTTTTTCTATTGTTATTGTACTTCTATTTTTTTCCCACTTATTTTTATTCATATTTTTTTTCTCTCTCTATATATTTTTATTTGTCCAGTAGACTTCCATGGTTTTACTGTTACATGTTTTTAGTTATCAATATGAGTTTGTCAGTCACCTGTAAAGTACTTTGAACTGCACCAATCTGTAGGAAAAGTTCTACCCAAAGTTTAATTCAACCGATTAAGACAAAGAAAGTCGAACAATTGCTAAATATTAAAGTATTATTGACAGATTTAAAATAAATGGAGGCGGATAAAATGCCCACTGAGAGAAAGAAAGACTGGACACAAGCAAATCATACACAAAAGGAGACGTACAGTCCTATCTGCTCTGATTAGTAGCGACAATTGGGCTACAGGAGCATGTTCCCGAGTTCATTCCACATGTGCAGGAGTCGGTCCTTTCACAGCTAACATCAACCCTCCGCCTCCTCTCACAGCTGGACCTGTTCTTGTGTGGCCGGCCTCGTTGCCTTCACCTCACAGAGCGTATTTCTTCACAGCAACTCAAGAGATACGACTCGACGAAAACTTTATGCATCAAGGTTAGAAGCTCACCTCTCTGTCGACTTTAATTGAAAACATCAGTTCATTACATTTACAAGAAGACTGTAAAAAGCTCTGCGACTTAATGCAGCACAGGAGGATAGCATATCCTGCCTGGTTGTTTAAGTATGTGAAAGCGGTTTATGATGGTCAGTTACCGAGTCCACTTACTCCATCTGATTTACGCCCGCTGCGCGGTGAAGCTTCCTGCAGGAGGGATTGAGATGCGACAAGCTGCATCCATCCAGGGCGACCCGGGACAGAGTCCAGTGTCGGCATGTAGGCCACGTCCCCGGTGAACATGTTCTCATGGTGAGGTAATCCATGATGTCACCACTGTGAGCTGCAGGTGGAGAACGGACAGGGGACCAAAAAGAGCATGAGTCTGACTGGTTTTTTTTGGGGTTTTTTTTGCATGTGTTTGCGCTCAAACCAAAGCACAGAGAGCTGGCTCACAACATCAACTGTTTAAAAAATTTTTTTTTATATTTTTATTGCTGTCAAGTTTGCTGTATGACTGAAGGTTTACGTGGTTTTTGGGCGTCTTTTCCGGTTGGACAAATCCCAACTCATCGCTTCCAGCCAAGTTGTGATGTTTAGTTTTTCCTTGAGATTTTAAAGTGAAGGTGATGTCTCATAAGCTTCTGATTTATTTCCACTTTATTGATGGAGACAGGCGATTTAGCTCATTGAATTTTTAGAATATGTGTTAATGCTAGATGTTAGAATAAGACCATATGGCCAAAAGAATGTGGACACCCCGATGAGGTGAAAGCTTAATATCTTGACAGGGTTCTTCCATTTTTGGTGCAACGTGCACAAAGCCGGGTCCATGAAGACGTGGTTTTCCCAGTTCAGGGGCCTGCACAGACCCCTGACCTCAACCCCATCCAACACCTTCGGGATGAACTGGAACACAGCAAGCAACACCTTATTGGCAGATATCAGTGGACATAGAATGAGTGGTTCAATATTTACTGTTCAGTTTGGCCTGTGTAATGCACATTTTCAAAGTGGTTGAAACCTTAGCCAGAGAAAAAGCTTCTTGAGAACTCTTTCGTTTTTTTCTTTGGCTCCCTAAGCCCAAGAAATTTGATAAAAGCTCATGGCATTTTTTCAAACTTACATGAGTTTCAATTTAAGCAGTCCTGTATAATTCCTTACATTTTTAACTTTTGAAGCACCATGGTTTTCCACTAATGGCAGCCACAACAACAAAAACAAAAAAAAGGTTCCAGCCAAAAGGCTTTTCTGCACTTTTCTGCGCTGTGTCCTGTGGAATTCTCCCAAAATAATCACAAAATGAAGTAAAACTTGAATTTTCGTGACATGCTGTACGTCATGTAAATTAAACAGCCATACTAACAATCCAGTGGCTTGGATTTCATCTAAAGCTGCATGACGAGTACCTGTGTGCAAGCTAAGCTTAATATTCTAAACCCTCAAAGGACCATTGCGTGGATACCAGGGTAATTCCACCAGAGCATCGCTGGCACGACTGCACTCTTCTCAGAACTGTACAGTTTAATGTTTACCCATATTCCCCACTGGTCTGGAATACTATATATCTGTGAGAGGTAATGTTTTTCAAAGCCATGACCAAATGTGTTTGGATTGGCTGCAGAAACCTCCTTTAGATTTAACACAGGCTACAGAGGCTGATAGCTTGTCCAAAAAAATATATTCCATGAGCAAAATGGCTCCCAATAAAGAAGTAACTTTAATGAATATTTACTTAAGTCCGGATACGTGTCAAACTTCAGGGAATTCACAGAGTTGGGACACAGATCACTCACTAAGCTCTATGTAGAGGCACTGTATTAATTTATGGAGCCACAACTGAAAAACTCAGCATGTGTGATGACAAAAAAAGAAAAAATTAAATTAGCCAAATTTTAATCCTTTATTTCAACAGGTACTCCCATTAAGCATTATTAGCAGAGGTGCTGGCAGCCATATATATATAAACACAGACATGACTACAGGAGAAATAAACTCATTGCACAAATTGAACTAATTACCAGGGTGGTTGATCAGTACCAATGAATGGTAACTTGCACAGAGATTTCTGGAGTGAACTGAGTCTCAAGACTTTCAGCTGTGAAAATCGCTTGCTCTCAATGCAAAAGGGCAAATGTAAAGCCTGTTTTTGTACGGTGATGTGTTACTTTACTGTTGTGTTTCTGCTCTGACTCACCAGTAAACTGTTCTACACGAAAAAATAAAGTTTACTGTTTGCATCAACAACGCAAACGGTAAAGTTTCAAAGGTCGGGAGGGGCTGAGCCTGTGACAGAAGTTGTGGCAGTCCCCTTCTGGTCAGCCACGGATGCCACAGCTTATTTACCTCAAACATGTGTAGTACAAAGGCAAACGTCAGGCACTCACTGGTGTAGGAGTCTCAGCTATAATGAAAAAGCCTTTGCTGACTAGTGGGTCTTCAGCAGGGTTCAGAACAGGAGTACAAGCAGCACCTTGACTCCAGGTGTGTCCGTTTAAATAATTGGAACAACAGGTGGATGATAATGAGTGTCAGCCAACGGTGCTTTCCACAGGCTCAGAAACAGAAAAGGAACAGAGGGCAATAGACAATCGTGAGCAAAAAAGTTATCAGCACAAATGACAAATTTTACGCATAAGTTGGTAAGATAGAATACTTCATTGAAAAGGGATGGAAATCAGCTTCTCTATTCAGGCCTTGTTGTTGCATTTAATAGTTCATATAGATTACTACCTGCAAAATCCACAACTGGACTCGAAGTATCAAAAAATCTTTGCTGCGAAAGCTTAGAATCGTGCAAGCGGCGCTGTGAGCAGGATGTGATTTTAGGCTGACTACATGCACTTTCTGACAGATCAACATCCATAACTCTGCTAAATTGGGACGTTTTTTTGTCAAACAACACAATAAAATCTTAAAATACCGGAGAGAAGGGAAGAGAGAATGTGAAACACTCATTTACCAGTCATAAAATGGTAACTCAATTACCACTGATCAAGCCACTTTGATCCAGTCGACTTTATTGGAGCTCTTGTGGAAGTTTTTTGATTGTATGATCAGTGTTGTAAAAGAGTTGTTTCTTCATGGATAAATCCAGGAAAGAAAATAAAATAAATCAGGATTCTTGGCCAGGGAAAAGGGGACGGTTGCCAGCTTTGCCAGCTTCATCAGAACCAGCAATCTCCAAAGACGCTGAGAGCGGAGCGTCCGTACTTGTGCGAGACGGAGAAGCTTTGAAATGCAGATGGCAGAGCCAATTGACTGTCACCTGTATGAAGCACTTTAACTCCTGTCGCTGAAATGAGCCTTTTCAAGAGGCGCATTGTGATGTGTATCGGCCGACAAGGCAGATTGGTGATGATTGCTCTATTGTAGCTGTCAGCTAGTGAGAACGAGGTATTCATCCTTTGTCAGAGCGATGTCTCATCTCGCGTCTCACCAATGAGACTCCCCTCCTCTCCCCCTCACCGCCATCACCCCACCCTCTTAACCTCTTGTCTTGATTTGGAATTACTGTTCAAAGGCATGGTTTGCCGGTGCAGCCTGCTACCATTACTGTCAATGAGGAGAGATGCGGCAGCTATTGTGCTCGCTTCCATGTAGCTATTAGACTGCTGCTTTTTGAGTAATCACTATTGTGTGTTTGTGTGCAAATTTTACAGTATGTTTGCCATGATGCATGCTGCAATTGGATTCTTGTCACACTGGGAAAAATCTAAGATACCTTCTTTTAACCAATTACTGCGGTAGTCCCTTAATGTCCACCTGTAGGGAAGGCTGGTAAAACACCTAGAGAAATTACTTTCTTTTCTTTTTTTTTTAATAGTTGATTAGCAGTGTGTGGTTACATAGAGCATAATGAAATAATAACAGTATTCTTAAGCCGGATTTAGTTGATCTTTGGCATGTTCTTAAAAATACAGCCACAAACACCAGATGAAAGTTAACCTCTGTGACTAACTGTAGCCGTTTTTTTTCAGCATTTTTACGTTGATCTAATGTCTACGGCAATAATGATAATGAGTTTGATTGTGGGTTTTTACAAGACACCACAAATTAATATAAACCATTTCTATAATGTAGCAGAAACAATTTCAAATGATACTACAAAAGTACAAAACCTAGGAAAAAGAAACTAAAAGATTTTGGTTCAGACAACTTGAACTACAAAAATGTCACACCCTCACGCACGCTCCAGAATTTTTAAACTGGGCTGGACGAGGATGTGTATTTTGGTGTGTGTGCACATAACAAACACTTATTTGTTGCATCCTGATTTTTCTACTAGCTTTGATATAATCATACTAAGATGGCACTGCACACAGCATCATTGGCTTCTCCCATCCTGCAGCCAGAGGCCAGTGATGTGCATCTGAGGTGGCCAATCGCATTCCAAGGGCGGCACTGCCCTGGCCACCGACATGTTGGATCCACCTGTGCCTTCAGTTCTACAACGAAATACATAAAACTTGAATTTCCATGACGACGTTACGTATGTTAACGTGAGAAAAGCTTAATATCATAAAGCCCCAAAGAAAAAACAACAAAATTCATGCAATTACTACGAAATCAAAATGAAAGCAAAAACTAGTCAAACTGTTCATCTTGCATTGTGTAGTTTTCTTTCTTTTTACCAGGTACAGTGTGCTTTCATTTCTGTTTTGATTACTGACAGACTTTGCTGTCGGTTATTTTCATTTCAAACATTTCAAACTAAGAGCAAAAATGTTTTCTGGAAGGATATGTGGCTTTGAAGCTTTTCAAATGTCGTTTCTTTAAGCTTTGAACAGCACAAACCAAATATCATTCACCTCTATCGCCTTCAGATAGTTGCAGAAGTATTGGATATTGATATCTGAAGACCAGAAGTGGGAGAACATGCTATGTATTTTTGGGTGAACTGACCCTTTAAGGCAGAGCTTTCCATTACTATTCCCTTTAACAGTTGTTGTTGTTGTTTTGTTTTTTTTTTAATCTTTGGGCTTGGACTTGTGATGAAACTTTGACAAATTCTGAAAGCGAGACTAAGAAAATAACAAACATATCTGGGGAAAGCTGGTGTTCCCACATGAAAGCACTGACACCTAATTTCGCCTTTGGACTCACTAAATTAGATGTATGTTGTTTGGCAATACAATGACAAAACTTAGAGGTGTGACTTTGACAAAGTGTAAGACACACAACGGCCTTAATATCACCCTGTCCTGAATAAATGCACACACTTATACTCTCTATAGTACCTCATTTATTTCCTGACACTAATGCTGCATACTGTGTCCGTGTTGTGTGTGTCTCTGCTTTATTTTCCCCCCTTTTCTCCCATAATTCAAAGTGAAATACTTCCAGCCATTTGACACAATTAGGCGCTCTCTTCCCACCACATCGCATCCCACTGGATGGCCCTCATTATCACGAGCCCTTGCCTTTTAGATAACTTATAATGAGGCCGAAAATGTTTCACATTTTGCTTTTTCTGCTACACCGTCGGTTCAAAGAGACCTACTTCAACCTAATTAGGAGTTCCAACCGTTGCAGTCAAATGCTTTTCTTGTTTCTTATGGGGTTAACAGCGGTGAGATGTAGATTTCCACCAGACAAGGTCCAAAGCCATTACGTCAAATCTGTGACAGATATCAGTGACGTCCGAGTCCTACGGTAGTGGGTACAGTACCCAGAAGAGTGCGGTGGGAAGTTGCCGCGCCGATGGTGAGGATGTTGTTGGTCACATAATGTGGGGCTTTTTGCTTTTTCTCCCCAAGATCAACTTACATGTACATCTGCAGATCTGGGACTCAAATTGAAAATTACAACAATAAAAAGACAAGAAAACCTGTTCTCCTCCTTTGGTATGTTGTTGGAAGAACAGCTGAGCCCCAAATGTTCCTGAATAATCCACCACGGACCATAGATCAACATTTTGTCCATTTAATTGTCTTCCCATTTGTATTGAGCACCTGGTCAGAAATCGTCTGCATACACTCCCTCTTGGAGTCTCTTGGATGCCGAGCAGAAAATGGGAAGCATGTGCTAATTCCCATTTTGAAAACTGTGAGAGTGGACCTGACTGAATTGAAAAAAAGGCAGAGAACCTTTTCTCCACACATCTGCATATTAAATTTACAAGTCATGCATTTACCCAGCACTTTTTGCAAAGTGAACGAGTTGCAAGTGCAACAGTAAACTAAGCTTAATTACAATTTAGAAAAGCAGTAGGACCTGTTCATTCATCTTTGTAAGCCTTAAGATTTTCAGCTTCTACCCACAAACCCTTGGATTTTGTAGTTGATTCTTTAAGTTTGGGTCTGATCATATTTACACTCAAAGCTGTAGGACCGCTCTTCATAAACGTCCAGAGACAAGAAGTAAAGAGGAGACACTATGGATGAAAGGAACAGATACAACTGCCAGTTTCCTGGTCAGTGTTATTCACTGTGGTGAATAAACACAAACTTCAATCTTCAATTTTGTGTTCCAAAATGTGCTTCATCTGCTGTCTTGCACCACAAAAAAAATGAGCTCAGGGTCTCACATGTACAAGTGTCGCGGTGACATAATCTGGTTAGAATGAAATTTTCATCATCCGAAGAAATGAACCAAACAAGGAACTAAAAGATAAAGCTCCGAAGCACACGCCTGCTTCAAAGTCAAAGAAACAGACCAGGAAAGATCTTTTCCAAGCAAACTCTCCCCAGCTCTCAGGAACCTGCAGATCAGCCGGCTGTCCACTCAGATAATTACAGCCACGGACCCGACCCCTTCGACCTCTCTTGACCCTCAACAATTCAGCTTTCCACTTGAGTAAGTTGTAGGTGTGTTTACCGAGCACCAGCTTGTTCCTGTTAATAATATGAGCGCTGAACCTTGGACCTCACCTGACTATAGTATCTGGGACAATAGCCAGCTTGAGTGTGTCGGCGTGTGTTTCCTTTCCCATAATCTTGTTCCCCTCACCGAGCCACAGAGCCTATAAAGCTGTCAGTGCACATGTAGAACACGTCACCTTTGCCAGGGTTTCTCACACACTCACGCTGGGCTGCCGCATTATCACACACACTCTGAGCAAGCCTCTGTTACACATACACAAAGGTATGCACATGAGAACACACAAGAAAAACAAAAGATGCTCGCTTAACACTGAGAAAAACACACACACACACACACATACGGTCACTGCCGCACATTGAAAAGCACACACACTGTTACGCGTTAGATTCACACACTGCAGAAAGGTCCAGATAAACACACAGTATTAACCTCTGCAGATTACTGTGGTTGCCTGTAATACGTTAAATTGGAAGCCTGACAGTTTAAAGAGTCACTCAGTGTATTAAGAATCACCCGTGTTTATACACTGCGGCTATCGGACGTTATGTCACGGAATAAACACCCAGACAGATGAATCAATGATAAGCCTGCTTTATTTTTCCCTTCCTGCAAATATACTGCTGCTACAGCTGGAAATGAATTTTCCTTCTGCTTTGTTGAATAATCTGCAACATCACTGAAACATCCAAACACTTATACCTCACTGTAACATCAAGGAAATTCCCCTGTCAGTGATTGCTTCTATTGAACACGGACCCCGTTTACTCTCTGTTTTCTGTTTCTTTCCGCTCTTCGTACTTTTTTCAGCTGTTAACAGGTTGTTGCCGTAAAAGAGCACGTGTTCTTGGCCAGTCTGCCCGCATACATAAAGGTTAAGTAAGTAAATATACATGAATAGATACATACGCTGTAAAAAAGCTTAACGTCTTTTGAGAGACCACAATGTCCAAAGCTGGGTGACCAACTGCCCTAGAGCTCCAGATCCCCAGTGGCCCCAAAAACCCAAGGTTCGCTGTTTGTCAATTGCTAATTTGATTAATTGCAAATTTGTGTAGGAATCTGCATCACAAAAACGCTCACATTTAGGTGGGTCCCACATTTTTATCCAATCCTTTGTCCCCTACCTAGTAGAGTGGACGTGTGTCAAAATCTAGCTTTAGGATTTCTATAAACTGTGCAGCCATGTTGGTCACTCTTGAGATGAAGAGTCCCTCCGGACTCGAGAGACAAACCAAGTAAAATTTTCAGGTTTCAGGTGCTGAGTGTGCGGCTCTAGCAGTGTGTGTGTGTGTGTGTGTGTGTGTGTGAATCTGTGCACTGTTTGTGGATGTGAATGTGGCTGTGTGTGTGCAGATGTGCTGTTTGTGCATTACACATGTGCATGAATATCCATGTGAACGTGGGGCTGTGTGTGTTTGATATGTCTGCATGTCTGTGCGTGTGCTGTCCAGGCCCGGTGTGCATACGGGGACCAGCCAGCTCCCGGTCTGACAGGAGGATTATGGGAAACAGATGGCTTACACTTCTAATTTGCGGCCTTAAATTGCAAACAGAGTTTCAGGAGTCTGGGAGAGTTATAAATGGTGAGAGAAAGGTGTGTGTGTGTGTGTGTGTGTGTGTGTGTGTGTGTGTGTGTGTAGAAAGGGTGGGTGGGTTATGCCACACACACAGCCGGATCACTACATGTTGGCTGCAGGTTCACCCAAACACAGAATGACAGGTTATACATTTCTGTTTCATTTTACATTTCAGATCTTCTCTCAGTTTTCATGCAGGGCGACGAGAGCAGGAGAAGGGTGAATGTTAACACCTCGACTGTCAACAAAAGAAGAAACAGGGAAGAGTGCAAAGGTCAAAGCTTCAGAGCTCCGGTAGGAAATATTCCTAAAATGTCTCAATTGGTGCGACAGGTTTTAATTTCAACTCTTTCTTTATGGTGTCTGAAAATAAGAACAAAGAAACCTCAGTGCTCTCTCTTCTGGGCTGACAAACATTTTTTCTTGATTATTTTCACCATGATGAATCCATTTTAAAATTATGACATGAATCTTAGGAAGGTAGACACAGTTTGATGATGATGGCGATGGGACTAAAGCAAGTCTTAGGATAGGTTTAAATTAATTTTATGATGTGTATTGTTTTGGGGTTGTAAAATTGTCATTATACAGTCTTGTAGCGGCTCAGAAAGACAAAAAAGACTCAAAAATTCCCTTCATTGTTTTAACAATGCGGCAAAACATGGCAAGAAAATAACTTTTTCCGTTTTCAATCATAATTTTTAGCCAACAGCGAAAAATTCTTCTCAAAAATGTCAAAAACATATATACATATAATTGCCACATGATAAGAGATATGTTTTATTTGCTAATCTCATAGGTCTGATTCGTGCATGTGTAATACATTTTCATTAAAAAAACAAACCCTTAAATCTGTTTGTAATGTGGGGTCAGCTGTCTAACTCATGCAGGAGGGACAAAAATCCCAGCGTGACAAAAGCTCTGTTCCTGCAGCACATTTGCCGTGAAGGTAGACAGCTGAGCCGGCAGCACATAAACCCGCACCTGTTGGTGATTAACCTTTTCAGCCAAGGTAAGGGGAGCAGTAGGCGGCGCCTGTGGCGGGGAGGAATGCGGCGCCAGGACATCGGCGACAGACCCGAGAGCCCTGACCAACGAGAGCTAAGGGAGAGGACGTACCCCACCAGACCGCTGGGGAGGCCTCACCTGGCAGCTGTTGGGCTACCAAAGGACTTCCCGGAGAGTCTGTCCTGGTGCTGGTTAGAGCTGCGAGCGCGGCTGCCAAGTCATCGTCAGTCTGGGTAAATGTGGTGCGGATCATCATCATATAGCTGTCTAGGGAAGTTTTACTGCACCTGCTACACATGGAAGTAGCACAAAGTGCAGTCAAGAATATGCTAACTAGCTAATGAGTATGATGTCACTATTACTGATAACAACGATGGTTCAAATATCAACAATAAATTGTACAAAACCATAATTTTGGTTCAATAATAAACTCCTGATAAAGCACTTGCTTTAAATAATGTTTTATTGCGTTTTGGAAGTCAACTCAAAAAATGTGGAATTATCAGTTCAAAGCTGAACAGGCGGAAGACTAGTGAGGGGAAATGAGTGTGTGTGTGTGTGTGTGTGTGTGTGTTGAGCCGTTGTGGGCAGGGGTGATCAGGTCAGCGCCACTCTCTGGACAGCATGCCATCACACTGACATCACGTGTGACGCTAGATTTCTTCTCTCCCCTTATTTCCACACTGTGGCCCTCCACAGTGAAGGTATCATCCAGCGTAGCGCGCCTGAATGTATGTTTCATGTGTGACTTGAGTTTAGTGTCTTGCACAACCACAAAGGCGCTCCACACGGGGTCTAACAAGTTGCTGACAGTTGCAGAACAGTCTCCCATTGCTCTTTAGGGTGTGGAGCAGGAATAAAGGAATGATTTATCAGTGTACACAATCAATTTAAAGTCCATATCTATGACAGGAAATGCAAAGAAATCTGAGGGGAACTCCACCGATCACGGTCAGCTTACTTGCTGGCAGCGCTACTCAGCGTGTGAAAACAGCTGTACAACGTCTTCTGTGACTCTTGATGGAGGGAAGTCTGAGAAAATAACCCTGATGGCATCACTATGATGTCTCATCTTGTGCTTTGGGATTACAGATATTTAACAGGCTGGGGAGTCTGAAAGACATGGGTGTATGCCAGGCAGGAAGGGTCGAACTAAAGGATACTGCTGAGTTCCATTATGGGAAATGTAGCATCCAGGATTTTTGCAGATTGACTCATACTAGGGAGTAAAAGTCAGGACTTCTCTGCCCAGATGGATCAATTTTAACCATTTCGTTTTCAAGTCTGTCTCTTGAAAGTCCTCCTGCTCTTGGTATCGTTTATTAAGCCACGATAAAACCCATGCATTTCAGCTGAGACAAGTTGTTTGCATATTGCACTGTTGATAACTTCTGGTTCGGTAAACTGGCTTTTTTTACACGTGCAATATAATGCAGTTTGTGCCGATGTTTTGATACTGCTCTGATGCAGTAACATTTGAGAATTACGGGTTTTACTCCTCTAACCTTATGTAGAGTTTAAATGTAGGGTTTTCGGAGGATGCTTATGAACTCTACGCTATTTTCATTCGGTTTTTAGGCGAAAACAATGGCATCGAAACCCATATAAAACAGGATAATGGCACCATGATAGCTGAAAAAGGTCCCAGTCCCCTAAAAAGAGACCTATGATATGGTCCGTACAGTACAAGTACAGGAAACAACTCATGGGATTATGGGTAGAAGGATACAGAAGCAGCTCCGCCTGCTTGGAAAGCCAAGGAGGACAAAGTCAGCCATTTCTTTATATGGATTTAATTTGAGCTCCACCTCTGCTGCCAAAATCTCTAACCAACATGACTTTTATTTACAATTCATGATCGCCTTGTTACTGGGTGGTGTGAAACTAAACTCAAATTAAATTTTCCACTCTGGATTGGACCAAAGAAAACAAACTGTAGGTGTGTTTGTAGTTTTACTTAAGATAAGAGCAAAATGCAACTGAAATAATCTAAGTTTTTCACGGGCCATTTCCCTAATCATGTTACTGTTGTATTGCTTGTGTGCATCAAAATGTGGCCGGTTTGGACTGTGTTGTAAACATGGGAAAATTCTTTTGTCTGTAAATCAAGCCCACCTAAAACTTAAAAGATCTTAATCTAAACCAGTTTGGTATGAAAGAAGAGAGCTAGGTTGTGATGAAAAAGGCAAAAATAATTGTAATCATTAACAGGATAACAGTCAGAGGACTACTGCCGGGTGTAAAACAGAAAGTGAATTAATATATGAAAAGGAAAAGCAAATGTTTGAAGTAAGACACACACACACACACACACACACACACACACACACACACACACACACACACACACACACACACACACACACACAGACACACACACACACGCAAACACACACAGCGCCATGCACAAATACACTCTGCACAACAGAGAAAATGCATTTTCCCAGAAAGTTGTACTTTATAAACCCAGTGTCAGTGGAGCTCTTTTTACAGTGTTTGCAGCAATTCCTTGAAAAACATCCAGACGCTGTGAAAGATATCGGGTCTTTTTTTCCCCGTCCCATGGTGCATACAGTATATCATATTACTGAACAAAAAAAAATAAAAAAAAATTAATGTCTGGGTAAATAAAAGACCACGTCTAGGTTTTTGTATCTTATTTGTGCTGAGCTACTTGCTGAAAACAGAGGCAGTATATTTTACAAAGCCACATACAGTATAAGGCTGAACAAAGGTCACCGTCATCTGTCTTTGGAATGCAACACATTACGGTGAAAGATCTTTTCAGTCAAACGCGAACGGATTACTCAACTGCAAAGGTCCCAAGTGTAAGTAGATTCGGATGTGGACAACAAAACCTCACGCGCTTGACGTCCGGGCTCATGTGAAGAGGGGACGAGAGACAAGGCAGTGACAGCCGATAGGACAGGAGAAGGGACAGACCAGCTGGCCAGGTACGGTTCTTTGGCATTATATCATCAGACTTGATGGTTTACACTCTGTTTAGGAACAAGAGCTCTCCACCCATTGGACTTTTACTTGCATGTCTTAATGAACTAGGTGATGGAGGGAAGCTTAATGTACTAGTAGTGAGCAGTTGCAGGTCATGGGACACGGCTCATATGATAGCCTCCTGGGTTTTGGACAGTCTGGGTGTCTTCATTCCGACAAAGTCGAATTCTCTGCAAAAGCACTGCACAAGTTGACCTCTCGGCGTCAAGTTAATTCACATGCAGTTCCACTGAAATTAATAGACTTTCACGGAAATTTTGATGTTATCAATGCTGCTGTGACCAGGCCATCACACTGCTGCTTTATTGCAGAATATGTTGTTGGGCTGCACTGCTGGACTCACACTTAGGTCTCTGAAACCTACAGTATTGAGTGCACACAGGGAAAGAATGCTCTTATTTGTAAGTTCAGCAAAGCGATACTAATGTTATTGAACCTTTACAACATGATAGGTGACTTAAGCATGAACCAAACTTGTGCTAAAAGTATCATACAACACAGTGATAGATGCCTAAACAATGGCCCAAATATGAAACTATTTCTAACTGAAGCCTTTGAAATGTGAGGATTTGCTGCTTTTCTAACTTTTATATCATTGTGAACTGAACATTCTGGACTGTTGATTGAACAAAGTAAACAAAGTGAAGATGTCACCTTGGGCCCTGGGAGCTTATCGGAGGTGGGGCCAAGACTGCAATGGTCACATCAAAGATCTGATCATTCTTTGTTTCATGTATCCACAAAACACAGGGCGGTTTGCTCTGTGTTATTCGCTTCTGCAGCTTGTACTTTGCTTGTTTTGCAGCAGAACCCGAAAAACTCATGAAATCTCTATTTTTTTTTTTAATAACGGCAAGGAGTAAATAAAAGCAGAGCTCTCGTCTCCCCATCATGGCTCACTCTGTATTACGTGTAATCAACTACTGTTTGCATGATGTGCTCTACATGTGAGGCCCCGCTGTGCCAGGACGCACTTATCTAACCGTGTTCCTGCTCCGCTGTCAACACAACAAATTCCTGTGCAACAAAAACGGCAGCGGTCCACACTGTACTTGAAACTAGGGAGAGGACGAGCAAAGCGGGAGGGAGGGAGGGAGGGGGAGTGCTGAAGCCTGGGCTGCTGGCTTGGCATGACAGTCCATTTAGCAGCCCATGCAAAGTGTTTACAATAAGTCTGTCTGTGGCTTCATTGTCTCATAAATGAGGACACCGAATCACCTGGCGAGGGGGAAAAAGGTCCCGAAGTGGAAAGGCTTTTGTTTGGTAGATGGCAAACCTTTCCCCATTGCCTTCCCAGGAAGAGAGGTATTTTTTCTTCTTTTTTGTTGTTAAACCCACAGTCATTAGTCGGCTACAGTGGGGGGAGACGAAGAAGAGGGAGGAGGAAAAAAAACGTGAGGCCCTTTGCGGGACCTGAACCTTTTCAAATGCGAGTGCGCCTTTTGTTTTTGCAACCCTGTCAAGAACGGTCACCTAATTAGACCTGATATCTCTGGCCAAAGAGAACCCGTTTGTTAATGGCTCTTTACGGAATTTTCTTAATGAGTTTAGATGGCCATTGTGTGGCAGGGAGCTCCTCTAAGACAAGAGCATTTTCCAGCAAACACACACACACACACACAAGCGGACACACACACACAACAAAAAAGAAGCGAAATGAGGCCGAAGATTGAGCAATGGGAGAAGCGAGCTGACATGACTGTGGGCTAAATAGGCAAGGTGTAGCGAGAGCTGCGAGCATTATGGATGGAATCAAGGCAGGGTCATTAAGGCGGAACAAAAGCGAGTGAGAGCGTACCCAGGGGCCTGGCTCCTTTCTGGCTGCGCATTGTGTCGGGCTTCGACGGCGTTGGACGTTTACAGACACAAGCAGCACACAACACCTTGATCACGTCTAGTCACTGACACCGTTTTCTTCAGCAAACTCCAGCGGCTTCTTTTGGGAGGGGGAGCCCTTTTTTTTTTGTCTTATACCCTCTCCTCTAATACCCAACCTCACCCCCCCCCCTTGCTTTTTTTTTCTTTTTTTTTTGTGTGTGCTTTTTTTTGCTTTTGTTCATGTCTCAAGGCTTTCCCTTTATTCTTGGCTCTATGGAGAGGGAACAAGCTTGTTAGCTGGCATGGATATTTTGACTGGAGATATACTTTGGCCACTTGCCTATGGAAACAGTGTCAAAGCACAACCTGGCTTAATTGTCACATCGGCAGTCCTGGGAGAGGTCTTTGGTGAGGTCCAGGCCTAATAAATATCAAAAGCTCCTCTCATCTCTCTCTGCTCTTTCACTTCTCACCCCCTCACACACACACACACACACACACACACACACACACACACACATACACACCCCCTCTTTTTTGCCAGTGAGGGAAAACTTGTAAATTAATCTTAGTGTCAAAACAAGACTTTCTCTTCTTGCCTCAGAATCTCTAGTTATTTTTCTGTTTTTGTCCCAGAAGTTTTCATCAAAGGGTAGCGCTGTCTGAGACCTAGTGTAAGACCATCCGTGCAATTTATAGATTTGATGTTTATAGAGCCTTGCAGTTCCTCAGTTGATTTAATGAGAGTCTAAAGCTTCAGCAAAATACACAGCAGCAAAAAGAGAAAAAAAAAAATATATCAACAACAAACCGAAGCTGTTCAGGAGTAGCAGATTTACAGCAGTTGGGAAAGTGGAAGGGGAATGACATTCGGGGAACTCCAATTTGATGAAACTTGAGGTTTTCGAAATGGGTCGCTACACTGCTGCATAGCGATACGGTGGCATGAAGTATTGATTCTTGATTATACACAAGATGTGCAGTGTAACATTTCAGCTAACACCGTGCACATTCAAAGAATTTATTTGATCTTATATTTAGCAAAACATCTGATCTAACTTTCCCTGTTTGCTTTGATGCTGCGAGGTGAGAACGGCGTCGGATTTTGAGCCTTCATAATTCATTCATTGTGCTGTGACCGAGGTTGCAAATACACATTTTAGAGTTACAGAATACATGCAAAATGCAAAAATATTAAAGAGCATGTATGGAAAGCTCCAACAATTAACTTGAAAATGATTACATTATAACAAGTTAGTGAGCTAAGTGCTGGTTTTTAAGTGCCAGTTCCTGCAATGTGCTCTCCAAAGATCCCCTGTCAAACAAGCTGTATGAGTGGGACGATAGCATGTGTTTAGTTTGTATTGTGTCTAGAAGAATGAGTTTCTGGACTCTGAATGTTCGGCCATCGTGGGCATCGATGCCTGTGCCAAATGACACGACGTAGATCACTTCACTTGACTTACGTGGCAGAGAAGCGCCAGCTGAAATGAGCTCGAATATCCGTTCGGTTGTGCTAGAGCATTTAGTGGAGAACAGAAAAACTCTTCTTTACGTTCATATTATGTTGGAAAACTGACGACAGGCGCTGGAATCAGAGCCAGAGATTCAGGGTTCTGAACTGCTCTCCAGAGTGTCATAGAATAAACT
Source organism: Xiphias gladius (assembly GCF_016859285.1). Taxonomy (NCBI): domain Eukaryota; kingdom Metazoa; phylum Chordata; class Actinopteri; order Istiophoriformes; family Xiphiidae; genus Xiphias; species Xiphias gladius. The sequence continues at coordinate 2,469,199 of NC_053412.1, forward strand.
TTAAATTGCTTTCACACCTGTAGTTCAGTTATAGAATTTGGAAAAAAAATCAGACATTGGTCCATTTCATGTTCGCACTGACTTAACACAAACAAAGAGGTATAAACAAGAAGTCCCATGGACTGACAGTTCTGATTCCTCTTTCATAAAGCCCGTCCCTGCACCTCTATATGTTTATTTATCCTCTTTGACCTCACAAAGAACTCAAAAGAAATAACTGTCGATGTGCATTATTAGTCCGGGCTGCTTGCAACTAAGTATTGTAATATCATGTTACTTTTTTTATGTTTGGACTTTGGAATGAGAAACATTTGTCCTTCCCCGTTACAACCACTGAGATGCCCTTCAGCCAAGCACTTTGACCGCCCAGCTGTGCTGATGAAGCTGCTCAGTGGCCAGCAGATCAGACTTTGGTTGTAATGAATAGTGCGAATGTTCGTAACTGTGTGAGTGTGATCGAGGGGGTTGCTGCAAAAGACAGGACTGCTCTCAGTGAAACGTCCGTAAACAAACGAAGGTAGGAAAGATTTTCGTACAGCATTAAGGAAAAGTGAAGACCAGTGGACAGGCAGAGGATAAAACATAGGGCGATATGACTGTGTAACGGTCGGCCATAAAATGCCATCATTGTCACGTTAGTGATGGATGATGTCATATGTGTCCGAGATACACAGGGGCTTTATTTCTAATGATTCATAAACCATAGCTTCATATCTGTGCTAAATTATATCGCTATCACTCCGCCTCAAAGAGCTGCTAACCCTTAAAGAATTTGGGGAGTTTCAGAGGCTTTTTTCCGCCGAAGGAACGATATCCTCGGGGAAATATTCTACACTTCTTTTTTTGGTATGAAAACAGTACAATGCTTAAGATATCTGCCTTGAATAACGGCACAAAATGAGCTATTGGCAGTTTTAAATGTATCCTAGCCTTCTGTGCTTCAAGCACGCTTTTTGTTTCTGTATATGTTGTCAGTACGTCTTTGCCCAGCTGCCTCCAAGACAAATTCCAGTGCATTTATGCTACATGGTGCATTAAGTGATTGAGGGGCTGATTATAAAGGGACAATTCACCCAGTTTTTTCGCAAACACACCGCTTCAGGGTCGAAGGGCTTCGTTCAGCCACCCCTGATGCACTGAGACAGTCACTGCCGCCTCATAAAAAAAAAAAAGGGGAATTTGGGCTTTTATCTTTCGCCGTCCATTTTAATAAGCACACTTTGTGACAGCTTAGGTTTCCCGAGAATCTTAGGTAGTACACAACCGAGGCGGAGACCTCCAATTAAAGAGGGACGGAGAGCTGAAGAGTGACATGGAGGAGGGCGATGAAAGATAAAACATGCAAGAGACAGAAAAACGTTGCTGGTAAGGTTTAGAAAAAGGTTTACATCTGCATGGCCTTTTTTTTTTATAGCCCCACTCTCGTCTGTGCCCTTGCCTTCGTTAACTGAGTTAGGCCTGTTACATTAGCCGCTGGAATGCTTTATGTACTTGTACCAATTCAATTATTTGTTTCTGCGACTCAGCCGCGGCAGGAAGCGAGGAGAGAGGCACTCACATAAATTCTAGCTGTTAATTTCCAAGTAATGCAGTTGCCGTGATCATTTAAGACAAGACAATTGATACCACTGTCAGGAAAGAGACATCTCTGAAGGATGCTTTTTTTGTTGTTTTTCCTCCCCGCTCGCAGAGCGTCTCAGTTCAGATGAACGTTCCAGAAGCCCTTTGATTAATGTAATACAATAAGAGAAATGGGAGGCTAAAATGCCCGCGCACGTCTCCTATCTGAATATTTGACTCAACAAATGAAATTCTCTCTGTCTGTCTCCTCCTGCCCCTCTGTCGAGGACCTCTCAATCGTTTTCTTTGTCATCAATCAATAGACATGACAGTGACAAACACTCTGAGGTCCCCGTCTTCCTCTTTTTTCTTACTTTATTGCTTTATGGGTCCTCATTGTCAGGCTTGCCGACACATGTATTTCCATGTCATCTTTTGGAGGTGTCAAAAAGATGACAGAGGAAAATGCGGGGGCGAGGGGGGGGGGGGGGGTCATGAGCAGGAAGCAATGGCAGTTCATTTATGTCAGTCTCGGATGGAGACTGTGATCGTAAATTCCTACGTTAACATACACGGAGCCGCAGGTCACTCAGCTCTGCAGCATAAAAATTTAGATTAAGTGTACCTACTCTGCTCGTACAGACAGCTTTTTAAAATTTACACCCTGCAAATCAGAGGCGCTTCATCATTTACCGAGTGCAATAAATGGATGGGGATTTGTCTTGCAGGTGCTGGTGCAGAGCCATACTGACGGCTTACACAGGCACTGGTTTTGGAGGCTCGTGCTGCAATCTTTCGTGTAAAGGTGCAACCCGAACGTTCTTTTAACTGCATTATTGTATCAAAGATACAAAAATACGTTCCGATTCTCCTTAAATGTGATGCTGCATCGACATATTAACCTGTTACAGGGCCCGAGGGCAAAGATGATCTGCTTGACCCCCCCCATATGCTGGAATATGAACTTGATGAAACACAAACAGGAAAACACATAGGCACAAAATGACAGGAATTATGTTCCAAGTTAAGGCAATAAATGCACCTGTTAAGGGCTTTAGGATTCTACGTATAGTGCAAGACATAGATTAAAAGAGCATTCAGACTGTCGTGGGACAGCAAGACAAGAGCCTTAAAAAGATTAGGAACTAGTCAATGAAACTGTAGATAGCAAATCATTTCACCCGTATGTCAACTTCATCTTTACTTGTCTTCTACTGTATATTAAAACAGATTCATACATTACTTAAAACATTAACTATTATAAAACTAATGAAATAAAAAGTTCAAAGGAATCAAAATACTACGTCATGTCCTTTCCAGACTGCCTTTCTGTAGCTTTTACAAGCTGCGGACAGCACGGAATGGATTATGTATTCACCATAAATGCATGAGAATATAGCTGAAAGTAGGACAGCAGGACCTTACAGCTTAGATAATGTCACAGGCACCTAAAACCCCCTTCAGTGTTCAAATGTTTTGCTCAGATGGTATAATGTGTCACCACTGCTGCTTATCGCTAAAAAACAAAGGAGCGGTCTTTGTCCTGCACGTTAACCAGCAAAACCGCCACAGAGAAACTAGAGTGACCCCGAACTGAAACCTGAGTGCAGCAAGACCACACTTCTTAAGACCAGGGCACAATTTCTGTCACACAGTTGATCTTGTGACGATGATATGAATCACATCTGGATGTGAAAGCATTATATCACACATTACGTGTTCACAAGCCTCTTTCATCTTGGTCAATGTAGTACCTCCGGGCTATGTACAGTATGGCAGCACAAATTAGAGCACTGGCGCTCGGGATTCAAAGGAGCTGTTCTTCTCTACTGTCCTTGATCAAAGTGATAATGAATAAAAGTGCCTAAATGGTGGTGTTTGCCTTTAATGCTACAAATGACAAGTTTATCTCTAAAAGGCTGTCTCTCTGGTGTAAGGAAGAAAAGAAAATCAGGTCTAAGAAGGCTGCAAAGGTTTGACGAAAGGATTTTGGTCTTTTCTAGGTGATGAGATGTTTGGAAAATATATGAAAACAATGCAAAACACGCTCATTTGCCAGCTTATTAGATGCACTTTGTTCAGTTTTAAGAGGCGTAGATTTATAGGGCCACTTTAGATGTTGCACTGTGTTATAATAGTAGCACACTGTGAAACTGTTGTAATAAGAAATGTCCACCCCATTTATTTAAATGAACCTAGACTATACTGTACATATAGGTATATATTTCAAGTTTTTTGCTCGATAAGAAGTTATCGAAGCCAAGTTAGCACGTCTGCAGCTTAGCTTAGCTCGGTCACTAACGGGACAGTAAGTTTACACGGTATATTCAGAAGGCATATTTGTACCAACAGCTCCTGTCCTGTAAGTGTCTGAAAAACAACTGCTCTTTTCTATATATATATATATATATACATATATATATATAGAGAGAGAGCAGGTTAAATGAAGTTGGATGGAGCAACACAGTTAATAAGCCACCACAACATTTCTACAGTTTGGACCTTTTTTTATTGGCCAATACAGCAAATTCAAGGGTCAAAGTTGACCAAAAACCAACTTTACTTTGCTTCTATGAGTCAATCCACTAATCCTGGTGATTCCATTGCAACGAACGGAATTCACTATTGAAAATTCTGGTGTGACCGGGCCTTTAACAGGGGCATAATAATTCATACATCTAAACATTGAAAATGTTTAAATAAATCCCCCAAAAAAGTTAAAGTCTGGAAATAGAATGAAACTAGGAATTTAATGCTGACCAGCGCAATGTTTCTCAGCATTTTGGGCTTGCGACCCCTCATATAGTACGAGGTGAGGTCTACTTGGAACCTCCAGATACAAGGTGCATGTTTCTGTGAGTTTTTAGGAGCTCAACGCCAGGATATATATATATTTTTTTTTGCTTTGTTGCTCATTTGAATAATTGTTACAGGCCTAATGGGGTAAAACTCTCCGGACTATTTTACAAGAAAATAAATAGCAAAAATAAACAGATTTTGAAGTGAATTTTGTTTCCTAACCTGATAATTATCCTACAAACCTTTAGATTCATCTCATGATCCCCGTGATCTTACAGCCCCCGGGCTGGAAACCAGTAGTATTGAGTGAATGTAGTCAACCAAGGACATTACCTCTCATCCAATCAAGACTTTATTATTTTAGGTCAGAAATCACTTATATAATATAAAACAGCTTCAGTCCGTTCTTTCTTCAACTCATTAGACTGAATCACTCCACATGCTGTGTACTTGAGGTGTCATCATTTTTATGGAAAACAAAGTTAGAGCTTTTGACACCTGACTGCTCTTCAGACATGTGTTTATTAATGATTACACATTACCTGTTAGCAACCAGGACAAAGTCAAACATCAGTTACCTTTTTCAATGTGAGGCCAGGTGGAACTCACCTGTTAATGTAAATGTATAAAGGTTGCAGGAGATGTCTCTTTCATGCTGGGAAAAGTTAATTATTGGTGTGTGTGTGTGTTTTTTTTTTTTTTTTTGAGAAATACCTGAGGTTCATCTGTTAAACTGTGCCTTGTTTCCACAGACAAAGGTTCAGGGTCAACAACCAGTCGATTGCTTAGACCAACTCAACAGATTTGCCTTTTTGAGAAGAGGAACAGTCAATTACACCTTTTCACCAGTGGAATGATTGGGGAATCAATGGGGCCTGGCCTTCACCAGGCATCAGTGCATTTATTCATTTTTTAAAATTTGTTTCTTTATTGAATTCAGGTTACTGGTGGTTGTTGTGGTCAGTTTGGGAAAAACCACTCAAACTGTTAGCAGCAGGCTAACAACTGGGTTTTGGCAATTGGTGCCTACAAACACTGTATTCATTCCTTGACATTGATATTTTTAGGCTGTTACACTCACATATATGTAATTGTCACTTCAGTACTCTGTTGCCAGTGCGCCCTGTGTCTGGAGCATGAAGTTCACTTGTGAACGTATATAAATGCATATTTATTGACTGCTAGGCAGAGGACTGCCAAACAGTCTTAGTCTTCTCCAAAGACTGTTAGGCAGCTACTATCCAATATACAGGAAATACAGATACAAAATAAAGGTAGGATGATGTGCTGTGTACTGTATTTAAAACAAGAAAAACGCGGCCACAAAGTATCTGTTATCAAATCAATCATAAATGAGCCACAAACATGTATTTAATATGCCTCTAAAACCCCACAAATGTCAATAAAACAATTATGGAATTGAAGCTGCTGATATTTCACTTCTGGAACTTTATCAGTGGACACTGAAACCACAGCAGATACGGGGGCAGAGCCACGGTGCAACCCGGGACGCTACGCAGTCGCATTCACTGGACATTAAGGGCAAAGCAATTCAAAAAAACACTGAACGTTGTAAAGTTGTCAGGCCAAGGACAATCTGATCGGTTTTGTTAGAGAGAAGAATTTTGGGTGGAGGTATGTGGATACACTTTGGATTTTGCCTGTTAAACACAACGACGTGCTAAAACGTTAACAACACTATTTAATGATTTGCAAAGTTAAAAATTAAAACAAATTAGATGTATTCTGCTGTTCCCGTATTATGTGTATCACTAATGCATATGCTGTGTTTTTGTCGTGCTTGTGGATTAAAGTCATGTTAATTCTCCTCAAAACAAAAAAGAAATCATATTTTGCTGCATTTGCTCACCATCAATTAAATGAAAAAAGACATCCTGACACACTCCTTCACCATCCCCGACACCTTTGCTTAATCCAGTTACAATATTTGAGCTGCTTCGCAAACAAATTGATATCATCAATTGTGATGTTGGCAAATACCACAGCCAATCTGCTCATGAATGTTTATCTCCCCTAACACTCACCCACCTGCTAAGAGGTGCCACGCTTTAATGAAATTGTTTGGACTACCGGCGCCCGTTGCTAAGGAACTGTGTGTCTCCTGGTTTTTTGCCTGCAGATTTCTGTCATCAAATAATGATTAGAGATGAGCACACCTCAAGGTGCTCAAGCCAGTGAAGGGTGTATTCAGAGCTAGATTGGCAAACAGCTCCAGGGCGAGAGAAGACACCGAAAAACGAGCCTTTGTGTGCGAGGCCTTTGCTGGCATAGACTCCAGTTGTGGCCCTTTCAAAAGAAACACCGATGGCTCCGCAGCGTAATGCGATTGGAGACGCATCGACGTTTACGTTTTGAAGGTAAGATGACCAGGAATTCGGCAGCCTGTAGAATTACACGGCACGGTATTCTGCTCCTCTGTACCTCTGACAAGGTGTCGGTATAAACCTGTTTTCACAACAGCAACACCTCTTCCCACCGATTAAGGACTGTCACAGTCAACTTTCGATGCTGTTCCTTTCATCCCTGTTTGATGTCTGATTTCTTCTCCTTTCATATTTTTCAAACTACACATCAGCACACAGACGCCGTCAGACATAGGTGACATGAAAAGAGTCTAAGATCAGGTGTTTCATGAATATGTTTACACGAAGCAGCCTTTCACTGAGAAATTATTCCTCACTTTTCCGCTACAAAGAGGGTTTTTGCGAAATACATCTGGAGGCTCCGTGTTTGACTTGATTTGCGCTACTTCACACTAAAGAGACACTTACTTTGTGTTTCGGGAGTCTGTGTGTTCTCAGAGCTCAGTGCTGTTGTCTTTAACCTTTATGTCGGGAAGATTCTCGCTTCATATTCAAACATATCCACACATTTCACTGTGGGAGCTGCCCAGTACGACCACAAACTGCCAAGGTCCAAAAACTACTGCGCATTAGCATTTAAAATCGCCCCGGGCGAGATTTTTATATAAAATTTGCACCTGCAACAGTGTCCGTTGCTCTGTTTAAAATACTGCCAATAGGAGAGAATGGACCGAATAGTATGAGCCGAAGTAATACATGATCTTTGTCATAAATACTTTTCATTTTATTTTGATTCCTTTGATTGAATTTGGAGTTAACATTTGTATTATTTCTAACAAATTTTTCAGTGTCTATTAGAGTTCTATTAGAGTATCTAGAGTTCAGGGGAAAAAGACAAATCTAAAATTTGAGAGAAAATCAGATGTAAAACATACGATTTGCAACTCAAAGGGTCTGATGTGTAAACATTTTGCTGCTGTTGTTTTAGAGGGGCCCACGTGTCTTATCAGCTGCTCATTGGCTTTTTATCACACTTTCTCTCGTCACTGTCTCTATACTCAAGATTTTATGGGCTCTGGTCATTCCATGACGTCAAACAGGAGCTCCCTCACTGTAAACTATGGTGATCTGCATCTTTCTTGTAGTAAGAACATCCTTTGTTTGCATGGGTACGTAATATCTAGTTGAAAAATCAGTTCGCACTCAAGTTCTCCTATTTAAAGAGATGTGTATTTTTAAATGGAAATCTGCAGAAACCAGAATCAACGATCCATAGGTTTGGAGCGTCGGAACATGTAAACACGCTGTGTACTGTTTACTGAAGTCAGGATTTCCGGCCACTTGAGGTTCTCAGAATTTAAACAACTCTCCTCGCTTCTTTTGTGTGATGTTCAGCTACAAGGTAAACTTTGCCAAATGTACCCCTCCCCCCTCTGGAGATCTAAACTGGCAGGAAATCAAAAACCCACCCCTCTGCCCACCACAGTGCCACCGCCCCCTCCTGCACTCTCTTTAGCCCAGCTTGGTGACTGTAGGTGAGCATCTGGACAATGGCATACGGTTACTAGAGTCTCTCCACAGGCCCTCTGCATGGTATTCAATCAGGTTGAGGCAGGAGGGCCTCTAGATTGTATAGATCCAGAGGGCTGATCCATAGGGGTGCTCAGCCTGTGCAACTTCACTCCCCTAAAACTGCCTCATTTTAAGGTAGCGCTATTGGCCCATTCACCACATGTTTAGATCAATCGTTTCCCTGTTAATGGAAAATAATTGAAGCTTTTTCTGAACCTGCTGGTGCTGCACTGCTTTGTACAAAGAGATGACCTGTGAAGGATGTTTTTAATTCAAAACCCTGTGCTAACAGGGGGAGCAGGGCCTAAATTGACATCTCTGTTCTCTGACGAGTGGAGACGTTTTTTTGGGGAGGGGTTTTTCTGCAGTGAGGCTAGGAGGCATCCTCGTGATAATTACTAATGCTGCGGAACAGACAGAGAAAGAAAGCTTTCTATAGAAGCTGTCTATAGAAAAAAAGAAAAAAAAAAACGTGGCAGTGAAATGCAGACACATCAAGAGTCACGCCGAAATGGTTCCCCTTCCATGCATTAATGGCCATATCAATTGAATAGCATCTAAAGTGCTTTGAAAGGAGCTCTGTGTGAGATACACACACACACACACACACACACACACTCAGCTCATACATACAGTCAGCACATCTTGTGATCTCCATCTCTAATGTAAACTTGGTGAGGGGGTAAAGATGTTAACTGTGAAAAATAAATGTCATCATTGGCCTCTCCTTCAAGATGGTTTCCTCAGATAAAAATTCTATGGTCGAACTCGGCAACTCGAATCAATCAGCGCAATTAGGGCCCGCGGGCCATTACACTGTGCACACATCTTCCCATTCGTTACACTGAATGCTCTCTACTCTCATTGTGCACGGCGAGGCGTTTGTGAGGAGACTCAATAGAGAGAGTGGAAGTGGAGTCTGAAGAGACTCTTTGTGATCAGGGTAAATATAGCTCAAGGTAAATGAACACGTTAAGTAAAAACGGTTCTCAACCTGGGGGCTGGGAACATCCTCGCAGGTCACAGCATGAGTTTGGGGGGCCATTAGGCTAAACACTGTATGTGCTGTGAAAGGAGTACTGCATGTTCCCTCCGTGTGACCTATTATGTACATGCATCTTGTTTATATATGGGTTACTGTTAAATAATCTGCATTTTTAGGCCAAATTACTGGTCTGCCCTACGAGCAATTTCCATCTCAGCAAGTAATTACAATCCTGAAAGGCTCTTAAATCAAGTACACAAAATCTGCCCATAGCTGTGTAAGTCAGTTTGTCTGTCTTTATTAAGACAAACAAGAAAAGATAAAGCAAGTTGTTGCACTACAATCAAGAAAAAGTAAACTTCATTTTAGAAAATACTTGAAACACGTGATTTGCACTGGAGACATATTGACATAATCTTCCAGATATTACAAAGTAATACTGAGACACTTGTTTAAATAAAATAACCTGAATAACTCAATATCAGACGCAAACTAATAAAAAGGAGATATTCTGCAGTGTACTCGGTAGTACAGGGCTCACAACGTCGGCATACAAATATTATTCCAAGCCATACCTTCAAGGACATTGGCACAATAGGCAGCATGTCGACCTCAAATCTACAGCTAGATTTAGCCTAAATGCTTTGGGATAGTTTACCTGTTACTATTGGGGCTTCAAATTCATTTGACATGTGTATAAAACGATGCACTGGACACCTCGAACGTTTCACTGCTTATTTCATTACTTGATACGACTGCGCTCCGGTTACTGTTTGTGATGCGAGTAACCTGTATCTTCTCTGCAGAGGTTGTGACATGTGAATTAACTCTATGCCAAGGCGCTCGCTCGGTGGAGTGCAATCAAACCCCGCCGCCGCATGCCGCGGCTTCAACCCTTAAAAGGGCCCCTCTGAGCTTCTCCTTAACAGGCTCGCTTGGCACACTCTGGTCGTCTCCTGACTTGAGACGCCCTCACCTAAATCAGCGGACGGCCTGTCCCCGATTAGCGTTAATTGCGAGCTTTGTGAGCGAGCCAGACACGCCGTGGATCGTCAACAGCGTCTTCTGTTTTAATTTGATATAATTTTTATTCAGTCGGCAAGGTCAATTATAACAGCAGAAATTCTGATTAGAAGCGATGGCCTGAACCGGCGGGTTGATGTAAGCGGCACCATGTTGAGATTGCCTGGTGTTACCTCATCCACTGCGCGCCATGCCTACGTTCAGATCAGAACTAGGTACGGAGGAAGGAGAGCACGGAGGACGCATGGAGAGACCACTGGGAATGATGAAACAGACCTCTCACGTAGAGGAGGCGCGAGCTCGTCTGTCGAGTGTAAACCGAGCAGTCAAAACATTTCTCCCCTTTTCTGACCCTTAAACTGGATATAATCATTGTGTTCTCTCTCATGGCTTGTGCAGGGGTATCTCTGTTTAGAAGGTGGTAATTACTGTCTTTATATGTGCACTGTACTCAACACATGCAGATGCTGGTGCTGACTACTGTGTATGAGAGATGGACTGAGTTTGAAAGACTGATGCTGATGAATTTCTAGTCTGAATTGTTAATGGTGCTTACTTTTCTTTTAAATTTACCATTTTAATGCAAAAAACACAAAAAGATCCAGTCGTTCATCTTTGTCACTTTTTTTTTTTTTTACTTCCCTTCAGATGGAAAAGCCCCTTAATGAGCCTTTAGACCCTTTAGACTTACATCATATGGGCAAAAGTATGTGGACAACCTTTTCCATACGCTGTGTATTTGTGTACCTTTGGTTTGAGGTCGTTTTTCCACGGTTTGGACTTTGCTCAAATGAAGGGGACTATTAATGCTACGGCATACAATCATATTTTGTACAACTGTGTGTTCACAACACAGTTTGTGTTGGCACCAGTTGCCCTCTCCTGTTTCAACGCGACAGCGCTCCAGTATACAAAGAAATGGTTTTTCCCAGTTCGGTGAGGAAGAACTTGAATGGCCTGCACCGAGCCCTGACGCCAACCCCACCCGACACCTTTGGGATGAACTGGAATCGCGACCCAACATCAGTGGCTGACCTCTGGTGACTGAATGAAATAAACATCACTCGACAGAGCCTAACTATTGTGTTGACTGTGACAGTACTCGATACTACCAGATGGCTAGTATATAGTGGCTACCATATAGTGAAGAGTTTAAGACACAGCCTAAAATTTTCTTCTGAGACCCAAACAAACTGACCCCGACCCCTATTCAAATAAATAAATTTATCATTGAAAAAAAGAATAACGATGGTGCAGAAACTGTTCAAAGCAACAGATTCTATGGTAAACAGGCTGATTTTATTTGGGAATAGGCTGATGTCTGTTCATAATGGTCAGTATCGGTGCCACCTCTGTTAGCTGTGCATTGTTGAGTGACGATTGTCTGTCTAGCATCCCCTTTGGGCAAATGTGAGGTTGTATTATTCATCTGCTTCAATTATGTCATTTGTGTAATTATACCAGCGTGCGAGTGGTGAAATCCCAGCAAGCATCCGACAAGATGGGAACGTATCGGGAAGCGACAAAAACTGGCACTGAAATTTCAGATTTTGACACAATGGCAAAGAAAAATCTTGAAATAAAGGGGGTTTATTTTTAGTATCAGAGAGGGATTTAGGTCACACACTGATGTAGTTAGGTAACGTCTTAACATTAATGTGCACTGAATGTACTGTTTTATAAACATCTACTCGCCATTAAAATGTTCTGTGGATATTTTTGTATCACTGTCCTGGAAAAACTCTCACAAATTAAGCAGTTCTGAAAAGTCTGAATGCGCATATATCTGTATACTGTAGACGTGTGCTGTACAGGTGAGGCCTTGCCGACGGGCAGGTGAGGGGTTACGAGGCCCGGCCCTGTCAAAAGGCTAATAATTAATGATCAAATGTTAACGCGGTGGCGGTGCTGCTGGGCTCCACTGATGCCATTAATTCAGCTCAGTGGAGCTCAGGCCTTTTGCTCGGGACCTGCTGCAGCTGTCACCGTGCGTGCTTAATTATCCCCTCATCCCCGTCTCACCCCCACTCACCCCTCCAGCCCGCGGCCGCTGTGAGGCTGCTGCTTCCAACCCCCCCCCCCCCTTTTTCCGTCCTTTCCTGGGGTCTGCAGTGATGCCCAGGGCAAAAAACAAAGAGGTTAAAGTGGGTGAGTGAGTTTAGTCCTCTTCTCCATGTTCACTATTACTCACAGTACTCAGATACAGTATCTGTGCTCATGTGCGGTTGCAACGTAACTGTCTACAATAATATCACATGCATTGAGAAGTGATACCATGTTGCTACCGTAAGCCCGCTAACTGGTGGCTGCATGTTAACCCAGATACCAGAGGTAAGAAAGGGATCGGCGAGTAAATGGTTTTTCAGGAGTCAGTTACAACAAACTAAAGTGTTATTCTATTTGTAAAATAAATAATACGTTTATACACACACACACACACACACACACACACACACACACACACACACACACACACACATATGCATATATAGGATATATATCTTTGCACTGAGCTGTAGTGCAATGCACATGTTGACACTGACGCACAGTTCCAGTAAGTGAATTTTTATACTATTAAGGAGCCAGTGAGGCAAAATTTTCTTCTGCATGTATTTTTGTCATTTAAATATTTTAATGCATTTCATTATGGATTCTGCTTCAGATTTCTACATAGAGAAACTTGCAGCTAAATCAACCACTAACATTTTAAATTCCAAAGTAGTTTAGAATTTTACATTTTTTAAGACTTTTCTTGTGGGCTGTCTGAAGGGCGCTGCTCGCTCACAAGTAGCACTGCAAATTTCATCAAACTTAAGGTAGGGCTGCTCGGCTGCTCCCATTGGTGATGGCGATGCGCCGTGGCGGCCTTGGCGCAGGTTTTTACGAAAGGTGTTGAGTTTCAGGCTCATCTTTGTTGACTGAGAAAATCCAGTTTTAAGCTGGATTTCCGTTAGCTCAGGGCCTTGTTTCTTTCCTTTAGATGGTTTTAGACATTATTAACAATGACAACAGAAATTACTACTATTAACGCTCTCCTCTACTCTCACTAAAATCAAGATCTTGTAGTATCCGTACATACCAACTTCTAAAGCTGTTTTAATACTGTACGTACTGCCTATTTAACATTAACTTGTCCCTTTCCTGCATGTTTCTACCCATTATTCTTGAACTTGCTCCTATGAAGCAATATAAGCTCGTTCGTGGATACCAGAAAAAGACTGTAACTTTTCACACTGTGCAGCCAAGTGTGCATGTGTGTGTATAGATTTGATATACAGTGTATCTGTATAGATCTCATGTACAGGAGTACTGGAGAAGACCATGTACACATAGGAAATCATCCTTGATCAAATACAAACAAAAGTAAAAAAAGATTTATGCTGTTTAAAAGTCAGGGAGACTGCGGGTCCGTAAAATCTGCTTACCTGCCCCTTGGCTAGCACACACTTCCATGTAATATTTACCAGTGTCAGATATCTCAACCTGTCTACTCTGAGAGGGAAGTTAAGTTTACCTGCTTGTCTCAGCACAGGAGACATTCAAGGAGCACACTCTCACGCTAACCAATAACCTTTAATATTTCATCTGGCCTGTGTGATATGTTTAGAGACCTCTCTGCACTTCCAAGTGTTCTGTTCTGAAACCAGTGAGGGGCAGAGAGAGAATGAAGAGGAGGGGGTATATATCCACTCTCACATTGCTGAGGGATTATTTCCGTACCTGTTCAAACATGCTCCAGTGAATTATTTATCCCGCTGAGCCCCTGCACTGTGCACTTGTACTGCAAGTATAAAACATCTTACCCATGCTTTTACCTCTCCATGGTGAAAATGTACCTTAGGACACAAGGCGGACAAAAAGGGGACACATCAGAGCAGGGATTTCTAGCTTGGGGAAAGGGGAAAACAACGTTGCTTGCGGCAAAAACAAATGCAACACGCGCTGGTTAACCTGAGTTCTGAGTCAGGGGTTGCGCTCGTCTCTGAATTATAGATGAACTCTCAAAGTGGATCACTCGAAGCTCTACGTGTTGCGCTTTTCCAGTGAAGTAGCTGCATACCTTCCCATGTGATAAAGATAAGAGGAAAATCTGTCTGAGTGGAAAGTTTCAGGTGAGTCTTGAAGCCGGGGGTTTTGTAGCTGCCTACGATTTGAAGCAGCTCAACTTAATCTTACATTCATGGCTGGGATTCAGTCGAGATGTGTGTTAGCCCAAAATAGTTGTTCAGCAATGTTGTGATTAACTTGTTTCCTGTGGGTGTGGCCGTGGAGGTGAAACTGATTTACACGGAAGCCATGACGGCAGGATAGGAAGAACAGGGAAAACCTAATGTTATTCCCACTTTCAACAGAATTACAACCATTGCTACCCTTGAAAAATAAATGAAAACAAAACCTAAATTATCTATTATCATCATGTTACACTTTTGGAGCAGTTTGTTATGTGTGATGGGAAGCAAAGATAGTATAGTATATGGCCCCTATTTTTAGTTAGCCAAATCGTTTTTTTGTTTTTTTATATGTAATTGCACTTTGGCAATATCTCCAATTCAGACTTATAATGTAACTAATATAATATAACTTATATAAGTTATAATAACACACATTTACTGTCTGTATAGTATGATGTGAATGTAGCATCAGCAACAAATACAATGGAGTAAAGCAGGAAGCAAAGAAAGTGAGACTAAACAAACAGAGGCAGGGTGAAGATCACATCAAATCAGATGCATTTGTGTCGTCTTGTTGACTTCTTGCAGGGGCTTAATGGATGCTCCTAATCTCAAACAAGTGCTACATGACAGTTTGTCAAGATGACGAAAAAATACCGGGGTGGGACCTGGAGAGGAAGAAAGGTGGACTAAAGGTGCAGCCACAATGGCCTCGTCCAGTTAAACTGCCCCAAAATCGTCATTGAAAACGTTTTTTCACAAATCTAGTGAAGATGAAAAAGTGAGTGAGTCAGAGCTCACAACAAGACAGACGCTGCATTTTTCAATTTATGGTGTGAATATCTGCAGTTTAAGTGTGACCGCACCTATACAATACGTCTCCTATCCTACTAAAGGAACAGGTGTAAGTAGTGATTTCATTCCAAACAGCTATTGTTGAACCACCTGAGCAGGGGCTGACTCTTATCTTTTGAGTTCGATACCAAAAACACAACTAAAACTGCAAAGGCAAGTCAAGGTGGAATAGCCGTGAAAGCGCACAAGTAGGGAAAAAAGCTACCTTGTCAGGACATGCTTAAGGACAGAGAATGCATGGATTTTATGCACATCAGTTTATAAAATGATGTATTGCTGGCTGGTATCTTTTAGTGGACCAGTGGAAGCGCTCTAATTACAAAATGAGAAGTGATTCTTTAATGACTATGGTGTAGGCCTCTTCAATTTAGTATAATCACACAAGAGTGTGTCTCAAGATGAAAGATTATCAAAGGAGCTGTGTGCGATAGCTCAAAAAATTAATATTATCAAATAGCCCCAATCTTCACTTATCAAGAACACCGCACGATAATTAAATCCAAAAAGCAGAAGTTTCTCCGTTTTTTTCCATCCAAATGCAAAGTTAAAAGTATAGATAGTGATAGAGGCAGTTAACCTAAATGAAATGTTTCATCCCCTGTGACAAGTGGAGGGATTATGATCTGAGATTTAGGCATTGGGATTCTTTTTTTTTTAAAGATCTGACCATTATGCACTGCATGAAATATTTGTTAATAGTCCCTGACAGCAAATGACTCGAAGTTGATAGGAGATACAATGGGGAAGCAGTGGCTGCACTTTTCACCTACATTCTGAGTATCCGCAGGTTTCAAGAGGTCAATTTCAGCTCTTCCTCATATGGAATTGGATGAGCAGTTTTGAAACTAAGGACAGCGAAATGGCAAACACCCCTGTTCCTGAATAAATTCAGACTACAACCATGGGGGATTTCAAATGTTTTACAAACCGGCTCTGAGAATGTATAACAGTCCAAAGAGATGAAGCCCGGCATCGTAAAAATCAACCAAAATTTTCCAAACAATAGCGATACCTGAAGATTTGGCAAAACCCCCGACTGCATTCAGTGAGCTCTTTACGACGTCCGGCATCCATGGTTTTATTCTCCTGACTTTCTACAACATTTCCACATGGCAACTACAGTATCCCACCTGAAAGTCACATGTGCTATACCCCCGTCTACCACGCTGACCCCCACACTCTGTCCGCCTTGCCACACAAGGAGGCACAGTATTTCCTGCGTTGGCATACATACTTATAAGGCCTCCAACAGCAGGAGTTACTGTAAGGATCAATGGATGTCCTGGTAAAACAAGAATGCAATAAGAACTATTATACAATGTAAACAATGTAATATCTTCTAATCATACACCTGGATGTGATGAGGAATTCTGCACTACAGATAACAATAATAGTGTGTTTGCCACTCATTGTGAACGGCATATTTTTTAAAGAGATGATGGAACAACTTGACATAAACACTTTTGTACTGTTAGATGCAGTTGATCTTCAATTCCTTGTGAAAGCTGGAGTCCTTAATGTTTGTTGCCGAAGGACGGAGAGGGACTCAACTGACTTGGAAAAGGAATAACATTAAATTGCTATGAGCTTTGCCTTGTAATGACAGAAAAAGTCCCTGGAATTACTCACAAATGTTGATAGAGATCAGTCCTATCAAAGCTCTTGCACCAAGGCGCGTAAGATGGGAGAATATTTCCTCCTCTTCAACTGCACAAAAGCATTAAGGAGGGTTCTTCTTCCCGTCT
The DNA here is from genome assembly GCF_016859285.1 of Xiphias gladius. Lineage (NCBI taxonomy): Eukaryota > Metazoa > Chordata > Actinopteri > Istiophoriformes > Xiphiidae > Xiphias > Xiphias gladius. The sequence goes on from NC_053412.1 coordinate 2,486,234, forward strand.
CTCCCTCGATGCACCGGGGGCGGCTTTCTGCATCAGAAGAATTCCTGGCAAATTAATGCACTACCTCTTGGGCTAATTAAATTAGAGGGGATCAAAACTACAGAGCGGCTTTTGTGGTGGACACAATGTTGTGCTTCATGCGCTCCTTGCTCTTGGGGGAATTTCTGCCATTTAGCCTCCTCTCTGCCTGCAGCTCCATGCTGGACTTGCTCTAACACAGTCAAGTTTCTCTAATTTGCTTGAATGAGAAAGAATTATTAACTGATAATAAGAAACCAAGAGAGAGAGTGAGAGAGCGTCAAAGGGCTGCAGGCAAGGATGAGTGGGAAAAGGGTGAACTCTGCGGCACCTGAAGCTCATGAGATTTTTTTTATTATTAATTCCTCCCTAAAAAGAGGCATTCAGGAGTAAAATTGCTGTGCAAATGACAAGAACGATTATGGTTGTAATTCCTCTTCTTTGGGAAGTGTGTGCAGCTTTGTTGCAGCTCTAACTGGATCAGGCTGCTAACAAGCTACTGCTAACCACGTAGCATTAAGCATGACCTCTGCAATGCATGATGGTTCATTCTAAGGTTATTCTGCTTTACAGAGGGACACAGACACAGACATTACTGGTACCATTCTGTCGCAGAAATGCCAACTACAACATTGTTCAGCAGATAAGAGGGTTGAGTGGATGCAATGCGGTGAATAATATCATTTAACCAGCAAAGTATCACGTGAATGTGGGTTTTACAGGGTGCGGTTGCTGTAGTAACCATCATCCACAGAGAAAAGCGTGCAAGTGGAGATGACTGGCCACATTTACTTCAGACCAGTGATACTGTTTTGTGTTGTTGCATTTCCACAAACCATTGATTCATGGCCCCTTAGTGTCTGCTCTGAAGAGCAAGAGCATGAGACCCTTTGATAATAGTTGACTTGTATTTTGACAAGTGTCCCACCAGATCTGCTAAGATAGCTCACAGGGTCAGATGCAATTTAGAAGCTGCTGGCAAGTGTTGGAAATGTTTGTCTAACTAATGCGAAATCCCTATTTTGCTTGCTGGGAAAAGTCTTACCAAGTTTTGAACTGACTTTAACACTTAGGAACTGTGTTCTGACCAAAAGCCATTGGTATCAATCACCAGGTAATTTTAGTTGCCTAAACTAAAACTACTAAACTAAACCCAAGTGGCCACTGATCAACAGGAATAATTAATTTCCAGGAGCAATCTCTGTGCTTTTAGGGTTGTACATTGGAGTTTCACTACCTGGCAACCAATAAGTAATAATGGCCTATGAATAATATATAAAACATAAATAAATTGGTCAGTAACCATTAACAAAGCCAAGAGTTACAGAATATAAAGTTTTCATAAAATATGCATTATTATAAGGAGAATCCCTCATTTTAATGCTGTAGCTGGCTGAAGTGCAGCTAATTTAATTACCTTATTTACCGATGGCTTCTTTAACGTACAACAATAAATCACACTGTATGAGGTCGATATATGTTTATTACATAAAATCTTCATCTGCCAAGTAATAAGTAACGATAGCTGTTAAACAACTGTATTAAAGTAGAAATATTAAGTAGCATTGAATGGAAATAAATAAGGACTTGTATACAAAACTAAATTGGTCTCTGTGTAGTATTTGAGTTACGTTCCACCACTGGAAAACAGTCTGATCTTGTTGCTGATGTATGAGGACTTTTTAATTTTGTAGAAATGGGTACAAGCAGTGCACACCTCCAATATTAAACTGGGGATAAAATGAGAGAAAACACGAAAAACAAAGCCAGTAAACTAGCAGGAGCCAGTCTAAAGGCTACACAATAGCTGAGTTGGAGAAAAATCAGCGTTTCCTTTCACTCAACTTTCTAGCTAAACTTGTGTCCACAGTACTGCGGTTGGCAGCCCTTTTTTCCCCCCCGTGCAATACGCTTCTGGAGATAGTCACACATTATGACCAATTTACAGCAGAATTAATCAATTGAAAGAAGTCGCCCGTACGTAGCTGTGAGGCACAATGTCTGAGAGGAACAAAAAAAAGCTGATTTGGATCAGCAACAGAAGTCTTGAGTGTGTTTTGCATGCCTTCAGGAAATCTCTCAGAAGTCAAAGGAAGTAAACCCCCACACCCACTCGTCTCACCCAACGTGTCCTGGTCCGTGTTGGCAGCGCCGAGCCAACAGATTAAGAATTAATTCAGCCATCAAAGCCTGCTTACCTTGACATTAAGGTGGGGTTCCCCCTCCTTAACAGCTGATAAAAAAGACATCTGCATTCTGTGTTTCGTCCTGCCTCTGCAATTACAAAGTGACTGTTGCAATCCTCTGCAACACGTGAGGAAGGTTAATCATTCAGGTTGATACAACCGCTGCTCATTTCCATCAGAGGGGGAGCTTATTACAATGACACAACCTGAAATCACCAGCATGGGTTTGCACAGTATGTGTGTGCATGCCTCTCCGTGTTTATTACATGAATACATCTTCATCGTTTGATTTATCTCGGATGAAAACATGTTTACCAGCCTTCTTCCACTGTAAATATTGAAAACGAAACTGCCAGAGAAAGATTACTTCTATTTTTATGGCAGAAAATGCATCTTAGCAGTAATATAATTTCCACTTTTCTTGACAAATAGTATATTATATTCCAAGCTATCAACCCCGGGAGCGAAAGCATGTGTTGTATCTTGTCCATGTTTTGTCTCGCTGCTCTTTTTACACCTGGTTTTTACTTTGTAGAACAGTCGTACACACACTCGAGCACACACAGACGCACAGAGCATGCCTCTCCTCTCCGGAGACAATGACGCTGCACCGGTTCAGAGGCTTGTTGAAGGATCCTTCAGCTGGAGGACACTTAGAGCCATCAGACTCATGACCTTCCAGCTACGACGGCCTCTTTAATCACCGGGTTTCTAGCTGATGACTTTAGTTAACATTACCACGATCAGGTAGCAACTGCTAATACGAGTGAATGTTTTAAAGGAATGAAAGGAGGATGACGAACTGCCATCTTTTGGTTTGCACTTTCTTGTTTGGTTTTTTTTTTTTACCCTTTTGCATATAAAGTCCCCCTTATTACATAATCTTGCGCCCTAGATACTTTTTTTCTTTCTGTATTGATTTTTTTCTTATAATCTACAAAATTTTGAATCCACATACCTGATGCAAACTCATGTGTCAGAATATTTCACATAAATGTTTGGTATCAGACCAAAAGTGGCGAAAAATAAATGAATAAATCCCAAGGATTCGGGACTTTAGTGACTTCGTTTTATACAATTTTGTTAATTTACAGGTGATGCTATTCAAATTATTTAATTCTTTTTTAATTTAACTTTAAAGCTTGATTGTTCTTATTATCTGAATCTGTGTACCTGAACTTACATGAGACAGTCCATCAACTGTCCTTCGGTGATTATCTCCTTCGTGCATTTTCGCTGACCTGTACCTGTATATGTTACCACAATACAGTCCCATAAATATATAGATTTTTTAAAAGTCTTTCTGATGTAGCTACACTGTGGTTGAACAACACGATGTGTTCCCTGTCAAAATGCAGTCCTTCGTCTGCTCACGTCCCCCGATGACACGTTGCATACTGTATAACAATCAGTTGCGAGTTCCACCGAAGACTGATTTTTCTAATTGTTTACTTTCCTGTTTTCCTATATTCCTAAAAGCTTTTAAGATTTACCTTGTGACCCCCAGCCCAGATCCCAGGTTGGAAACCGCTGACCTAATATAAACACAATACAGTACGTTCCCTAGCTACACGGTGTTTAATGGCTTAAGGACTTTAATTCACACTAGATGAAAGAAACGTGACGTATGCAAGAGGAAAAGCTCACTGAAGTGAAGGAAATGCTCATAACACAGAAACGACACTCTGCACATGCAATTTGCTAATGTGACTATGTGCCAAAAATATCAAGAAATTAAGGAATGAAGTAAAGGGACAGGTTGCAAGACCATATCTTAAGTATATTCATTTACAACATGTAGGTTTTTGGCCTCACACTATTGTTAAGTTTGTAGAGTGGAGATCTTCATTTGTTCAATTCAAGTCATTGGACAGCTCATTATCAAAGGGATGAATTAGTTGATTCAAAAATGAATGTTATTGCCAACGAAGGTGACTCTTCATCACAAGGTGTCCGCAGTTGATTTAGGTGGAAGTCAACAAAATGCACCGGTCTCGCTGGCCAATGAGACAGTGAGACAATGTCACCCATGTCCCGACTTCCCTGGAGAATCAGAGCTGACTTCTTAATATCAGATATGTATTAATGAAAAATAAAGCATTATTCCACATTACAGGAATCAGCGTGGACATTGCAAACAGGGGTTTTACAAGCTAGCAGCTGTCTAAATTGCAACTTGCTCTCTAATCCAGAGAGAATTAGGGCCCTTCCTGTGTACAAGGCCCTCTCCCGGTCAGGGCCCCTGTCCTGTTTAGATTTGTGAGCTTGATAAACCTCGACGGCCAACAGGTCTGTTATGAGTGGGAAACGGCAAAGCAAGGGGGGGGGGCCACATTTTCTCATAGCCAAAGTCAACCAGGGGATAATACCTCAATCCTAATGGGGCTCAGCACGGGCATTATCTGGCCTCAAATGTTTTTTTCCCCCCACTTCCTCTTTGTCCGTGTGGAAGTTGAGTTTATCCAGACTCCCCCCCTCGATCCATGCCGCCAGACCCCGAGCACCAACCTGTTTGGTTTGGTTTCAGGTAGATGTTCCCCCCAGCAACTGAGGGAGCATGAACACAATCAGGATACGAGACAAAGCGCTCAGTAAAGTCCCCCTCTTCCTCTCCTGTCATATCCGTGTGCTGAGAGATAAGCCCTGGTTTTGCCTTTTCCCATGATAGCACCGCAGGGACGAGGCGGCAGCAGCCACGGTGGCCCGGGTCTAGTGCTTACAGCCTCAATATGAGCTGACGTTGTCAGGAAAGAGCTGATTGGTGGCTGAGATTAAGTAATGATTCTTGTTGAGAAGAAACAAGGGTGGGGGGGTTCGTGAACAGTGGCACCTTGGCACACACCTCAAGAGCCAGACTGCCATTTGAAGTGATTGCAAGGTCATTATACAGCGGAGAAGCTAATGACGCACATTTCAACTTGTCTATCGCCAGAAAGAGAAATCATACTTGTGGCTTTCCTGAGCAACATGTTCACTCTTCTCGGTAATGGTGCCATCCATGAAGGAAGAAAAAAAAAAAAAAAGGCGTCTCTTCTTAATGCGATCATTTTCCCATCAAGAGAAATGTGCCAAAATATTGTCCCGTGAAAGCCGGTTGTATTTGTCAAATTCTCCTCAGAATAATCTTGCAAAATTGCTCGATGAATATTCTTATAGAAAGTGGGTGACGGAGGGTGATGGTGGTGGTGGCGGGCACGCCGGGGTTTTTTTTTAATAAGGACAGTTTGTCTTGTGTCGACAAAAAATAAAATGACGACAGTTGTGGGGCTCTCTCCATCTCGCCCTTCTCCTCGCAGGTGACGGAATATGCGCGGAGACAGCGGCTAATGACGGCACGGCCGGATTAGGTGAACAGATGGTGATGGGGCCTGTTGCTAGACTGGAAGGCCTGGAGAATTTCGTTTGTAAAGCCAGATTATTATGTGTTTCACCCTCACTTTCCGCAGACACGACACATGGTGGTAATGGTCGTGAAGATACATGGGCTGGGTCTGCAGTGAGGGATTGTGGGATAGAGCTGGCTCAGCTGGAGGAGATCACCTGGGTTTGAGAGGCAGAGCCGAATGGGAGATTTGGTTTGCCAACAGCGGGAGAGTCGTGATACTGCTGCTTTCGGGGTAGAAATTACTGTTCACTATCTCTAAATTGGAACATTTTCATTGCAAAAAGTCTGAAAATCAGTGTTTGGTTCAGTCAGCTATTTTAGTTAGTTTGTCTGATATGTCAAAAAAATGAAAAAATGAGACGTGCCATTGATAGGTGTTTTTTTAGTTTTCATTCCTCTTAAAGTATTCACATGTGTTTCTGCTGTACATGCCCTTCTCAGTGATCCTGGCTGCTCAGAAGTTGCCGCTGTACTCGTACGCCACTCTAAATACCCTCCGAACGCCAAAAGTATAAACCCGAAAATCAAATGTGACAGTGACGTAGGAATTCACCCATTTTTATCACTGCCAAAGAATTTATGCTCGCTCTTATCGTACAGCGCGGTGCAGAATTTTTCTCCAAAGCAGGCCACTTCAGAGGATGTTGGAAAGCTTCTCCCCACTAGGTAAACAATCAGGCCTGAGAACAGACTCTTTCTCTGCTCACTCTCCAACAATCACACCGACTCGAACCACAGAGGACTCTTCCCCCTCTTCGCCTCTCCTCTTACCTTCTTTCACTTCTTTCTTTCCCTCTACAACGTAGACCCCAACCCAAGAGGAAAAAAAAAAAAAATCACCAGCTTTCAGCACACACTACCACCCTATCTCTCTGTATACAGGACCCTGTTGGCCTGTTTCCTCTGTCAAACACCCCCAGCCTCCCCTCCTTTTTTTCTTTTTGTTTGCTTTACTGTAATCATTTCGCTGGCCCAGAAACGTGTGGGTGTGCTGGCAGCGGTACAAAAACGAGAGACAGAGAGAAAGAGAAGTTACATGGGAACTGAGTTAAGGTTGAATATTTATTAGAAGAAGCCATCTGGCGTCGCAATGTCTGTACAAAGAGGGCTTGCTCTCTCCTTGTAATAGTCCTCCTCCTTCTCCTTCCCTGACTTTATCTCTCTCATTCTCTCTCTGCCATTTTCTTCATTTCCCCCTGTGTCCCAGAGAAAACATTCAGCTCCAACCACATGCTCGCAGAGCCTTTCACATAATCACAGCGTTGTACCATTTCAAAGAGTCGCTAATCAAAGGAAAGAGCACAGAGATATTTTACCCTAAATGGTTTACTTTGCTGCTCGGAGAGGGGGGGGGGCAATTTGACAAGCAGTCATCACACACCTCACGTTTCTTGTAGCCACTTCATAGAACAAACTGCAAGTTTCCTAAAACAGATTTTTGAGACTTGCGTATAAGACGGATTTTATGTCTCCTGATCGGTGCCAACAGCATAAGTGACAGAAAATCAAAATCGAAATCCTAAGTGAATCTTCACCTGAGACAGATGACGTCTTTGTCGCAGATGCTGTGCAGCTGAAGGACGAGTGTAAAAAAAAAAAAAGATGCCAAAGTGGAAGAAAAGCTTAACAGTGGTTCCACTGGTGTTCGGAGACCTAATAAAGTCAAAACTGTATAAAAAAAAAAAAGACAAAAAGTAACGGAAATATGTTAAAAATAATTTGTTGTGTCTGCTGTTCATGTGCATTCACTTTTAAACATGCACACACATCTGTATTCTCTCGTATCAATGTTTGAGAGCATGCATGTTTTCATATGAGAATGCATCCGTGTGTGCGTGTCCTTTTACCGTATGTGCATGATTGATTACATATGAGTGTGTTTGCATGCTTCAACACATGCAAACAAGCGCTATCTCACAAACCGACTTCCTGGATGGAGCTGCAGGAGCCCACAGGGAACGTCAGAACGAACTGGCTGCATTTCACTCAGCGAATCCCTGGGGAATGTTCGGAGTTCCCACAGGAATGAAACCTCCTCTCGGGGAATTCTCCGTGGAAATACATCAGCATGCAATGATGCTCACTTCTCTGAAAGTGTATCCGTGCTGCTCTCTGTGCAGCTCAGCAGGCATTCGCTCCAAACAATAAAAATTCCCAAATCTAAAACACACACACACAAACACTTCTGTGGATTTTTCCGCTTGAAAATTGTGCTAAGGGCTACGGCTACTTAAAACTTGTTGCAACCTTCACTTTATATTAAAACTGAATTTAGGACGGCAGCTACCACCAGTAGAATCTAAAACAAGATAACTTTGGAAACTCATCTAGTTGCTCAATTGTAGCTATTTCATCAGCTGTCACAAAGAAATGCAGAGCTATTTTGGGCTTGACATCTTTTCTAAATAAGAAATAAATTTGGCAAAACCGACTTTTTCTAAATAAACATAGCTGTGGAAAGTGAGTGCATCCAGCAGAAAGAGACCTGTGATGACACAAATGTGTAAGAATTGGCCAACTGTCGAATTCATACTCCAAACAAATTAGGGGCAGCGTATTACCAGAGAGTTGTGGTGTCTACCTCTATGGGTCCCTCCTCCGCCCTCTCCTTCCCCTGTGACAGAGTCAGACTGGCCATTGGGCATACGGGGACAATTCCCAGCGGGCCGGCGCCCCGGTGGGCCGGACGACCATCAAGAAAAATCCATAACGTTTTTTACCGGCCCTGTCTGTGTACCTGTCATTCGGGGTGCGCGTGAGAGCGTGCCGCGTGCGCGTTCGAATGTTTTCCACGCAGGTTTACCTCGCAACCTGATTATGTGACCGGCAGGCTGTTGTCTTCGGTTATTGTCCTACTGACGACGGCGATTTCACACCCAGTCTGCCCAGTCACCGAGACCGGGAAGATATGGCGGTGGCAGGAGCGGAGGACGGGCCACGAGAGGCGGAGGAACGCGAGGGAGAGGGAGGGCGGCAGGAGCAGCCGCATCAAGAGCTGAGCTTGAGGAAAGACGGAGGAAATGTCGCCCAGAGAGGACGGCGGCAACACGGGTTTATGGCCAACTCGCAGATACTACTTCTGCAGCCTCTCAGGTCGGGCTGAGGGCAGACTGGACGACACGGTGACTCACTGTCGCCTCGTGAGGTACAGAGCGGTATGGTGAGATGGGACGGGCCGGGGCTAGCTGGTTAGCATGCTAGCTTCACTAGCTATCTCTGCATCTAATACATATAATACGTCAAAACTGTTATTTCCTCAAATTCTGCGGATCATCTTAGTTAATTTTTGAATGTTTTAAATTAAAATACTTACACTTTGCCCCTTTAAGACATTTTTCATTTTTGTGAAAAAATACAGTCGTCAACTATAAAATAAAAACTATTTATTTCCAGTTCATTTTTAGACTCATATACAGAAATAAAGGGGGGGTACAAACATAAATTAATAATTTAAAATATGTATTTGACATGTTCAGGAGGATCAGTCAAATACTTTTTGCTGACACACTTCAGAGCAATATGTGAACAAATGCTAATTTAATTTCTGTCTTGTCTCGGGTAAATATTTAGGACGGTTATGGCAACAATTATTTGAAATGTAGTGCCATGATTCATTTGATGCTGGATTAAATATTACTGAGGCTTTTAACTGAAGGGGCTAGATACAAATGTCTTCAAGACGGTGAAGTGCATTCTTTGTGGTTCTTAAAGAATGTATTTATCTGAATGCCAAGGTCAATAAATTGGACATCTAATCAACTCGAGTGTGTTCCTAGCGCCTTCAAAGCATCAATAAAGTTTGATTCATAGATCCCACAGCAGTTTCCCCAAATTGTTGCCATGACAGTTCAATACAGTGTTGAGAAAGAGCTGGATGCACCACCACAGACAAAAGAGTCTTATCCTTAATTTAACTTCACCATTAATTCTCCACTTGGAAAACATGTGCATCTTTATTGCCAAATTTGGTCTTGATAACAACTTGATTTGCTCTGGTTTTTGTCTCGACTGAATCTGACTGGACTTACAGTTGACTTGTTTTGGGAGAAAGACAAACAAGTTCGTCTTTGTGTGTGAACCGCTACAACGATAAAGACATGACGATAAGTCAAAAATAGACAAAGACAATTTTCTTTCACCGAAAACCAAACAATTATCTGAAATATGACTTTTACCAGAAGAGCTGTGTGTTTATATCCTGTTTATGCCTTCTTATTAAACCAAATCCCACTGCATATTCTGCCTTTACATGCAATATATCTCCTGAAGTCTGAAAAAAAGCCAACCCAGAATAAACTGCATTAACTTTAGAATTTACTGTATTAATTGAAATGATTTTTCCACATTATGAGTGCTATTACTGAGAGCAATATAGTTGCATTAGAATGGAATAAATGAGTCGGGGATGTTTATGGAATGTCTTCTAGTTTGCAGGTACACACCATGCATCCCAATTATGGCAGAATAAAGTTAAATGAAATTTCCATCTCCATTCAGGAATATGAATGTGCTATTTTATGAGGGAAAAAAGGTGCCAAAGAGGTAAGTACCTTGCCAGCGCCATGAAAAATTGCACCAATTAAAGCTTAACTTGCTTGTTTTCTCATAACATACATGTTTTCATAACTCTGAAATCAAATAATTGCTACTCTTTATATTGTGCACAATAAAACTGAAAATATGGCGGCTGGAGGATGCTCCTGAATATTTTAGTGGAATTTCTGAGGCACTCTGAAAAAAGGGTCGGCAGAAAATGTGGCAAAGTGAGATGCATATGCGAGGTTCCTTCAAGAAATCTGAGAGGAAAACTGCCTCGTTTATCTCTCCGGGCTTGGAAAGTGCACATGATTTCATTTTTGTGATTATATGCCAAAAGCAGCACACTGGTCCCTCACAGATTATATGAAAACAGTGTGTTTATTTCTGAAAAAAAAAAAAAAAAAAGTGTTTGTTTTGCCTGAAGCTGTGCGACTCCTTACTGCCATCTCTCCGTCCAGCAGGTTTCCACGAGGCTACAGACTGTGACCAATCAGCTGCATTTTTTAAGCAACACCAAGTCAATTAAATTTAATTTATAGGTTATTGTAATTATCGCTGCACTGAAGTACAATTGCTGGTTTATTACTTCAGTAGCTGTTCATATTACTCCACCCACAACGCCAATACAAACACACACACACACACACACACACACACACACACACACACACACAAACAAACATACACAAACGCTAGACTGATGTTAATCAATTTGGAGAACTGCCCGGATTGTTTAAACTGTCATCACCACCCATCAGTCTACTGCACTCTCACAGGAATTTTAATATCTCCAGGGGGAGGTGTTCTTCCAATACACCAACACACAGAAACACATTCACGGACTCAAACGCACGCACACACACACACACACACAAAGCACACAGACACTCAGACTTCTGGGATGATCACACAGGACTGAAAGTATCTACCTCCACTGAACTAGTTTTCCTGAACAAATCCATCCTTATTTTTCACCATGCGATCTGTAATACCAGCATACGGCACACATTAGTACTACTGCATAGTGTTTGCATCTTGTAGAGTTGAGTTAGTGGATAGCAGATTAACAAAAGACTGAATTTAACAGTTCGATGTGGCTCAGAAACGGATCAAGGAATCCTTTGTTTATCTGGATCTCTTTAAACTAGATCCAGGAAACATTGATCTTTTTATGAAAGGATTTCCATTTCATTTTTGACCTCATTACCTGGATGCCTGTTTCTTCTCTCAAGGTGTTATTTAATTTCCTCTGATTGGATAATCTGTCGAGCACCTATGTGCAGGTGTGGGAGGTTTTCACTTTTAGGAGAGAACGAAAACTAATTATTTGTTGTGCGGAGTGAGGTGTCTTATTGTTTGGCAGGCACAAAAAGCCACTGAGCACATTTCTATGCACAGAAAAGCTGCAGCTGTGACGCCGTCCAGCCAGTAACGATGTTTCCTCTCTGTTGTTGTTGTTGTTTTGTTTTTTTACTTTCATCTATTTTATGGTTTTTATTCATTGTATTTGATTTCCATCACTTCCCTTACCATCTAATCTCAAATCTCCCCTCCTTTTCCCTCTGAGTGCATTAGTGTCCCATATTTTTCAACGGTTTGTATTTTTCTCTTCTCCGCCGGATCAGCCAGTCATCTGGAACGCACCTTAAACAGCACCGACCTGTATCGACGACCTGATGCGCATCAAGCGGGACTGACTGACTGATTGATGCTCCTGTCAGCTGAAGTTAAACGCTGTCGTTTATATGAAATGCTCACATTTTTCTGGCATTAACATGGCGCTGTCACACTCTGCACGCACCCAAACTGTATTGCTTTAAGTGTGACCAAGCTGCATGATGTATAATTGCAGATGTAGCTCATGTATTTTTCCAGTTCCTGTTTAAATCTCCACATGTCAACAGACTCACTAGAGAAGACATCACTTTATGGAAGCACATAAATGGCTTAATTGTGCCATTTTATTACATCGAACTTGGAAATTACTCTTTGTATAACAGCGACGTCAGTTTTTAAAAAATCTAGGTTGAGTTCATGTGTCTTTGGGTTTTTTTCAAAGGCCCGGAGGTTAAGTAACTCTAGCCTTCTATGTCTTCTTCGACTAAATTGAAGGCAGAGCTCAGAGTAGTGTGGATTAATTGCGAATAAAGAGGTTATTCTCCAAAGAAATAGGCCACAATTCCCTCTTCATCTGCTCAAAGAGGAATCTGAAACGATAAATGATGTCTGCAAAGGCTGACAGGCTGCAGGTCACAGGTGCCGCATGGCGGGTGCTTACAGTGATACAGTGAGTGTATTGTGGTTGTACCATTTAGCAAGGCATGACCTCAACTCATTTATCACAAGTGTACGAGGATTTCTTTTTTTTTTTTTTTTTCCGGTCTCCAAGGATTCAAATGTCCAAAATATTTAAAAAAAAAAAATGTAAAAAACTGTGCTGGAGATTAGAAAATCTCCAGACGTCAGTGGCCAAACCTCAGTGAGCGCAACGGTCAAATGTCACATCCAACAAAAAACTCATGTCCTCAAAGAAATCACCTCTCATTCTGTCAACCAAAGCAGATACATTTGGAGTTTGACGAAAGAGGCATTAGAGGAACATTGCTCTAATGCGAGACAGGCATCAGTGTCCTGTGTGTTCTAGGTGAAACTGCGAGCGAGGCCAAATTAATTGGCCAGTTCGTGGCTTCCGCGGTCACGCAGAACACATCGCATTGCCCAGTGAATTTCTGAAATGGCTGTAAATGTCTGCGTGGTGACACATCTCACTGCTGCAGCACGAACGCTCACAAAGAAGCTGTTAGGAGGAAATGGGTCAAGATCAAAGTTGCTCGTCTCCGAAGTTGTGAAAGGGATCAAAGAGACGAGGGGCGAAAAAATGGTTTCATTTTGCATTTACATTTCAGGCATTTAGCTGACACTCTCTGTCCAGATATGGCGCATGCAACGCGAGAATAAGCTTCTAGATCGGCTCCATTACAAGTGAATATTACTTTATAAGTAACTGGAAGTGGCAGGAGGAGAAATAAACACAAAAGCTGCAGAGGGTTAGAAGGGATTTTGTTTCACTGTGTGAATTACAGACAGATTAGAGGGCAATTGGAACAAAGAAACTTCCTTAAAACGTAATCTTCAAGCAAACATCTGAGAAATTCATTTGATTTAACATCACATTCCCCCTCTCCCACTCAGAGCGGCTACAATGGGCCTATGATGCATCAAATTATCTAATGAAGCCACATCAGCGCACATTTTACAGGTTTTTGATGTCTAAGAGAAAATAACAGCAAGTAGAGGAGGGAGATATGGGAAACAGGAAGTGTTCCGGCGGTGTAAACCGGTGTCAGACGGGCAGCGGGAGGGTCAACAGACTCATTTTCGTAGCTCGAGAGCCCTTCAGCCAGTCTGGGTCACCGTTTATGGTTCCACCTCTCCACTCAACTACAGGGAATATATGAGCTAATAATGAAATGTGCACAATAAAGACGCAATCTGTCATTTCGGCGAGCTTATCACCAAAGCTTTCTGTCTGCCTTACGCCGACGCTTCAGCCAAAGCCGCAGAAAAATTGCTTTAATGACAAGATTTTTGCCTCCCCAAATAAGAAACAAATAAAAGGGAAAAAAAAGCCAAGCAAAGACAAAAATCTTTTTGAACCCCACAATGAGAGTGGGTGTGAGTCGTGTCACTTCTATCTCAGCTTTTGATGATCTTTGGCGCTGCACTGTTCTTTTCTTCTCCCTCCTTTCAAGTTGTTTGGGCTGCTTTTCCCCAGCAATTCTACAGCAGTGTGCTGCAGTTAACACAAATTTTGCCCCAGCTGTAAATTATTCATTTAATCCGTGGCAGGGCCCTGTCCTCACAACTCTGAAATATACGTCATTTGATCACTGGCGTGGGTCCTCGCTCGGTTTGGCCGTGCCAGAGCGGAGATCCACCCTCCCCTAATTACCAACGTAATTGTTCAGGCATCTCCTTACCGCTGGAAAGGCAGAAGGCTCTCACGCTGAAACTCTGCAGCCAGAAATGAGTGCCATGTGGGGAGAGACTGTAACCGACCACAGCAGAGAATTTGAGGTGGCGCCTTGACGCCTGGAGCCCGCCGCTGTGCCCCCAGGCTGCCAGAACAACCACGATTCAAATGTTAGATTTTGTTAGATTTAAGAGTGTTCTGCCGCTAAGCCTCTCCTCCTCTCCTCTCTGATCCTGGCACTGATTTATATCTAGGAAATGTTGATGACAACTTTCTGATGTATAACAGGATGAATAAATGCTGTGGGAACCAAATATTGTTTTGGTCTTCTTTTGTGGAGCTGCATATGGGAGGACTGTTTTTGTGCCTCAGCAGGGACATCACCCTCTTTTCTTCTGTGTTCGGTTTCCCAATATTGGCTTTTTAATCAAAATCAAATATTTGCCAGCGAACACTGTTCACCGCTGATATGATGGGGGTGATTAAGTGATTCTGCTAAACTAACGTTAACAGTGTCAGTCTGTAAAATCTGCAGTGAATCCTGCCGCATCCTGATTTAAAGAGTTCCTGACCATAAAAGAAGTTAATTAGTCTCATAATGGTCTGGTTGCTGTTTTAGAGGATTTTCCACCCTGGAAATTGTTACTTTTTGGGAAGACATTTGTGTATTCTGTTTCTGCTTCTTTTTGTTTTGGTTTTATGTTTTGTTTTTTTTGCATGAAAATGAAACTCAAAGACACTAAGCATTAGTACAAAAACATAAATCCAGAAACCGTCACTGGCAGTGAAACCATATATCCCTTGCTGATTCAAATAGGGTTAAATAGCCAAAGTTACTGGTTTTAATTTACTTTATAAATTTGACATTTGTTTTTATTTAAAGGATAAGTCTTGTCATTTTCTATATTTTCCGTTCCGTCAACAAATCCCATGAAAAGAGCAAAACCTTGTCTGCGTTGTCGAAGCCTGATATATCGTATTCCTCTGTTCCACAGAGCAGCACTGTTGTCCAAAAACACATCAGTGAGCCACGCCGTTGCACCGGGGGACTCGATCCCACACACACCTTCCTGCTGCTGAAACGTACACCGGAGCACCAAACGTGTATCCATTTGTGGCTGAACGTGGCCCCCCCCCCCACAGATGCACTATTTTCTCCCGTTTGAGTAGCGTCTGCTAAAAAGGACGGCGCCCAGCTGTTTAAGGAAAATTACCGGGCCCTCTCGAAAAGCGGAATTGTGTGTCCCTGAGCTGTTTTTATTGGGTGACATCCTCAGTGGGCACCCATAGTCTTGGGGCTGAGAGCCACAGACAGGGCAGAGAAGTCATAAAGTACTCAGGGACGGATTGACACACTGTTGGCTTTTGTGGTCTGCTGGTTTTGGTCTTTTCATGGGATTTGTTAACAATAACAATAAACACAGAATATCACCAGTCTTATCCTTTAGGTATTTAAGTAAGCAAGTAGTGCTAAGCAAACTAATTGCGGTTTTAATTGGGAGTACTAGTACAATAATTCTTATATTATTTTCTTCGAAAAAGTGCTTGCTAAAAACTCAAATGTGCAACTAAAAGCATTAATTAGACTGGATTTCGCAAAAGGAGGGATGGCAGGCCACCAAACAAAAAAACCAAACACCTGGAGCGATTTCTGCATCTGGACACAGCAGCCCATCCGGGCATCACAAGCCAAGTGATGGAACATCATCAAATAAGGCTGAAATTAGGTCGAGGTAACCTCACATCGAGGAGGACATGGATGTCACCAGTTTCCGGAGCGGACTGAGGGAGGCTGAGCTAATTCAGCTGGGCCTCGTGCTCAAAAACATCCAAACCGATCTGATAGCGCAGCATAGAGAAACTTCACACACAGAAGTGAAAAGTAAAAGAAACAAAGGTGTTTGTGTTCTTGAGAGAAAGACTGGTTTTCTCATCTAAAGTCCTTCTTTTTGTCTGCTTCTCTTTTTCTCCCCTTATCTACATCTTCCCTAGGATTGTCCATTACTTTTGTGTTGTTCTCTCAGTAACTAAATGCCGTGTTTTGACTTTCCAGTTTCAACATCCATTCCTTGCCAGTCAGATCTTATTTTTGCAGTTTCTGCCACACTTAATTGCAGCTGCCATCATTCAGAAATCATCTCAAATGCTGCTTTGTATCAAATCCAACCCAAAAACTGTGAGTCAAAGTGTCCATTCTTTCACCTAAGCTTATTTGCAGCATAAGCCCACATCCCCCGCTGTTTGATACCCTGATTTGAAAAAGAAAAATTTTCATTTTCACTTAGGAAAAGATTTGTCTTAGGGCAAATGTGGTGCGGTGCCAAAATGAAGACGAGGAAGGAATCATGAGTTAGGAGGCGCATATCTCTGGGCCGAGATCAGGAGCACACTAAATATAGGCCACATCCAGTTGAATTTATTGCAATATAATGAGAAACGGATGTTCCTATAAAGTGGATGTGAGGCGTCCATTCATTACGGGGAAGTTTAGTGCCCTCTCGCTTTTTTCATGTGAAAGTTGGAGAAAGTGCCCTACCAGAGCGCCAAAAGAGTTCCCTTTCTCTTCTTGAAAGCACCCTTACGTGTATGTGTTCAGGATTTCAAATTCCATCCCTGCAAGGAACCAAATACAGGAGGTGCTCCCCCCCGAAAAGGCCTTTTCTTATTCAGTCCTAACAGAGGAAGATGGTTCTTTGTGATATCGATTTTTTCAAACTGACCGTCTCCATTTCCTCATCGATTTCAGCATGCACCTTTTCTCCAGATTTACCCTCCTCCATTTTCCCAGATGCCTGCTGTAATAAGAAAGAAACATTGTGATGCGTATGTGGGGGTAAAAAGGAAAATCCAATTGCAGAACACATAAAGGCGTGAGTGACACATCTGACAGGAGGCCTCCAATGTTATCTATCCACTCCGCCATCCACTCCCATCCCCTCCTCTCCTGCTGGTGTCATTAGGCGACAAGATTTCCCAAACATGTCTGGAATTATTTCACACTGCATCTTTTGCAACCGCGTCGCCCCTCCCCACCCCCCTAAACTCCACTCTTCTTCACAGTATGGCATGCAACATTAACTATTAACATGTCACTTTGTGGACGAGGCTCTGTCTCTACGAAGGGGGAGTGAATAACCTTTAAGGACCAGGCAATGACTCCGATAATGAACTCTGCTTTCTTAGCGAGCCTGTCAAGGCTGTCAACAGATTTTACAATCTGTTGCTCAAAGGAGGAAGGCGAAAAAAGGAGGGAAAGAAGTGTCCTTCAAAACCAAAAGGTGTAAGGAGGATACTGCACCTCCAAACTGGATTAATTCAATTTTGGACATATTCAAGCAGAAAATGAATGATGAAATGAAATTATTAGCAGATTGCTACACTGATAGAGAAGGCGGTGTTGCGGCGTTTTGTCGCAAATTGGGAATGAAAAGTGTCACAACAGACTCAGCTAATGGAAATTATGTGACACTTGGGTTTGCTGATGATGCAGGAACGGGTTGAACCTGAAAAGCCACAGATTCGATGCTATCTTTGAAACCCAAAAAATAAAAAAATTAAAAGTTATAGCTGGTGTTGCTGTACGCAGCTACAGTCTCAGTAATCATACAAAAGTGATACCGTGTCCTGCATTTTTAGTGCATAATACACTACCTGGCAAAATATCTAAGGCACATACAAACTTGACGACACTGAGCAAAACAAAACATCTCTTTACACTGTGTACACTATCTGATGGGTTAATCTACCCCAAGCACATCAGAGTGAGACCAAAAATGCCTAGCAGCTTGAAAAACGAATACTTCAGCCCTTATGATTTAAATGGGTCCAGTTCTGGGTTCAAAAGAACCTGAATTCCTGAATTACTCATGTCAAACACCAGTAAACGTCCAAATCCACTTTTGACACAGCTGAAAAATGTGAATTTCAGGATTATTATACTGAGGAAAAGGATCAACAACAATTTCTGGCACTCGCGGGTCTGACCAGTCAGTGAAAAGCTGCTGTTATACGTACAGCTATATGTAACCTGGGCATCTAAAAAATGTTTACCTTTCAACCAAGTTTAGCCCGGTTTCAACCTAGATGTCTGCAAATCCTAATAAGTGCCGCAGATACATTCGATTTTAAGTGGAAGGAATCCTGACCCTCGACAATTTTTACCTTCCTGTCACTGCATTTCACAATCATCATGGATGCATGAAAATACAGCTTCTATATCTGACCCAAGTGTGTCTTCCACAGACTAAAGCATGTCTCCATTTTTTCCTCTCTTCTCTTGATTGTTGCGGGTTTCAACCGAATTCAGCTCAGACTTGAACTGACACAGAGATGATAACTTCATGTGCTTCAGGACAATGTCGCTTGCCTCTGTTAATGTTAAGAACAAATGACATCTGAGTGACACAAGCTCCCTCTGATCCATAAAGCAGGCTTTCTAGATCAAATCTAAGATCATCTATATCTCTCTTCCTCACTGCATTATGTCACTTTGCATGAGCAAGCATTCATTCTTTGTTGCGAGTCTCTCTGCATAACTGTCACACTGTGAGGGAACTTCTGTGTGGTCCACATTCGGATTAAACTAAAGTCCTGAAAAAATTGGGCGCAAGCAGCCGAGATCCATTTTCATTGCGACACCGTTTACAACCCCCTGACACGTCACCCCCACCGAGCGTTGCTCAGAGCGTAAAAAGTCCTCGCGTCCTCGCTCACTTGAAGGTCTGCTCTTCAGAGGAGCACATTCAGTAGGAGTGTGCCAGGGAAATATTTGCTTTGAATCATCAGAGGACATGATTTCATTTAAAGAGCTCTTTGATGGAGGGGTGCACTCCTTCCTCGCCTGTGATGTGGCTCAGCTGAGAGCTAAATCATTCAGAGTGCTGAAGGAGTGATACCGGTGTTTTTTGTGTGTGAGTGTGTGTCTATGCAGGTTAATGTGTATGAAATAGAGAGACAGAGAAGGGAGGTTAACTGTAGATGTTTGCGGTAATGTGTGCATGCTCTTGCATTTGTGTCTGCTTTTATTAGCATTTATTCATACAGTATATGTGCATGCATTTGTTTTCATGTGCATGCATTTCTCTACATTTGTTCTTGAGGAGGTTGAGGGGGTTGGACGTGTATGTTGTATGTTGGAATGGGTTCCCATTGATGATTCCATCCTGGATCTGGTTCCAAGTTAGGATAATACCTAAATTCATTTGCCTCTTATCTACTCTTTTCTTTTTTTTTTTTTTAATTTGCAAAAAATAATGCACAAAAATGTGCAAAACATTTAGATGGACAGGTCATTTACACAAGTTGTCAGGCAGAGCTTGTTGATGTCTGAATGTTAGTTGCAGACTTTCCACTTCTATATATCAGATTATTTAGAACTTGCAGAAAAGTAAACCCCAAACTGTATCCAAGGTTTTTCCTGAAATCAATCAAAAGCTGACTCCAAAATCTCTTAAGTCTGAAACATGAATCAATCAAAACTACAGAATAGAAATTCTAAAATCCAAACCATATTTAAACCCAAAGTTGAATTATAATCAATCAAAAGTCCTTTTTCCAAACGTCATACAACTCACAACAGACAGTGATGTGGTTACAGTGGTTCACGTTCTTTCCGGCATGGTTTGTTTGTACCTGTACATCCAATGGGAAGCACATTGGGGCCAGTTCATTCCTTGCAAACAGTCTCGGTATCTCCCTTTTGGTGTCTGTTCCGTCTCTGCTGCCGTCTTCCCCCACCCCTGAAATACCGTCCCCAACAGTCACGGGCTCAGCTGCATTCTGCAAATGCGTACTGCTTGATAGGTGGAGTAGCCGTCATGCAGACGTGAAAGCGTAGCTACAAAAGCAAGTATATAAGATCTCATCAAAGTCTGTTTACAAGTGTTGCAGAGTACTAACGTATATATGGAACGAGCTGCATGAAGCCTTCTTTCACACAAGTCTCTGACGGAACTGTTGGTGGTCAAGCTGCATTGTGGGTAATGTAGGTGCCAGGTTTTGACAAAAGAGAAGAATGTGAGGAATGATACAAAAATAAAAAAAAATAAAAAAAGGATATCCCTGGTTCTGCAGCAGCAATTTTTTATACTTCTTTTTAACTGTCCATTATGAGTCCAACAATGTTGTAGGAGTTCAATGCTAACACGGTGGAGAACCCTTTAAAGACGTCATGAAATAGCCTCTAACGTAAACTCTAAAGCTAAAGCTAAATAGATTTGATAGGGGAATCTAAAGGATTTGGATTTCATACATGGATTTTATTCTGTATTCAGATTCAGAAAATGCGATCAAGCTGGAACCTGAGCACTGTAAATGCATTTGCAGGCTTATGTACCTGTATCAGTCAGGATTTTTTTTTTTTTTTGTGAACTAGACATTGTGCTTGCGTGTACTCCGCATGCTTTCATGTGTCTGCGTGTGAGGTTTGTGTTTGTCTCTTGTGCCTTTCGACGGATTTTCGATGGCACACCCCAGCTGTTAGCAGAGTCGACAGCCCACTGATCTCCCATCAAACCGAGCAGCGCTGCAGGTACGGCGTGTAAAGGCTTTGCTTTGAGACTACCTGTCATCACACATCAGGAGATTATGGCGCTTTGCTCTCTCTCTCTCTCTATCTCTCGCGCTCTCTCTCTGTACTGCACACACAGCAGCTACTACGCCATCTGTAAAACGTTACATCAATGAGGTAGATATCTCAACACAGAGCCAAAGATAATCTTTGGCATTTCAAACACAGAGGCACAATCGCGTCATCATGCAGCAGGCCTCTCAGATTGTTGGCCGCCGTGTACTTGAATGCTCAGATAATGCCAGATGCCGCTGCCATATGGAAAGCTAAATTTATCATCTGTTTTTTTTAAGAGTGGCGACATCTTCCTTTTCAATTTCAGACTCAACTGTCACACCGTCAATTTAAGCCCCTGACACATGAGAAGATAAAGGTGGTGATTATGTTTATTGAATCTCAAATTAAAAGACGGATAACATACTGCGATAGTGAGCGATTTCTTAAATCTTTTGCTTGAATTCTAAAACTTTTTGAGTCAATATGCCATCAAAACGAATTAATGTACACTTCACAGTATTTTGCATTTTTTCTTTAATCCCTGCACTGTATTTCTCATGCCTATGACTGAAGGCAAAACTGGAAGTATGAAGCCATTATTGTAACCAGCGTGTTAATATATTAAGACCCAGAATAGAATTAAACGTAAATGATCATTCCCGCAGTAATCCTCAGTGACCCGTGAGGGCAGCGCTTCTTCCCCCCTGGGCCAGTCTTAATGCGCTCTGGTGTCTCTTTGCTCGGTGCACCGAGGTGACGTCTGCAACTACATAAATCTGATTTAGAGGGTTTGCACACTGAATAAGCAAATACATGAGCACAACGTCACCTCGCATCAGGGCGAGAAGGGTGAGGAGGAAGGTGGCTGCTACCAGAAACAATCAAGGAAAGTGGCCGTGGAAGAAAAGGAAACAAAAAACAAACTGGGGGGATTTGGAGGCGTAGATTAGATATAGAGGCTACAGTATATTGTCATGGATCCGTGGGGATTGAGGAATTCAGACAGGTCAAGATATAATCCCGCAGGGTCGGTATTTTAAACTTGTCTTCTCCTGATTCCTGCCATTCAAAACCTTCTACTACACAGTAAGCACTGATATGGGGATTTGTAGTTGTCCTTTTTGGCTGAAAGGGGAATGTTTTCTTAGACATCTGGGCTACAGATAACAGTCATTTCAGCAGCATCCTAATGCCTGTATTTAAACAGGTGGTTGGGACCTGCTTCACTCTGAAACACAGTCATTGAAAGCCTGTTAAAACAATGATTTTGTGTGGTCTAGGGGGCTGAAAAAGATGAACCCTTCATTCAGATTTATCCCAGTATCCCTCATGTCTATCGTTCACCTGCAAATAACAGAGTTTGGTGCTTACAATGACAGGAGGAAGGAAGACGTCGCATGCTAGGAGATGCAGCAAACAAACAGAAGCCAAGTTCAGGGGGAAAAAAACAAGATACTGTTTGACACAGGATTAGCTTGATCAGGTGCCCTGGCAAGTGCACCAAAATCTGGAAGGCAATGTAATGTAATCTGGAATTTTTGCCTCATTAATTTCAGACGTTACAGCCTCTTGATCTACGCAATTCACGGCAACATGAAATATCAATATTCATCACTAATTCCTCAAGATCAAAGTGACATCTTCAGCCTAAAACCCAAAGATACCTGATGCATGATGGTAGAAGGCAAAGAGAAGCAGCAAGTGGTCACATTAGAGATGCTGGAACCAAAGGATTGGCACTGGATAAATCACTGAAACAGTTAATTGATTATCACAATTACTGGTGATTATTTTCCAGTTGATCGACATATCAACAATCATCTGGGACCAGTCTTAACAGGTGTTACTAAAAAACCTCTCTGCTAAATAAGGGTGATAGATAGATTAACAAAAATCAACTGAGCAGCTGAGTTGGACAACGAGGGCAAAATGTCATCGTGACACTTGTTTGTTTCATGTTAATCTCTCAATCTATCAAAACAACACTTGAACCTGACATCGTTGCACCGAATCGTCACAGGAGTGGTTATATGACAACTTGAGGATCCACATCACTTCTCCACCAAGACAGGACAGACAAACACGTCTCTAAATGAGGACGCTGATGAATCTATACAACCTCTCTGCGGTTTTTGCCTGTTGCAGGCAGAATTGATGTTATTGCTCAAATGCGGCTGCACTGCTGCGCAAGGCTCTGCTCTTTTAATCATCTCGTCCACTTACTGCATGTGTTCAGCTCTGCTGTGAATATCTGGTAGCCATGTATGTGTTTTAACAGGATTTCACCCTTATGGGACGATGCAGACTTGAACTAAATTAAACACGACTGGGTGCCAGGAACAGGACTGAGTTAGGCAACGGGGAGAACATGTAAAAAGGCCAGACGGGTTTTTATTTGGAGACGGTGACTGGGTCAGACAATTGGTGCTAGTTGGAGAAGTGAGCAAATGTGAAATGAGATTACTTTGCATAATGGCAGCAGTGGTGAAAGTGGCAGAAAGTTGTAGAGACAGGCTTGTGACAGGAAGGTCAGCGGTTGGAAATGAAATGCCTGCTGAGAAAATCTGACAAAGCTCTCCTCTTTCCCAAACTTTGCTGTTAGTGTGCCCCGGGAGCACGGCGCTTTGCACAACTGGAGCTGCTCAGTAGCACAAGGGTTGTGGTGAGCAGGTCACTGGTAGAAATATGTAAACCTTGTATGAATGTGAGGCAGGGTGTTGTTGGAAAAGAGCCTGCACGCTCAGGAAAAAACATCCATGTATAAAAACGTGTGAAAATCGGAATGAGTCACTGTGTGCACCCTGTCCAGAAAAATACACCAGAAGTAAGAGTTCACCAAACACATGAAGGTACTAACGTTAGGAAGCAAAACATGACAATGAGGCTGCAGGAGCTCTTCATACTTTGGGGCGATGTTCACCCCAAATGGTTTGTGTAGAAAGGGCATATGAATTCATCAAGACATCTTTAACCTTTAACCTGACTCAAATGTGATTTGACACACTGATTGAGTAAGAATCTAAAGGTGCTCCATGTCCATAAATAATGATGTTCATTGGGAGAACTAAAAAGTCTGCCTCTACCCTGCAGTGGGGATTTTGTCAACACTAAGTGTGATTACAATTAAGCACCAACTTTACTTTCCTTTTGTAAAGATGAGCTGTCGTCAAGTCAAACTTAATATTGCATATTTAAAAACTTAACATTTCTATTTTCACGGACATAGGAGCAGAGGAAAACAGATAAATGAAAGGAAACACACTTTGAGTCCGCATGTCCATGAGGGTTTGTATGTCTTTGAAGGGCACATGTGCAAGCCAAAATTTATGACTGAGCCGACTGCACGTTCGAACCCGTCTGTCGATGCACCCGGTGCAGTATAAACACAAACGTGCGCATTTGCGTCTTTTCGGGAAAATATCAGGCCCTTGATAGAGACTCTTTACATTAAAAAGAGGGACAGAAGGGGCTGACGCACTCTTCAGTGAGCAGCAGCTCAACAGGGAATGGAAGCAGAGGGCTGATGGAAAATGTAGTTCTCATCTCAAGAACCGCCTGCACTTACAACCTCAATGATGCGAGAAAAAGAGTGACCCATCATTTCCACCATGGACTCATTTGTCCATCGTAACAGGGGATAGGTATCAGAACTGACCTGACATTGTTTTTAGAGCCTAAACGCGGCAACGTTAAGTTTTTCTCCATTAGGATCATCTGAAATGACTTGGAATTTGCGCAACGTATTTTCACGTTACCATTTCGGCTTCACCCCCTTTGCTGTGTTTTACATGACATTTATGTGACATTTTGACGGGTTTGAATGACACATAAATACCATAAAATGCAGCAATCAGAAAAACTGCAGTTAAGCTTTCATGAACTCGAGCGAGTATCCTGACGATTGTGTGGGTCTTAGCGTTTGAACACTGTGCCAAAGTGTAGCAGTGCAGAGCAGACAGGCATGTTGCTGTAGTTGATTCAGTGTTGGGTTGGTTAACGTTGGCTCTATTTTTAGCCTGACATCTGAAGTATCCATGGAGTCTAAATGTGGGAAAAGCCTGTCCTCCTTCCTCCCTGGGTGTCTGATGTTTCCCAGCAAGCCCCGCTGCAGCCCTCTTAGTGTGTGTGTGTGTGTGTGTGTGTGTGTGTAGGAGAGAGTGAATCAGTGTGTGTCTGTAAGTGAGAAAGTCTGTGTGTGTGTGTGTGTGTGCAGAGTCTGGGTGTCTCGTTGTGTGTGCACAAATGTGCCTGTTTGACTGTGTGGGAGAGTTGTATGTGTGGGTGTGAGAATGTGTGTGTGTGTGTGTGTGTACATGCCTGTGTGTCTGTATCAGAGTAGAGGTGCGTTTGTGTGTGTGTGTGTGTGTGTGTGTGTGTGTGTGTTTAGCCGTGCATGGAGACCAGAGGACTGTGGGAGGACTTCCTCTGTGGATGCTCTCTGTTTTCTTTTCAAAGAATGACATTCCTAAGCTGTTTCACTTTTCAGGCAGGAAGTGGAAACCAGCCAAAAATGATTAAAACCAGGAACGGCAACATAACAGCTCGAGCACTGCCACAGACTTTGGAGTGTTGACACAAAGTCGAACAGTCATGAGATATTGTTTAATAAATCTGAATAACTGGAGGAATAGCACATTTTGGTCTGGCAAAGTAGATCACAGCTTTTGAGAAAGCTGGATATTCTTGAATTTTCTGCAACATTAGTCTTTCGCAAATTTTTGGTTTTGGATTGTGGGATATCCAGACTCTGTTGGTTCAGGCCTGAAGGTTGACTCACGGAGTTAGAATCATCCCTTTGTCCCTGGTAGCCTACATGGTCCAGCGTTCCTTGCGAAGTGCGAGCAACTTGTGGATTCATATTCAAAGAATGAGTTTGTTTTTTGGGTTTTTTTTTACAGGTGATTTACTTAAAGTTAGTATTGGAACTGTTTCAGGGAGACAGTTTAGACGTAAAATGGTTTTACGAGTTACTTTTGTATCATATTTGTGTAATTTTTACTCCTATAACGCCCCGAAACTGCCAGAGTTGTCCTCATATTGAGTTATGTTATTAACTCTCTTGCCAAACACAATGTTGTCACTGGACGACTTTGCAAAAGCTCAGTTCAATGCATGTTCATTGCCACAATTTCATGATATATTAGTGACTAAAATATCCATGCATTGCAGCCGCAGAATGCTTAACACGGATGGATTACCAAACAAGTCTGCCAGACACAAGCCTAGGGGCCCAAGGGGTCAGGGGGTCCCCGAAGCCAGAACCTGTGTTTGACGTGACTGTTTCTCTTTGGAAAGCCAAAAGGGCTGTGTCAAAATAAGTGATGTCCCGACCATGTCCTTTTGCTTCTGGCATTGAGTATCTGTCACAAAAGCCTTATGTGATAATAACAATACTAATGATAATAATATTTACTATAATTCAGTTTATTTTTTACACATGGTAAAGCTGCATAATGCATGACCAGGCTACACTCAATTACATGAACATTTGTAAAGCAATTTAAATGGATTTGACTTTAAGAAAATACAACCAGCATCACAAGTTTTCTGTGACTGTTTCAGTGACTTCAAAAGTCCCTGGAACCCATTGCCTCATGACATCAGACCTTTCTTTACAGTGATGAAGTATGTACACACACACACACACACACACACACACACACACACACACACACACACACACACACACACACACACACACACAGACAAACAAAAAAACAAACAAACAAAAACCACAGTCAATCACAGTTAATCTTGAATATTACTAAGACAAGAATCTAACAGTACAGAGGGCTAAAGGTCAGAGTTCAAGCGCTCAATCTGCAGATGTCAAATATTCAAATACAAATATGAACATACAAATATTCACGAGTCTTTAGAAAGATCATGTATGTTGGAGAAGCACAAGAGAAAGAAACAAGAGGCAAAGCTCAAAGTCATAATCACATCCATCAAGAAGTTGTTACACGCTCCACCTCGCTCCCAGCTCACCCACGACGGCGTCGGTTTTACGAGGCTTTGCCAGATCAACAGTAAAGAGATATACGGGGGTTATTTTTAGACAAAACACCGTGAGCCACCCCTCTCTTTGCAAAGTATTTTTCCTTAAAAAATGCATGAGTGGTGGTGGGGGTTCAAAATGCAGCTCTCATGCATTGTTAAGGAGGCTCCATAACCCTTCTCATGACTCCAGGTCGAGATAAGTGCAACCTATCCTTGTTTTCAAAACTTACCCCGACACACTGTCTCAGATTTGTGAATTATTGACCAGCACACAGATGTTGCCTGATGATGACTATACTGTATATGTTTTTCTGTGGAGTTCGGCACCAGATAAACACAATGACTAAGTACTCCACTCCTTGCTTTGTTGTTCTTAATTGCTCAACGATGAAATCTGACTTGATGTGACTTAAATATACTGGAACATTAATCCGAGCAAAAATCCACTGTTTGAATTGGACTGTGCTTCATGTCCTTCGTCGTCAGGGACTTTTTTTCAGTAAAGCTTTATTAACTGAAAGGCCTACGGGCATGAAAGTGAGAAGATGAAAAACAAATGATATAAAGACATACAGTAACAAATATGGTTCTAAAAGCAACTCGAGTGTTGATTTGAGTACAGCCTTAATCTTTTTGCAGAAATGTAAAATCACTTGTTCATAAAGAGAGTCACTGAGAGACATTCTGACTGGTAAAATTCAGCAAGTGAAGAAGGCAAAAGATACTGGAGGTCTAGAGGGAAAAACACAAATAAACGTGTTGTAATATTTTACTTCTATTGTTTTTAATCTCTAAAAACACAAACGGCGTAAGGAGGTTTTTATTTTTTTTTAAGTTCCAGTCTAACTGATTAATTTCTTCCCTAAGGTGCTTCAAATCTGAAGAAGCTAGAACCGCACCAGTCACTCCGAGGACAATCCTAACCACCCCAGAAATAAAGAATAACTTCAAGAGATATAGTGTGAACATCTGCATGTTTATACAGAAAGTAATGGTAGGACATTCTGCTGAACTGAACAAAAATAGCAGATAGGACAGTTCATTGTAAAATCATCCTCAGCATCATTACATTTTGATGCATAACACCAGACTACAGTCCATTTAAGGGGAAAAAAAAAGTGTTCATTAAAGTACAGAGATAAGAAAATTTACATGAAAGATGAGTGTTTTTTTTTTCAGACCGTGGGAGTTTTGAACAGGCAGAGATTTGGCAACTGAGACTCCTCCAGCGAGTGATTCCAGTTGAGTGGAAGCCTGATTCTCTGTAAGCCGAGGTGATTTATCTGCCTCTCCCTCTTTGGGTCTCTTCCTTCTTCTTCTTCTTCTTCTTCCTCTTCTTCTCCTCTCTTTTCTCAGCGCAGAAGGAAAAAACGGGGGGTGGGGGAGGGTGGGGGTGGGGTGTCAGGGGCAGCTGAATGAGGCAGTTATGATGAACCGTCACTCAGATCCTGACAGCAGCTTTCTCAGCCACTCGTGCTCGGACAAGTCCAATTGATTACACGACTCCGTCAATGTCACAGGGCCCCGTTTAAATGCACTCCCGGTGCTGTCGGATAAATCACATCAAACATCACTAGCAGATACCCCCTTTCCCTCCTTTGTCGGTAATTGCGGTATTCCTGTCCTCCCGTAGATGTTCAATCCCTCAATCCCTCAACCAATTGGCTCTGACAAGGGGGGAAGCAGTTCCTGTCAAAACGGTTAAAGGGGAGGATGATATTAAAGAGGTGTACTGGATAACAGATATCTATCACCTCTCTGCAAGCCTACATCATTTCTTAAGGATTGCTTGATCAAGATGTCTTTCCTCTACTACTTCCTTGGGTGAAAGTAAAGGTATTACTCCACCGAGATGACTCCATGCTTCCTCGCTGAGAGGGAAAGTGACAGGTAGAGAGCAGGGATGTGCGAGGCAGATACGCCCGAGGTACATGAATAAGTCAGGGGGGAGGTGGGTATTAAATATTCATTCTACCAATATCGCTCTTTGTCACATCCTCTTTAACAACAATGGAGACGGGCAGAGGAGGAGGAGGGAGGTGGGACCTTAAACTGGCGCTGGCTAGACGTGTCATGCAACATCAAGTCACGACTGGATATTTAACCTAAGGCAAGGAGGATTTGCAGCTAACTCCTACCGTTTGTTTTAACCTGCATGCAGTAGCAGATGGGTGGGGTCTCGCTTCCCCCGGAGGAGAGAGCAGCGGCAGCCAGAGCGTGGACTGGGGTCTGCAGGTTTTCACTTCAACTGAACACGACAGCAGCTGATTTTACTGATTAGCACACCTTCAGCCAGAGGAAGAGCTAATCAGGGAAATTAGCCGCTTAAGTCTTTTGGTTGAGATGAAAATTTGAAGTGTGCCAGGCCATGATAGCACATGCCTGAGAACAGCTGCTTCACATGATAACAGGAAAGTATGAAGGTAAGGTTTCACGTAAGGTTTCTGCAACCGTCATTTGGGCCCCCTTTACTTTTGAGATAATGCGTTACCGTCCAAACCCATCAGAACCCTTCAGTTCATTTGTAAAAAGATCTAGTCTTAGAATGAGGACTAAGACAAAACAAATATTCAAGTTGAGAAAATACCCCAAACAAAACATGATGAATATCTTAACTAAAACTTGAAACGGTTCTTGGATTTAGAAACCTTATGTCAAGGGCCGTGTTGTCCTTGAGAACCATCCTAACTCCCAAGTTTAGAATACACAAGCCACGTTTGTCTGCTTTAGCACTACATTGATTTATATTTTTATTTGATTGAAACAAATAATGCTTCCGAAATTCCCAATAAAGCTGCATGAGAAATAAAACTAGTAAAAGTTTATTGACAGAAACGGACCAAAGGGTAACGTCTAAATGAACTTTTCGGCAACGTGGCAGGGCAACATTACCCGAACAGATGTCTCAACACACGAAGCAGTGATTCCATGGCAACCTCACGCACAGATCATTTCCTGTCTATATTCTGCCCATTTGCTGTGGATGCTGTTAGATATGTTGACCTGTCACGTTGCACCAAAATTATCTTTAAGAGTCACATCAAGTTTGAATACAACTCAACTGCAAGTGAATCATGCTGTAATTAAATGACTGAAATGTGGTATTAAAGAATAAAATGCTACTTGCAAACTGATACACAACAGACTACTAGTTTAACAGTTCTGTTGTATATTGTCATGTTTCTCACTTCAGGTCCTTGAAGTCCTGAGCAGGAAGGTGCATTGCCCTGGAGTATTGCCCAGAAAGTTGCCTGATTCACTGTTGGCCCAAGAGTCTCATCTCTCTGAAAAGCATGTGGCTCATATGCTGGGAAGCTTAGTTGGGTAATAGTACTGAACAGATGTTGCAAAACGTATTGCATTGGTCCCAAATGGTAACTTCTTGCTGATAAGAATATGCTGCACGTTATGTTTTTTAAACCTGTTTTTACCATTGCTCTGCAGGGATCGCTGTAAATTATAAAAATAAAATTCCTGCATTCTGTGGGGTTTTTGTCTATGCGAGAGAGCTCTACCATATATATTATATTTCTGATGATGTGGAGCATCAGCTGGATAAAAAAAAAAATAATGTGAATGCTGTCATCTGAGTCTGTTTTCTGATACCAGTGAGTAATCTCTGCCGCAGCAGACAACTGAGATGAAGACAACACTACAGTTGCCAAATGGGCACCTCGTAGGTGCTGATTCATGGCTACGCATTTCTATAGCCGCAACAAATACAAATGCACATCTCTCAGCTTCAACAAATAGCTCATGGCAACATTAACGAGCTGCATTCGGTCGTGAAATATGTCTGTTTAAAGGAGAAGTACGCAGGATAAATCCAGTTGGGCAGCGCTGGCCTGCCAAGACCTGGAAAAGCTTACTCTCATATGGCGACAGTTGCCATCCACCACAGGAGCAACACCAGAGCCAAACTTCATAATATTACAATGTAAATCAAAAAGTCAACAGCAGAAAGAGGGGAGGAGAGAGGAGGAGGAAAATCATAATGCGCACAGTAAATCCTAAAATCAAAACTCAGCATCCTTTGGTTTCTAAATGCACTGCTGTCATAAAAGCATTTCCATCGACAAATGAGTCTGCGGGAAAGGTCAATAGTTAATTGAATAATCTATCACCTTGGGATGGACAGTGTACCATGCTATGCAATCAATGACAGGCGCATTAAAAGGTCAGCCACAGACTTCCATGATAAGTCACCTGGCTAATGTTTTCTTTGGTTATACACAGCTCAAGGGTTGCTGGAGAGCAGCTAACAGGCCACTTTGGCTTCGAGCCAGGCTCATTCAACAAACTCTTGTCAAATACCGGGTACAAAAGAGTAACGTGGAGTTCTGATCCCCTATGAGAAGTAATGAGGAATTTGGTTTTTTTGGAATCTATAAATCTATCCATCTGTACAGCATATATATATATATATATATATATGTGTGTATATATGTGTGTGTTTGTGTGTGTTTGTTTGTGTTTGTTTGTGTGTGTGTGTGTATATGTACAGATTTCATTTTTTTATTTTTAACATCTGTATTGTTTTTTTGTCTTTTGTATTATTGCTGCCTGGTGTGAGACTGAGAGTGGCAAATGGAATTTTGTTGTACTTGTTGCAATAACGATAAGCGTCTATTCATTCATTCATTCAGTAAATGAGATGTGAGAAGGGCAACAAGTACACTTGGAAAGGGCTTCTCTTACGGCTTTCCGTAGAGCTGAGGCTATCAGTTGATCGACAGAAACTTTACTGACAACAAGTCATTTATCAAGCAAAAAATACCGTTCCCTGGTTTCAGCCTCTCAAAAGCAACAATTTGCTTCTTCGTCTTTGGTTTATATCATTGGAAACTGAATATCTTTGAGTTTGGACTGTTGGCCAGACATAGGTATTTTGGAGATACCAGGTTACATCAATTGCACACCTTGCCTCCCTAATGTTTCATATGAGAGGGAAGAATTAAAATCATTAAGCAAAATAATACAAAGTCTGGTATCCACTGCTGCTGAGCATTACCAGTGCAACATGAATACTCATTTAGAGTAATAGTGGTGCATTTGCAGCAATATCATTGTGTGACTGTGACCACCCCATTAATTATAAATGAAGAGCATTTCCTTATACCACCAATTTATTCCCATTCATGTGTACACTTTTGCAGGAAGGTACGGCACTCCTATTTGAAACAAAGAAAGGACTGCACTGTTAACAGATGCTTCCAAGAAAAAACAATAATTATGCAAATCTGAGACAGAATAATTATGGACGTATTCATTATTTATAGGTTTGGTTTTGCTTTGTGCTATCATAAACTAACTGCGCTGAATGTGCGATTGTAGCTTTCTCCTTTAATTGTGTGTAAATAGAATTATGTCATTTATTTCAACCATTGCTAGCGCAATTTCATTATGACCATGGGGTAGAAGGATGGTGATTGCCAATTTGGTTCTGCGAGAAACTTCATATTTTCTTTACTTTCATATGCATACGTTTGTTTTCTCCCCACACATCTAAATGTTTACTTTGCTGGGAATATTACATTATGAAATCCATATAAATGAATAAAATTACTGTTTGAGCTGATTGCTGATGTAATGATGGCCCCTACCAAGGAGAATCTTATTGATGTAATCAGTGAATGGCACAAAGGAGCCATTTTTCCCAGTAATTGGACTTGGTGTTACAGTTGCCCATTTGTCCAGTGATTAGTCTTTGTTTAAAGTAATTGTAACTGAAAAAACAGTCCATTCGTAAGACTTCCTAAACACATCCAACAGGTTCGCGCAGATGGTCTGGGCCTCGGGGAGAGCGTACGCTTTATTTTCAGAGCAACATATTTAAGTTGTATTGCAACTGCAGCGTTGAAGACCATTTTAAGTCTGAGCCCATTATTTCTCACACGGGTGGAAAATGTTTGTCCCTTCATTGTCTGCAAAATGTCTCAGCGTTATTCTTATCTGACGTCCGAAAGTGAAACGGTTTCTGAAAAAGCCTTTATTACTCCTTCTTCTGAAGAAAGAAGAAACAGCTGGACACGCTCATGCAAGCTTTAGTCTGTCGCTTTTTTAATCCATGAAACATTCTGGCACGTTTTAAGTTTTTTCTGGAAAAAAATTTTAAAAAAAGAAAGAAAAACAAAACACACAGACTCGAGGTAAAGTCTTTAGGACTATATGTTAAGGAAATAAAGTTTTATCATAGTACCTGAGGATACTAACTGTAACCATTTACCTGGCAAAGTACCATATCTTGTCAAAAGTTAGTGATAGCCATTTTTCTTTAAATATACTGAGTTTCATTTTAGGGCAAAAACTCTTTATATAACTCCCTTGAAGTGCAAACAGTATCCCCTAAACACACCAACACCCCTGCTGAATTCTGTGATAAGACATGGGCACTTGTCATGGAAGATCATTTTTGTCGTTTTTGCGTCTCTCTTGTGTTTTGAAGATGGACCTCTTCACATTGATCCTCTGTGGCGTTTGTTTGTCATCCCATGAACCATCACTGTCAAACCCAGAGACGCTCTATTCCCGACGCGCCGCTCATCCCAAAGAGGGTTTAGACATACAATTAGCCACGGTTATGGCACCATGGCTGACGCGGCGGCGGCTTACAGAGTCCAAACCAACATCCCGTTTATCTGCAAACATTGTCGATCGCATACAAGAAAAAAGGATGGGACAAAGTTTGGGTACAAACTGCCAAACAACTATTATGTTCAATCCTCTGATGTGATGTGACTTTCTTTAATAATTCATCTGCTACATCATGTCACGCTTGTCACTGAAATGCACTTATGATCCCAGTGTTCCTATCATGACAGACGGTTAAATAAGCTTCATACAATTTCATTTATACTTTATACTTTGAGCCCCCGCTGCACAGTCGACATCTGATACTCTACATGTGCTTTTCAGCCGTTCCTCATGCGCCTCAGAGGCATATGAAAAGAATAAGAGATTTAACAGGAAGAAAAAAATGAACGAGGAAATACTAACGTCGACAATTCCATTTATATTGTCCACGCTAAGTGTGAGCTCAGTCACTTTGAGGAGTGCCGCTCTTGAAGGCTCTTTGCTGAAAATGTCCATAACTCAATAGAAACTTGGCTGCGTCTCCGGCTGCTTCCTCTCTCCCGCCATCCTTCACGGGAATACTTTATGTGCCATCACTTCCCTGTGATGGAGAGCAAAGCAAAAGTAATGTGTTTCCTGTCCAGGAGAGTCCCTTCAGCGGCACAGACATTTCTACTGCAGTGGATCTGTGTACTGATAAGATTTCTGCTGCTGATGGGCTCAATTTGCCCCCCCCCCCGTGCGCATTATGTTTGGAACACTGCCAGGCTGCATCGTTGACAGAACCCTGAATTTCAACCATTTGAGCTTGTGTTGATTTCCATTACAAATTTAATGACGGATAGCGCGGTATACCTAAATGGCTTTTCATTAATTAAGCATGTCGCTGAATGTGGCCACAACCGGCCTTTTCAACAGTAATGGCTCCTCTCAAAATAACTATCTGTTCTTGACTCTGTTTCATGTCTCTAAAGTTGCTTCATACTGAAATACTGCAGAAATGGGTTTTTGCAAGATGATGCCAATAATGGCACTTTCGGAGCCTCTTAAACATCTTGGAATTCAAACATCTAGTATACTCTCCCCTCCGGACGGTATTGTATGTTAAGGGCAACGGTAGAGAGTAACTAAGCACATTTACTCAGTACTCTACTTAAGTACAATGAGGTACATGTACGGTGCTTAACTTGAGCATTTTCATTTTATTATACCTTAAACTTCTGCCCCACTACATTTCAGAGGCAACTAATGTACTTTTTACTGCCAAATACTGCCGCGACAACTATATTAACGTATTAATTAATATATAAATGTCTTGCAAACTAAGATTTTACCATGTTCTGAGAACATGTAACATATGATGCTTTTTAAAAAGTGTGTCTTATTGGAAAGAAAAAAAAATAGAGACAGGTTCGACATTAAGGGAGAGAAACCTGGGGAATGACATACAACAGACGTCCACAGCTTTACTCAAACCAGGGATGTTGCCGCTACATGATCAACTGGAATGGCCCTGGGTAGAAGGCATTCCTAGGCCGCTCCACACCAAGGCCAAAAGCGACGCAAAAATCTTGCAACGTTGAGAAAAAGTGTTAGAAGGTTTCCTGGATCGGACCCTGCAGCGACAAAGTGCCCCAACCCTCCACCAAGTGTGGTGCAAATCGGTTCAGTACGTGTTGCGTAATCCTGCTGATACATTACACAACTAATAAACAGCACAAGATCCCAGATCAGTGCATCAGCAGTGGTTTATTAATGGTCCAGGGGCCATTCTGCATTTTAAAACTTGAGTTCTTTTTGTTGATTACACAGTGGCTCTAAACTTTCACTTAAGTAAAATTTTTGCCTTCTGAACTTTTACCTGCAGATGAGTACTTTTACACTGCAGTATTCTACACTGTACTTTTATTTTATTTGAATACTTTTTTTTCCCCAGAATCTGTTAAGCCTCTGAAACGGCACCAGTACTCTACACACTAGAACCCTTAAATCAAGACTACGGATATTCTTTTGGGATACTCCTTGGCAAGTTTGTTCTCCCATTGTTTAACGTAAAATATAGGCCAAGAAAAATAAAAACCTTCAACATAGCTGTGGACGACATGACATGAGAATGAATCAAAGGCTTATGACGGCTTGGTAAGATTTTCCCCGCCCTTACTTGAAACACGGATTTCACCTGTTTTGTCTCACATTTGTCACAATGTCTCTGCACCTCTGTCACAAAGGTGGCGTCCGCTCTTTTAGTCTTGGTACACGACGGTTGTATCAGCTGGCCTCGATCGCGGCATTACTCGGGTCAACACCACATCTCCCTCTCCACCGTTAGTTTCGCTCCGATCTCGGCCTCCTCGTGCGTCACACTCCCCCTCCCACGGAACAACCTCCTTTTGCACAAAAAAAACGCAGGAAGAATGGAAGGAAAAACAATCACTAAAAGAGATACAAAGGCTGATTTCATCCGTCTTACACCCTGAAGTAAATCTCTTCGAGGGGGAGCGGAGATCTACGCTCCTCTCCCCCCTCTATTTCAGAATTGCCTCGGAGCTCATCCATAACGGCTTTGCGGGCCCTCGGGTGCTCGGAGGGCTGGTCAGAGCAAACAGGGAATTGAATGAGGCGAAGGTAGACAGAGAGGAGACAGAAATGTCTCCTTGGAGGTCACGCCGGCAAAATTGAAAGTCTCAGGTATAGTGGGGCCTGTCGGTTTAATAAAATGGATAGAATTTCCATTTACTCTCGGCACCCCCCCTCCTTAATGCATTGTTCTTGTAAGGGAGGGGCGCGAATGAGTCAGGAGCCGAGGAATACACTTTATAGACACAAATAATCGTAAATTGGGAATGTCACCTTTAAGCCAAGGCATTTTTATTATTGTTAGTGGTGGTGCTGAGTGGGTTTGATGCTTTATTCTCGCGGGGATCCTGCGCACCAGCACAGCCACCCTCCCCGCCTTCTCTTCCCCACCTCCCCACCATCTTTATCGGGCTCCTGGCGAGAGAGGACGAAGAAGAAGGAGAAGAAAGGGACGACGAAGAGGGGACTTTAAGCTAACTCACTTCCCCACGACTCGATACTTCTGGGTGATTGATGGCAGATGGCATGCTTTAAAATAAACCTATCCATTAACAGTGCTCACTGTTCTTTACTCTGAGCATTTACAGCTGTCTGCAGGCCAGCAGAGTGCATCCTATCAGGGCACCGCCAGCGGACCCGGCCTTTGCCATACAGGTGTAAGCTCTTTATTTACTGCTATTATTTGGATGTTACAAACG
The DNA here is from genome assembly GCF_016859285.1 of Xiphias gladius. NCBI lineage: Eukaryota > Metazoa > Chordata > Actinopteri > Istiophoriformes > Xiphiidae > Xiphias > Xiphias gladius. The sequence continues at coordinate 2,522,751 of NC_053412.1, forward strand.
CCGCTCTCTAGTTTATGGCCGAGACTTTATAGATCCTTCCTTCTGCTGGAATATTAACTGTCTCTCCATGATTCAATATGAGAGCACAAGGGCTCCTGGGAGCTGTAGACCATAGTGGGACACAGGTACTTGTCTAATTGAAGTCCCCCGAGCTTTGGCGGTATAGACCGTATAAATCGGCCAGATACCGAATGCACAACGTATTGACAAACATTTTACATCGCCCTTTTCGGCATCCCTCTGACTGCCGGGGAACAACACCGCGCAGCATAATTTCTTATTCAACAGGGATGTGATGCGGCCGAGCCAAGTTCAGGGAATGGACAAAGCAAAACATTCATATATTTAAATTAGATTTGCAACACTTGACTGACTCGCGCGTGTGTGGGGAAGTCAGACAGAGACCTGTTTACTCCCCTTCTCTTTTGCATTATATGTGAGTGCCTGTGCAAATTAACGAAGGAGGCCCTCTGTATTTTCGGCTCTATGTTAATTGCAAGAAATAATATTAGGGATGTGTGATTCTTATGCCTGAGCATAATGCATTATAATAAGTTCAGGAACATTACCAGGGAACACAGCTTATTAAGGAGAAGCAAGGTAGAGGCTGGATAGAGATAGATTTAACTGTAATATACTTAATCCTGAATATATTATAAATTTGCATGCAAAACCCTACACAAGATTTGAATATTAATTTAAATATGCAGATGATGTATAGGGTTGTAATTATTACTGATTTAGAAGTATAATTGGATGAAAACTTTTTTTTGGTGGACTGTTCTGGCAACGTGCTTGGTGTGAGATTAATATGCATATTCATGGTTGAATCTGTTGAACTCCTATTACTGACAATTGGTTTAGAGAATACGTTTGTGAGGCTGGTTTGAAAGGCTGCAGGAAGACAATAGCAAAGGGGGAGCATGCCGAGAAATAAATGTTTCACTGAGCACTGAGGCAAAATGAAAATTAAAAAACAAAGACCTTTGAGCAAACTGGGGATAAAGGACCGAAGTATGTTTTCAAATTTGAACTTCTTCATAGCTAATTATGTATACTTCACATGCTCGGCGACCATTTTTAAATGCATGCTGGAGCGTTTTCTATTTTTCACTTATTTATTTCTTTCTTCTTATAGCCGTCGGTCTCCATTCGTTTTCATGAGATATGAAAATCTAGGGCTGAGTATTGAACCTCTATCTTCTGATTACTGACCGAACTGTGTCCATAGCGCCATATAGTACCGACAGCTGGCAGCAGATCCTCAATCTTGTTTACTTCACTTTTCTAGGATGCTGTACATTTCCCACCTTAAATCCTCATTTTGACAATTGTAGGCTGTGTTTTACTCTGGTAATGTTGTTCTACCGTGGCTTTACACTTTGACGTATTTGACAAGTTTGGCTTATTAAACAGAATGAGGGAGTTTTGTTGAAAAACATTTTACAATGTGAGGGGAAAAAAAACAAACTATTTGATATTAACTGTGATGGTTTAACTCAACCAAGTTTCAATAATGTACGAAGACTTTTTCATACTGTACAGACATAAATGAATGGAAAGAATTGGATTTAAAAACCACTTCTGAAACACTGCAGAGTGATTTGCAAAACTGAACATTGTGATGTAAATTATATGTGATACGCAGCTTTTAAGCAAATCTAAATAACAAAAACATCCTCACGATTTTACAAACCAAGCTCCTCTCCTCACTAACTGTTCATTTATGACAAGAAGGGGGCCTTTTTTTTAAATAGTGGATATGTCTTCTTCTCCTCTACCTTGCTGGAGCTTACAATGTCACATCAGAGGAAGAGGAGTAAGTTGTCATGTGCTTACGGGCTGATAAATGGATAAACGGGGGCTGCATCATCTAAGAGGCAGCTGCTGTTACCATCTCTTCTGCAAACCAGCCTCCCGCGAATCTCCATCCCTCACACAGCAGCTCCGCACTACACGCAATAGGCAGTAGGATTCACGTCCTTCACAGGATTAGGTACATGTTGGGTCACATGTAGAGCCAATTCACCTTTCACCTGCCTCAACCTCCATAACCACTGGAAACACGCTTTCTTTTTTTTTTTTTAAATCTTCTTCGTCTGCCCTCTTTCTTCTTGCCGGCAAACTTGATGAGTCGTGACAGGCAGGTTGGCGTTAACGCGACCCACCGGAAACCGCTCCCGCGACCTCGGCTGTCTTGGGCTTCCAAATAGCCCTCCCTTCCCGGCCCCTCTTGTCACACAAAAGAGAAACGCTGAAGGACCTCCGCTAACTCTTGTCAGAGCTGTCACGCACTCTGCAGCCGCCTCAGTCTTGACAAGCAGTTGGTTGAAACGTCCACCGAGACCTGTCGCCCTGCTCCCCCCTCCCTTCCACGACCATCATTACCTCCTTATTTTATATGCTGATTTATTTCATTTCACCGTCTTTCCCTCCCTTCCTTTTCTCTTTCAAACTCTTCTCGGAGTTTAAGACAGAAGCCTTTTTTACTCTTAACTGCCTGGAAATACAATTAACAAGCTGTGACCCAAAGTGCAGTGCTGACCGTAACCCAACCCCGGTCATCCCTCGTGGCGTCCATACCCGACCCCCAATGGATGATCCCACCGCCACAACCCCCCACATATCTACTCCTGCCTCTGCATGCAGATGATAAGGAAGAGGAAGGAGGAGGAGAAGTCATCACAGCAGAGAGACTTACAGAGTCCCTCATCAAGTCAGAGCACTGAGACCTGCACTCAGCCATCCGGGGGCTCATACACGACTGCTTCCGATATTCAGGCCATGCGCACACATGCGTACACACACGCTGAGAGACACGTATACAGCATACACACGCAGACACACATGCTGGGAGCATGAAAGTAAGTAAAAAGCTCTAGATGAAGTTCGAATGCACACATTTCGAATGACATGCTTAGTGATATGACGCAGTCATACAAAAGAAACACTCCGGTGGAGTTTCAAAGGAAAAAGCTACAGAGGCAACAGATAAACAGAGCTTTTCTGGCCTCGTAATTGCTGCATCCGATTCCTTGAAAGCATCAAAGGCTCCAACCAATATGAAAAAGGGTTAAAGGTCAGATTTGAAAGCATGGTTGTCTGAGAGCATTGCTGTGGCCCCATTTTCATACTAAATACCAATTCTAAGGAAATTCTGAGAATCACAGATGTCAGTATGTAGAGAAACTCTGCTTGATTTGGGGGTATTCTGTTGATTGACACTCTCCCGAGGAATATCTCGGAAAATCAAATTTAAAGTACTAAATCTTCAGAAAACAGTTTTACTTTCACTTTTTTTAAGTTTAATGCCAGTGGCGGTCCAGCGTCACAGTTAGACTAATTGATTGATTGTGTGATAAGGGAATGTTTCCAGCTTTGTGGCAACTGTTTCAGGACGGCCCGTTCCAGTTCCAACATGGCGGTGTCCCCATGTACAAAGCCAGGTCCATAAAGAAATGGTCTCCTCAGTTTAGTGTGGAAGAGATTCACTGGCCTGCACAGAGTCCTGACCCCAAACGCCTCCAGAACCTCTGGGATGAACTGGACTGAGCTTCGACAGCGAGCCAGGCCTTACCACCCAGTGTCGGTGTTGCATCTCTCTTGTGGCTGAACAGGAGCAAATCCCTGCAGCCAGGTTTCAAACTCTGGCAGAAAGCCTGACACCGGAGAAGTGGCGGCTGTTATAGCAACTGATTAATGCCCACGGTTGCGGAGTAACATCACATGTGGGTGTAATGTACGGGTGTCCACATTCTTTCGGGTATACATGCAGCGTATATTACATATACTGTATATTTCTGTATTTCCGGTTTTCTTTTCTTCCTCTTCTCTGCCATCGCCGATGTTGCCACCACTAGCATCACCTAGATTACCATAACAGGCTCACTACCGACCACGCCCATATGGTCCGCCCACAGGAAACGTTTGACGCCCCAAATTGTCCTCAGTAACATTGAGAGGACAGCCCCGAGGAAAAGGGGAGTTTCAGCCCAAACACAGAGAGAGTTTATTTATCGTGCTAAGGCGAAATAGTTGCATCTCGCAGCTTCAAGTATGGGTTCTGCACAACACCACTCCTGCTTATTGACGGTTTGGGTTTGAGGCTACTTTCGGTGACATGGCAGTGTCTGTGTGTGTGTGTTTATTGTTGGTTTTTGCATGTATGTTGGTATAAGAGACGTGGGAGCTCTCTATTTGTTTAGTCAGTCTGGCTGCCACGCCGATTTCATGATAAATATTAATGCTCAAATATGTGAGTAGGGCATTTATTGAAAGTGATCACTCCAAACATTGTTTGTTTGTCTGCAAAATTGCAGCACTCTCTTTTCGTCAAGCGGGTTATGAGAAATTTCTCTCCAAAACAGCCCAAATGTAACCAATTCGATTTGTGTTTGTTTTTTGCCTTTTTGAGACTGTCAATGTTTAGGAGTGCTTGTGTGTAAGTGTGTGTTTATGTGTGTTGGGGGGGGGGGGCACATGTGTGTAATGATGATAGCTACACTGCACTCGGGAAAAACAAACACCTCAAGAGACCCATATATATCCTCTCACAGGGAAGTTTTATAAACCAGAGTGCAGTACATTTATCCACCCACTCCATTTTTTTCTGCATGGGATTACAAGGTGGTCAGGCTCTGCCAAGAATCCTCTAGGTGCAGCGCAAAGGGAGTGAGAGCAATGTGTGTGAGAAAAAAGCCAAAGTACTTGACTTTGGAGTCAAACGGGTAGGGATGGGAAGGAGAGGGGGATGGGGGTCTTGAAGTCGGAAGGACGGAAATGGAGAGAGACCGAGGAGCAGTGGGAGACTGACCTTTTACAAGACAGCTGTTCTCTCTCAGGTGCTTGTTCTCAGCATATCAGCAGCCCTTTTTTTGCATTAGTCATTATTTGGTCACACAGGATCAGGAACAGGCTGGGGTGAGTGTTTCATGCGGCAGGAAGCAAAACTACACTCTTACAAAAGCATGTGATCCGTTCAGGAAAGTACACAGCTGACACACAAACTCACTGCATTTCTAAAAAAACACAATTGTTGAGTTATTTCTCCAGAACATATTGATTCATTAGTAGGGGTCACTAGATGGATCTTATTGGGGTGAGACCAGAGTTTTTTTCGTTTGTTTGTTTCTGTGTTACATATTTTTTGGGGCATTTTATGTGTTGAGGGTTGGCAGGAAATGATGGGGAGAGAGAGAGAGAGATGAGAAATGACATGCAACAAAAGGGTCCCCGGCAGGACTAGAACCAGAGACGTTAATTTTCACGCTACCTTAAACCCCTAGGCCTCAAGGTCGCCCCTGTGTGGCTACATGCTAACTAACTGTTTTTCACTTTTCGGGTGATGCAAGAAAACCAAGGAGTTACAGAAACTGGTGGAAAAGGAGGCAGGATGCTGCATTGGCCTTTAAAGTGCGGTATTTTTCTGTTTCCGGGGCATAATGATATCACGTATGTGTTAAGAAGCATTTTTGTTTTATACAAAAAAGTTTTTCTGTTACACTGAAGTGGAGAGTTATAGTTTCCAGTGACATCTACATTCTGGATGCTTCACTGTATTGACGCACACAAAAAAAAAAAAGGTCAAATGTCAGGATACTGGTTGCTGGCACAAAATACCGTCGTACTGAGATCGGCCTCAGAAACTCATGGCAGTCTAACTGAAGAGCGCCACAAATGTGCTCTGTAGAGCTAGAGAGACGGATGCATTTCAAGTATTTCTCTTTTATTAGTGTAGTAAAGGAGTCAGAGGGGGTTTCGTCCAGCGCAAGGAAAAGGCATTAGGTGATACAGCGCACCTCATCTCCGCCAAGCTCTCCAGGTTACAACAGCAAAGGGAGGGGAAGGGGATTTTTCCCCCCTGCGAAAGTCTTCAATCTTGTGAAGCCTGAGGGGCTGAGTAGGTGTTTAATTATTAAAGGTGTTTGAACAAAAGGCTATTCTAAGCCTGTTGGAGCCACCAACTGGACATTCTCCTCAGTGTTTGATGGATGACTACCTTCAGAAATAGTCTGTTTCCCTCACTGTGTTTGTGTTAAATTACCCCAGACTCCCAGAGACCTGTGCTGTCTTTTCCCCTTGTTAAAGAAGGATTTCCTCACATTTATGGTGTTTCATGGATGCAGCAACACGCTGTGTTTACTACAAAAGGTGAACACAAAGATTAATCAGCTTAGAAGTTCATGCTTGTCTCTGCAGTGCTTTGGAAAGTTTCGTTTATGATGAAGCTTTAATGCTGACTGAATAAAACTTTAGGGGAAAACAGAATCATTGCAATTCCTTGTTCGCTGCGTACGTCCTGCACTATCATTAAAGAGAATCATTTCTTAAATGTTACACTGCCGAATCAAATTAGGATTGGACAGTGATGGAAACAAAGTCCTCCTCCTTTAAACTTTTACTCATTTTATATTTGAGTTTAACTCATTATGAACAATCTGTTCTTCTCAGACAATAAAATTATGCAATAATATCCAAGAAGCATTTTAATGCTATTTTTTCATATAGTCTTTTGTCCTTTAAAATGACCAATACATCAGTTTTAAAACTACGGCCATTAAGTATTTATAGTAGAGGAAAATCTGTAAATTTCCCTTTTGAAATTTACTAGAATAAATGTATAAAGTCTGTAAAAAATGTACGTAAAAAAGTACTTGGGCACAAGTGCAGCAGCACTTCAGCAAACAAGCAGTAAAAAAAGTGAGACCTTATAAAAGAGCAATGTAAGCAAAGCAAAGAAACATAAAAAGATCACATAAGAAGGCAGGCATCAGGAAATATTCATATTAAAAGATAATACGGGTTTAGTCAACCAAACCTCACTTTTCATGTTGTAATAAGGCTCGGGAGCTCTGACGGCAAACAAACATTTGGATTTTGGTTTTTTGGATGGCCATTAGGAAGCTGAGGACTTCTGAGTTTCCGTTCATAACAGAAATGCATTCTCCAGAGATCGTGATTGTGTCTTTTCTGGTCTACTGGCCTGCAGCAGGTTAGTTTTGGTCAGTAAAAAATGCGGGACCCCAGTGTCACAGGCCCGTTCCAAGAAGCAGAGTTACGAAATTATATGGGAAACGTGGCCGAGTTACACCTAGAACCCCCTGAAATATGACACATGTGGAACAAAGGCTGGTTTAACCACTGGGCAAAGCAAGCAACTGTGCCAGACCACCACAGGGCCCCAAGAGCCCCGCAATTACTGTCAATTCTTTTTTTTTTCTTCTTTTTTGGTGATCGATTGGTAAATCCGTGAGGAAATTTGCACCATTAAAGTACAGGAAAGGAGAGAAAAAATTCACTGAAAACTCCGATGACTGCTTCACTGTTTTAGAGCAGTCATACTTTTTAAATTGAAAGAAGTGTGTCCATATAGGCAGTGAACCCCACCACATGAAACCCTTACAATAACTTACCATATCAGATAAAGAACTTATATTTCACTAAATATGCTCTAAAGTGTAACCCTGAAAAAAAATCTGACTTGAAGAACAGACACTCCAAGAATCTGGTGTTTTCTGGGCAGTTCCTGATGAAATAAATGAGTTGTTTGAATTACCGCTTAATAACAGGGTTGTGGCAGATTGCTGGAGACGATGTTCCCTCGTGGTTGCTGGACTATAGGTTCAGACTGATGTTTCCACAAATTAAAAGTCCACCCGAAACCTTGTGAAATCAGACTGCGGTGCGCCAATACCTGCTCAGTCAGGACTCCTGGGTCAGTAAAATTCCAGGTCGGAAAAATGTTAACAGAGCTTCAACACTTTCTGGTTTTGAAAAAAAAAAAAAATGAGGCAGTCCAGGCAAGGAGCAGCATTTGAGGGTTACGGTTAATTTTCCTCCCTCCGAGAAGTACGGTTATTTTAGGAAAATAAGTTATCTCGCCCACTGTCTGTGTTGCTCAGGCAGCCAAGTATTTCATAAATAACTTTTATATAAGCGCTGACACCAAGTGAAAGAAAACTAGGGATTATATATGTTATATGGGAAGATGCCTCAGACCTGTTTTGATCAATTCAACCATTACTAAAGGAAAATTCCCATTTATACCAATTTGGGGCTTCATTAGTGGGCTATCATTTATTAATTATGGTAATTGTTGTAATCACCAAAGTGTTTGCTAAGACCTAGGAACAAGCCAAAATTGTTAGACCAAAGTCTGAGGGGGCAAGAAACACGAGCAGTCGGACAGTCGTGTCGGTTGGAAACAAGCCAACCAAGGTTTTCAGCAGAGGTTTAGTTTTAACAATCCACTTTATTTGGAGGCAAAAACTAGAAGTGAAAACACCTGAAATGTTAGTAACCCCTCACTCCTCACGAGGACTGTGCACAGGTCTGTGGGAAGTACGGCAGGTCAAGCTGAAGCAGGAAGTTGGTCTGTAAACTGCGACAGATATTTATAACAGACAGCTTGCCAGGTCACTTCGTCCCAGATCTCAGCGAGCGGCAGAATGCTACTATTACCGGTAGGAGAGATGGCCAAAATTATGAAAATGAGATCCAAGTTGCATGAGAGCAAAATTTCCCCTCAGATGTTGTTGAATCAGAAATCAAGCCCTGGAGGGGACTATCAGACTTTGGAAGGAGATGTCTTACCGGCTTTAATTTCTATTTAAACTGGTTTGTGGGCAGCAAAATGTTCCACTAATACCGTGTTTGTCCAAGGCTAGGATTATATAATCATTTTTGAAATTATTTTTACAGTCCAGACAACACAGTTCTGAAGTGTTCTAAATATTATTATTTCAGGAGCAAGAAAAAACCTTTTGTGCAGCGTGCGGTTGTGTGTGCTTCTGGCTGAGGCTTTTAATCCCGTACTTAAAGCGAGTCCCCTGCCTGTGACCATGCCGTGCCAAACAGGCCACCATTCCCCGTTAATCGACTCTGAAAGCTTGGGTGGAAAACTTCAGCTCTGACCCAGTGACACCAGCACTCGCGCCACAGCAGCGAGCCTCGGGAGAGAACCTAGCATCAAATTACCTCTCTGCTTGGACCTGTGCTTGCTCCGTGTGTGTGCGCGTCTGAGAGACAGTATGTGTTTTGGAGGTTGGGGGCTGGTGTGGCATCGGGGTCGTTCTTGCCTTGACCACAGGCTGACTGCTCGCTCCGGGGCCCCTGGCGTCAGTGTCAGGGAGAGGTGAATCGGACTATCTCCACTCGCAAATCTATCCCCCGAGACCCCGGAGCCCTCGCGCCATCCCCACCTCCTCTCCCACCTCTCGCAAAACATCCTTTTAGAGGGGGTCCATCGACCATTATGTCCCCCCTCACCTCTCTCGCCACTCCAGCGGGGCGCTATCTGAGGGGAGGAGAGGTGCGACCGCGCCACTAATCTCTTTCTCTGAGTCGCTGTGCCCTGCCCATGTCACTCTCTGCCACTGCTCTCCAAGGACGGCTACCTCCACGGTCAAGGTGACACAGAGTTTAGTTTTTCCTGCAGCCAGCGCGGACACAGACCTGGACTACCAGGCTTTATGAATTACAGGCCTTGCTTAAGTGGTAATTTAGGCAGGAATTAAGGGATAACATGTATTTTAAGAGAGGAAATCCTTTGAGTTTCCTTTTATAATAGAGCACCTACCTCACAGTGGGTAATTGGAGCCAGATGTTGCTCCATGCAGCATTAAAAGCACCGGTCTTTCTTTTTTACTCTCAGCTACGTGAAACATCTTGAAATTCTGTCATCATACCGGCTTTTGTGTGCTTGTGCGCTTGCATATACTCCTGTGTCTGTGCCACATAATCACATTAGTTAGATTTAATCTAAGAAGAGGCAAATTATGTGCTTTTCCCATCAAATTTAGCTGCATGACGAGGAGCGTGCAGAATCAGTGAGTACAACCTATCCCAGAGTGCTTTGCATGGATGGCACAGGACTGGAAAGAGAGACGGAGAAGAGAAAGTGAGGCGCAGGATGAAAGGGAAACGCTAATAATGTCTCACATGTGTACTGGCAAATTGTCTGCTAACACCGGCAAGCAACACACTTGCTAGCTGGGAACGTGGCAGCAGTCTCCTAATAAGCAGCATGCACTATTTATGATCATAAACCAAGGGCAGGGAGGGTGAATGCTGTCAAAATAAAAAAACATGTCAATCTTAGCTCCCCACTGTTGCCTGAGCTCGTTGCCTGTCTGCTAATCCACTTTTTTCATGTGTGCCTATGATGTACAAAGGCGGGAAAAATCACATCAAACCCACAGATTTCTTAAACTTCTACAAAAAAGGGGAAGGAGGGGCATAGGAGAAATCAAAGGGAATATCAAAGTTAGGAGACGTACGGAAATACGTCTGTGAAAATGTAAATATTTTGTCCTAATGGTTTGTGTGTTTGAGAAAAGCACACGTGATGAAAACCAGAGATATACATGTCGGTGCAGTCGGCAGAAAGCTAGGTGGGTGAGTACGGTTCGATGAAAAAAAAGAGAAAAAGAAAAAGAAAAAAATGAGGCCAAGCTTCGTTTTAATACTTCATAGGGCATTGAAAATTCCCTCTGAATTTCCCTAACTTCTCCCCGCTCTTTGCAATTATGCATGTTTATTCATTTTGATTAACGGCGAAGAAAAGGCATGTCCGCCGTTCGCCTGAGAGATGAGCATTTGTGCAACTGAGTGAGTGACAGTCCATCAGAAACACATGGCCCACAAACTTTCCACTTTTTCCTTCCTTATACCTACTAAAACAGCAGGTAGCTGAAATAGTTTGAATATTTCACAGGTCTCTCAGGACGACATTCAAAGACGATGGAGGAATATCTACGGGCTTCAAGAGGAGTTGATTTAAGTTGGTGTGACACAAGTAATACGTTGATTAGTTGCCTTGGGCCCTGAATACTCTTTACTTCTAACAACTACTCGACTTCTTTCTTCTCACGAGCCTTGCCTGTGAATCTACCAGCCACTGGAGGAATACAAGAGGGAGTTACAGAGGAAAGGAAGAAGGAGCAATAGGAAATATAATTACTATCAGGTTAAAACCTTCATAAATATTTAAAAAGACAGATAACGACCTGAGAAAAATAAGTTGTGTGTTGTGAAAGGGGCCTGCTGTTCGCACTGCGGTGCAAAGCGTCTCCATCTTATCAAGTCATTTATGTAAATAATCGTGACTATTTCAACCTGTTTCAGCAACTATCAAGAATTGTCCAGATAAAAGTGACTACGTCTGGAAACAAGAAAGAATAAGGAAAGTCCGAAAAATAAAATTTACATCAGTTTCAAATACTCCTACTGCACTGGCTGATTTTTCTGATTTTAAGGATCAAGGATACAGTCAAACTTAAGAGCGACATTTTTTCAAACTGCGAGCTAATTCATAAAATATATAAGACTGGGCTACAACACAGCGTGGCCATATTACCCCCTTCAGAAGAAGAAATATGTAACACACCAAGCTCAACTAGGGCCAACACACAGGAATCCTGCGATGACCGCAGCGACGAGGTTCCTCCAAAACAGCAACGGTATGTGGAGCGACGAAACAAAGGTGAGAAAAAGCTCCTACGTTCCAGCAAGAAAGAAGCAAAAAACAATTCCAGTGATGTAACAGAGCTGCGGCTCGCAGTGTGGGAGACGAGACTGGAGGGAGGGAGGAGGGATGTCAGAAGGGACCACGGCGGCTTCGGAGTAAAAGGACATAAAAAGAAAAGAAACAGCAATTTCCTTCCAACAGCTGAGCACCTACAGGTCATTATTTCCTCCGCTGGGCTGTAATGTGAAAGTACTGCGCCCTGGTCAGGAACACCTCCCTGTGTGAATAATGACCCGGTCAGAAACAGACCTATTCCTCTACCTTGACCCCTAGCAATAAGCCAACAACGACCAGAGATGTCGGATCACTGCAGACTTCTTCCATGAAGTCCATTATACTTTGTTTTTATTGAATTATTGAACGATTTCTGTGTTAGGGGGATTGATACGTACACTACGGGCATTATAGAGACACTCACAACTGATAACAAATGCATCAAGAGTTGTGACTTTCCTGAAGAATCTAGGCCTCACGACAATATCACAACAAAGAAGAGCATGGGACACAGTTGAAGGAATATCTCAATAAGTTGACCTTACATTTAAAATAGTGACCACAAAGATTACATTAGAGTAACTCTTCCTGATTCCTCTTCCCCCCGGTTCAAAAACCCAGAACCCTCCCCCCTTGCCTTCAGCGGGGAAGTGATGCGATGCTGTGAACTTGTTCAACGCCTGGCTGCAAACCAAAATTCCTTCAGGATAATAACAGTTAAAGTTAAAGCTGAAGTAAATAAAATCCTGCTTTTTGTTTGTTTGTTTGTTTGTTTTTCTCTACTTCCTAAACATCAACAGTTCTGAGGTTCAGGAAAATGTATGCTGTCCAAAAGATCCCCGCTGTTTTATTCAGATCAGCCGTCTCAAGAGTTTATGGCTCGGCTCTTTCGCCTCCTGACGCAGCTACAGTCAACTTGTACGGCGCAGACATAATGATTCTGCAGCACGTACCGCAAAGTAATGGACAAATGCTGCTTCCTTCCACACTATATACTGTTGTCTATTTTAGATAAACTTTGCAGGAGCCTAAAGAGCCTTTCCAGCATTCTCCCAAGGATAAACACATGCATATTTAATCTACTTGGTGATTATAGTAATTCTAACATGTGACATACATGAATTTATTACAGCACATGACCCCGTCTAGAAAAAACATCCCTCAGCGAAGGGAAAGAGAGAGAAAAAACAGGGAAGAAAAATGATAGGAGAGGAATGATAACAACATGTAAACACTCTGACTCTTGAGGCCAGGCTAATGAACGTGCGAGGACAGGAATAGAGAGTGAAAGAGCCAGGGCCGCCTTCCAAAATATCCACTCCCACATAGGTCAGTGGACTTTTGGCTGCATCCTGAGCAGTGTAGGGGAGGGAGGGAGCAGTTTAAATGCCTGGGATCTGAGGAAAGAATTCGACAGGGCATGGGAATGGCAGTGTCACGGCAGTCGCCAGAGAATGCTCTTAAAACGCCGCCACGACAAACAGGCCTGCTTAAAAACACTGTCACTCCTGCACAGTCTCAGATTCTTCTGTTTTATGACTTTGTTTTCTGAAGACAAGATCCCTGTTTTCTCAAGATGTTCTCCAAACAAATGAAGTGTGAATAAAGAGGATTATTTGCTGCTGTCAGTTTAGACTCTGGTGTGGGTAATTCTTCATCGAGAGGAGACAATTAGGACACAGACCAGCTGTAATAGGTTTTCTGTATTATTGTTATTACTATTACTATTGACAAGTCCTTTGCAAAAGAGACCTGAGTACAGCAGACCAAACAAGGACAGAGGGAAGGCATTAAACGCTCGGTCAGACAAAAGCAAGTACATCAACCGTTCTTTAGAAACTATCGCAGAAACCTCAAAAATGGCTTCAAGTTTCAAGTTCAAACTCACCCAGTTCAAATTTCAAAATCTTTTGTATTTCACTCCATTTACAGTGGACACCATAGTAGTACAGTTAGCAAGTCTTGAGCTCTGGTCAAGACTGGATCACCGACCGGGCATAGCCGCCCGGCTGCCCTGTGGCCCCCCTGGCAGGTGAATCGGGCCCCGGATCAGGTCTTGTGAGTGGTAGTTTGGGGAGCTTTAATATACTACGGCAGCTTCATACTATGACTCAACAGTAGAGCATGTAGTTGTCCTCTTGTAATGTGTTCAAGGATCAAAATGTAATGTCACTGCATTTTCAACAATTAAAGTCTACATTTGACAGATGCAGAACTGAAGTGTCATCGATGACGTTCCGTACGGCGCAGGCAAAAAATTCATTCCTGGATAGATACTTTCCAGATTAGTCGATCGCTACTAGTTTTGCTGCAGTGATTTTCAAAGTGTCCAGAAATTGTGAAAAATGTCCATCAACATCTCCCAGAGCCAGAGGTGACTTGTGCAGATTTCTCGTGTCCAGGTCCACAATGCAAATATTTTCATTTTCTGATGAATTTTGAAGAGAGAAATGCAGCAAATCCTCACATTTCAGAAGCTGGAACTAAGTAGTGTTTGGCACTGTTGTGATCACTCGATTATCATAATTGTTGTCAATTTTCTGTCAATCCATTAATCGACTACGTGCATTAAGCACATAATGTGGATACGTAAGTATGTGTGCTGGCATGGGAGTGCGTGCATACAAGAATGCGAGTAAATCTCTATTTTAACCATGATTAAATTCCATTTGCGACTTTGAAGGTACGCTGTGAACACGAAGGGAAGTGGAGAGGATGGGGGGTGGGGGGGTGTTATGTTTTGAGACTAAATCTGGGTCACTGGAACCTCGTTGTCGTCCTCCTCCCCCTCCCTGAATCCCACTGTTCACTGAGAGGGAGGGAGGTGCTGTTAACTAACCACAGATAACAACAATGCTGGGCTCTTGTAATTTATTTCAATTACTGCCAGGCCTTAAGAGGACGGCGCTCTTTTTTCCATCGGCGAGACGGGGGGTAACACCCGACTCCCGCCGAGAGGAGTGCCGGTCAGATTAACTTCCTGATATTAGTGTGATCGATCCGGTTCTCAGTGGACTGCGGTCGTCCTTGCTTGTCACGATCTACCGCAGCTCATTTGAACGACTCAGGTCTTCCTCTCTTTATTTGAAACAGAAAATTAGCATAAAAGGCATCGCCTCCTGTTGCTGCGACATTAAGACAGAATCCAATGCCCAGATCCATAGTCCACCGTGAAAACTAAGCGCTGAACCCTTTACAGACTAAAATTGACATCACCTGTGTGATCAACATATACTAAGTGTGTGGGTGCAGGAATGTGTCATGGCTGAGAAATGGGAGCATAATTTGAATATTTTCATGGTGGGACAAGGCATGAGCGTGAACACCGGAGCCGGGCCCCGATCTCTGCAGTTTCCCACTCATGCAGACCTACAGACCGGTGAAGTCCGGTACGTTGTCCAATGCACAATTCACCAAGTTTGCAAAGGGGCCTGTGTGGACTTTAAGTGTCTGTGACGAGTGCAGGCCATCCGTAGCAATATGGATGTGACGATGTAACCACGACAGCAATACTAAGACGACTGCCTGATTGTTGTCAGTTGGCTCGGCTGATAAAGACTAAAAAGGTTTGCGTAGCGCATCTTCATACAGAGACTGCGATTCCGATGAGCTGGTGTTTTCATCTCCTTGTCGGCCCAGCGCCGTCACAGACTTGATGGGAGCGCGGTGAGCGCTTCACGTCCTGTTAGCATGTCTGACGGAGTCGGTGAAGGTGGACTTTCAGTTTCGAGCAGTGAGTGTTCACAACAGCAAATGGGAAACTTTTAAACGACTGGATGCAGTCATCAGAGAGAAATTAATAAGAGGTCAGGGATTTTTCCCTGGCCACTCTAAAACAGTTAAACTGCACGCAACTGCAGGCAAATCTAGAAGTCATTTTTCCTAAGTTGCGGCTTCCTTCTATCAAAGCTGGGATCGCAGTGTTCTCAGGTATTTTCGCAGCTGTGATTAATACTACGAGTCTCTTTTACAGAGTGTGTATTTTGTCTTACAGGATGAGGAGGATGCATCAAAGCCCGTCAGACAGAAACTGCAGGCTCAAAAGCTCATACAGGATGTTGTAGTACACAGATCCCATGCTGTGACAGTAAAGACACCGTGACTCTGGTTAATAGTCATTTCAAAGGAGAATTTCCTGATAAACCCTTTTTTAACCTGCTGGAGCTGTCACTCAAATTAGGTACTGTTGAAAAAAGAAAACCTCAATATCTTAGGAGTTCACAAATAATTTTGCAGTCATTAGTTTGCAATTATAGCACAACTATCTGCCAGCTTTGCAATTATCGCTGTGAATATGCAAATTCAGATTGATTTCATGGCCCGATTTAAGAAAAACAATACAGCAAAGAATCCTCGTGTGTGCCGAGCTGAAAAGTAAAAGGCGAAAGAAAAGAAAAAAAGAGTAAAAAGGATGCTTTTAAAATGAGAAGGGGTTTGAGTTGTGTCTGAAAAAAAGAAGTTAATCAACAAAGTGTTAATTGAATACAAGTTCCATAATTGTTGTATTACAAGCACAAACAGCACTTTCCTTAAATATTGTTAATGCGTTTTTTTGTTGCACCTATTAGAGATTCTTGTCTCTAAGTTAATTTCATTATGCTAATCAGGGCCTCATCCGTACAGAAACCTCCTCTTTGATCCATGTTAGTTGTCGTGATCTTCAAAGACAACGTCACCACTTACTTTAAATGAATTTTACATTTTTTTTTAAAGGAAATCTTATGGAAATGAGGGGGGGGGTAATTAATTTTTTATGATGTGTCTCGGTGTTTTCAACATGAGAAGAGTCAACGGCACGGGCTGGATTTCATTTCACTGTTTTAGCAGGAGGAAACGTGGAGGCGGCAAAGGTGGGGGAGAGAGGAAACGGTTTCGGATGCAAAAGGATTAAAGAAGCTGTGAATTCAAGATGTAATTTGGACTGATAAACTTCAGTGTTTAATCGGCTCTTTTGTGCTCCCAAACTTTTTCTCCTTTTCTCTTCATTTCCTCTCTCTCACACCCCCACTGCTCCCGGTTTTCCCATCCTAACTTTCTCTCACGGTGAGCGTTTCCTGTCCGGCCCCAGCCGTTTCAACATCCCTGCGAGGAAGCGGCCTTCTTCGGGAGGAGGGGCCGCAAGATGGACCCCGAGGCGGGGGGCAAAACCACCCGCAAACACGCGCTGCATTATTAAAACCGGACAGCGATGTGAATCAAAGGCCTAGAATCTGTATTAAAAACCTGGCCTTAGGCGGTACGACTGATCAAAAATAAAAAAGTGAGGCTCCTGTCGATTTGTTTGTTTATTGCTCCTGTAATGTTTCTGTGCTATGGAAAGTTTACTCTTTTGTCCAAAAGATGGCTACGTGGAAAAATCTTTGTGCAAAGTTTCAATTATCTTGACTTGACGGTAAAGAACATACATACTCAAGTGCCCGTGGTACGAGGCACTTGACTATTCATAAAGAAATATATACTAAACCTGTAAAAAATTTGCTTCTCAGCTTGTTTTTGGACAAAAGAACTAGAGCCGAAATGATAAGTCAACGAATCGACTTATGAACATCAGTTTTGATTGATTAATCATCCTTTATCAAGCAAAAATACCAAACTTTCTCTGGTTACAGCATCTCAAATGTGAGGATTCGGTGCTTTTTATCTTTGTAAATTGAATGCCTTTGGGTTCTGGATCGTCGGTGAGACAAAACAGGACATTTGAAGACGTCTCCTCGGGATCTGGGAAACTGTGATGAGCATTTTTCGGTATTGTCAGACATTTTCGAGGTAATTCAATACTCTAAAAAAACATCTGACAGATCATCGATGATAAAAAATACTCAATTCTGCCTTAAAATAAACCATCAAACCTGAGCAACAGAACATAACACCGCTGAAAGTGAAATGTCCTCTGGCATTCCCAATAAGCAGCCTTTGACTACGCACAAGGATTAGGCAGTCTTGTGACACCTGAATGTGAAAATTCAAGACAAACGCAGAACTTTAATATGAAGCAGGAAAGCACAATGTATGGATTTTTTTATCCACTTGGCAAAAACTACAGATGTTTACTGGGTAAAAAGTAAGGAAAAAAAGGAAATCAGATAAATGTGCCGGAATACCTGGAGTCATTTAGCTCGTTTTCATATTTTGCACATGCTGCGATCATAAATATTTTCTTGTCTCTTTCTGCCATAAAACCTTAACAAAGGAATACAGCTACCGAACAATAACAATGACACAATAATACAATCCTGCACACGAAACTCTGAATTTCCTTTGCCGTTTATGTGTCACGTTGTCCTTGTTGGATAATATCACGTAGGTGAACACGACAGATTGTGCTTACCTACCAAATCCGGCATTAGAAACATTTTTTTAAAAAGCCTCTTACACGCCAAAAATCAAATCTGCCCCGTCCTGTCTGAGTGCTCAGGCATTCTGCCAGATCTACTCAGGTAATGCAGGCTGGAAGCTGACTGCACAAATCTACCACCGGCTGTGCCTGGGATACCGCGGCTATAATTTTCCATCATCTATCATTTGAAAAACATACTGTGGCATGTGAAGTAATTAATTAGGAAGACAAATACAGGCAGAGAGGGAGGTTTTATGTCGATGGGAGTCGTGTTTTGATGGATTGGACGGCAGGTTTCTGGGGTTGAAATGGAGCATTGGGCTTATACATGTTGATACTGACGTAGGGATAAGCTCTCTCTCTAATTCCCCTGGTCACTGCGGTCAAACGCTCCCTCTAACTCTATCTCTTTTTCTCAGTCTCTCCAGCCTTATCTGTTTCTGCACCAGTGTACAGTGCTGGTGTGTCTTTGTGGTGTCAGGTGTTTTTTCCATTTTAAATGTTGCAAATATTTGTGATACTGAGGGTTTTAAAATGCTGTAATTCTTCCCTAAATCTGCTCTAATTCCCCAATTTAAAGGCACAAATGGAAATGTACAGAAATGTGAAGAAAAGTGCCAGAAACTAAAATGAAGGTGTTATGTTTTCAGATAGTGTAAATGGTTCCTTCACATCAGTTCAACTCAAAATACACCTTAAATAGATATGGTCGAACAAATGACTGACTGGGTCTGAAGAGGAGGTCAACACTGATTCACGTCAGTTTTGCGACTGCACACAAATTCTAACTGGGTTTTATGTTCCCGCCGGAAAAGTGACAAAATTAGCTTTATGCTTTGATGAGTGATGCTGATGGTCACTCTTGTCCCACAATGCAACACACAATGGAAATGGAAGAGGTGACCCACAGCAGGAAATAGTCGCAAAGTGTGGATTCCCCATGAGAGTTCACGGCGCATGAGGATGGAGACTGGCAAATAGTGACTGTGGAAGTAAGTTCGTATCTCTGACCTCGGTGGTGGGGACACGGCCTGAAAAGCAACAGACTTGCACATTTACAACCCACAGAAATCAATCAATCCTAGACTGACGTTTGTTATGTGAAGTTATCGGGGGAGATTCTTGCAATGCTTGCGGGAAAGTGTAATCATCTTTTGAACTGGGCAGATTTTTCATTTCTTTTCAGGAAAGCTTCATATGAAACCATGCCTTGTGAGCTTGTCTATTTTTTTTTTTTGCAGTGTGCTGCACCTTGCAGACTCCCAACAGGTGCCTGCCGGACTTGGTGGGTGTTGATCCAACGCCAGCTGGCTGTGTTGATGGTGGACCAACCACCGGCCTCTTTCCTTTTTCTTTTTTTTTCTTTTTTTCCCCGAGCCTGCAACGCAAGCGGCCGATCTAGGAGGAGAGAGCGAGGAGAGACTAAGGAGCGGATAGTGATCTGAGAACCAAAAACTGATTGGGTTTCAAAGAGCTTGGCACCGGCCTGCTGCAGGAGGCAACCTGCCAAGAAAAGGTTCCTGTGTACTTTCAGGATGGTAAATGGGAAGTTTAATCAGAGCTATATTGAAATGGTGATTTCCTCCACAGACGCGCACCTGCACACCCGTACACACACATGCCGATCCACATGCGGTCACGTGTTCCTAAATATTGCACGTTATATAACCCTGAACGCACGCTACATTCATGCAGGTGCATCACGTCAAGGAGCTGCTTTTTCACATCCAGAAATCTGATGGTACACATCCAGACAGTCGTGTGTACACGCACACAACATGGATCAACATATTCCGGCACACAATCGGCACACACCCACACACACACAACACTCGAGAGACAGACAGACAGACAGACAGATGGATAGACAGCCAGACAGACAGACAGACAGACAGACACAGACAGACAGACAGACAGATAGATAGATAGATAGATAGATGGATAGATGGATAGATAGATAGATAGATAGATAGATAGATAGATAGATAGATAGATAGAAAGACAGACACACAGACATATAAACAGACATACAGACAGACTGATAGACGGAAAGAGAGATAGATAGACAGACAGACAGACAGACAGACAGATGACTTTAGAGGTCAAAGATCAAATCTGCACCAGTGGATCTGGTAAACACCTCCGTATCACTGCATGATGGAGGTTTTCGGTGAGGAAATAACCAGCGTGTGTCTATGTTCTGCCACTATGTCCACCTCTGAGCTTGTCATTGTCTGTTTTCCCATATGTACATTTATAAGGGCAGCGCATTACTTTATCTTTTACCAGCCGTGAGGATTAACAAGCCTCGGCTTCGCGCTGCACCTGACTGAACCTCTCTCTCATCCCTTAGCTGGAGGATAATGCCTCTCCGGCCGGCGCTCTGTCCGACCTCGCCCTCAATTTGCTCGGATTTGAACTCTTGAATTATGGCTTACTAACAACGGCTAACAGCTGGTACAAGGAGGGCTTCTCCTGCATATTTAATCGCATGAATTAAAGATGACCGGGAGGCTGCTTCCCTGGGCCTTTTTCCTCGTCACACCGGCACAATGAGTGAGCAGGAGTCAAGTGTAGAGGTGATCTGCGTTACAAGAGGGCCAAGGCCTTCCACTGCCCCTCACATCAATTTATGTAATAAAGTCTTCTCCATATTGAGTGGGACATAATGTAGGTAATGCCAATGTCCCTCTGCACAGCTATACACTGGGCTCTAACGTCAGAGCATATTTTACAGGAAGACTGGTCTGTACCTGCAATATTTGCAGGGACAGATTTTTTTACCACAGCCCTCTTTTTATTAATGTGACTGTAGTACACTGTTCACTGCAGGCTTTTGTGGTAGCCGACACTGAAACAGATTTAGTAATCTTCCATTCCAAGAATACAAAGACTACAATTCAACTCCAGAATACCATTTGAGGTTCAGGGTGCAGTGTATGTGCAAAAAGACAGAAAACATTCCTGTAACCAGGAATAGTAGATTCATTTGTGTGATGCAGATCCTGAGAAAACAGTCAAAAGGTTCAAACAAGACTGCAAACCTGGCGCCATGCTAGCAGCTCCGTGAGGCTGTACCCAGGCTGCTAGCAGTCATTACAGTAATATGCTAACGTCAACACGCTAACAGCCACACGTTGACAACATTAGCATGATGATGGTCGAGAGGTGTAATGTTTATGTATTCACTATCTTGGTTTTGCGTGTTAGCATGCTAACATTTGCTTAGTACCAGTAGACACAAAGTACAGCTGAGGCTGATGGAAATGTCCTTTGTTTTGCAGGTACTTGGTCACAAACCAAGGCACTAATACAAGTCAAAGTGAATACAAGTCTTCACGGGGGAAACGTGACTTTGTGCACAAAATTGCATGACAATCCATCCAGACAGTTTATCTTGGTGGCGCTAAAAAGAAAAGTCAAGAAATCACCAAAGTCACTAAGATTCATCATCTGGGGAACATAAATGTTTGTACAAAATTTCATGTCAATCCATCCGATGGTGGTTGAGATCAACTGACTGACTCTATGTGGCTAAAACCCCTCAATAATTTCACAAATCCTATAAAAATTCCTTGACAGTATCTGCAACAACAACTAATCACATTTTTTTTACCCCATTAAAGCATTTTCCACCAAATTTAACAAGTTTGATACAATTAAAAAAAAAAATAGACTGATAACTAACAAACAAACAAAAAACAAAACAATTAAACAAAAAAAATCAAAGGATCATGAAAACACTGGGTTTTTTCTTTTAAATTTCTTTTATTTATTTATTTTTTGCTTAGGGAAAATGCAATTTTTTATTTTCAAGGTAATGTTTTATGTAACATGTTCTTTATGAAAATCCATTTTCCCCACTGCAACAATATATTTCATGTCTTACAAGCCTATAAGGGCCGGACACTTGTCTGAGAATAACAAACAAAACAGAGAAATAAACAGACAATAATTTTGGAAGAAGTAAAAATATGAATTCATGCAAGCTTTGTGAATAGAAAACATCAGATCTGACGGCCTTGGGACACTCTCAGTTGCATTGTTAATGGAGCCTTAGTACCACAGTCATCAATACAATTGGAATTCAAACAACAACACACACACACACACACACACACACACACACACACACACACACACACACACACACACACACACACACACACACACCTCACTTGTGCCAGCAGTGGCGCCATGCTGCACCCGTCGAGCTTCAAAGCCTACAGGGGAGCGCAACCACAGCCAAGCCTGAGAGTCTCAGGTGCGGTGGGTCTTAGCCAGACGGCAGATGTATAGAAAGCTCCCACAGCACTGATCCCTATTAGATCTCCACAATTACCCCACCCAAGCCCCCCCAACTGCAAACTCTGCTTCAAATTAGCATCTGGCACCCCGGGGCAGCAAAGGGCCTCCTGTTAGTTCAGACTGGGGTTAATGTCAGGTAAGCAGGTTGACTGGCGACTGCTGCCATCCCCTGTGATAATTACGTTTTGACCGTTTGACCCAAGTCATTTAACACTGGGGGGGTAGGGGTGGAGGAAACCACCACATCCTTCCTTCACCACAACACTCACCCCTTACCGCCACGACCACACACACACTCTTTATATTCTCGGATCTCCATTATGATGAGAGGAGCCACTTATGTCCTCTTGTTAAGTACACCAGTGACAAGTAGAGAGGGAAAATGTGAGGAAGGGTGGAGGAGGGCGAGAGAAAGAAATCCTCTTTGATGAGATATTCTCACATTCCCTTTCAGCCATCACTGTTTTGTTTTGAATATTGGCAATTAGAGGAGACTGAGAATCAACTTTAGAGCACAGGAACGAATCCTCACACTGCCATTTTCTCCCATTTCCGAACTAAAGTGATCCAGTCTTGTTTCTCCCACTGGGTATGACTCTGCTAATAGACCCTGGAGCATCCGGTGTCAGGTCGGGATCTGAATAATCTCTGTGTAAAGTAATGTCCTCTGTTTACAAGCCATTATCTGTTCAGAGTCCCTCTCTTGTCTCTCTCTTTGTAACTCTCCTCCCTCAGTGGTAGCCTAATTGCGTTATCCAATATGCACTCCTCTCTTTGATCACTTAGCGCCACTTAAGGTGTCTGCTAGACTTGCTGGAGATTGTCGGAATAAAGCAAAAAAGGGAAGGAAAAAAAAAACTGGGGAGCTGTCAGCGGCTGGGAAACGGCCTCCTTAATTGCGAGGAGCCTTTGTTTTGTTGAGGAGATAGGTGCCACGGCCGGCTCTGACATGGCTTATGCGAACGGCTGACAGTGCTATTCTCTCAAGCTAAAAACATGGGAGACAGATGTCGCCAAGAAGCCGCACGAGAGCCGTTTCAAGACCATTAAGTGGCAAGGCCAAGGACGAGGTAATTAATACACAGATGCTGATAAAACTGACAGGTAAAATGTATACATCCTGACTTCACTGAAGAGGAAGATCTCCGATCTTTAAGTCATGTCTTCCATACTTTCATGAAATCTGCTTTTGTATCTTAACGAAACAAAGACCAGTCACTTAAGGCACAGTGTTGGTTTGTACAAAAAGTGAATCAAGGACAAACCATAATTGGTGCCTAGATTATGTTCACTTGTTAAGGTTTATATATATATATTTTTTTTTTAACCAAGAGTTAGATGAAAGCACTGATACCACTCTCGTGTCTGAGCGCTAAATATGGAGCTACCACGAGCAGTCTGTTAGCTCAGCTCAGCGTAAAATCTGCGATCAGAGGGAACTGTTGACACAGCCAGCTAGCCTGTCTGTGTCAAAGGTAACAACATCTGCCAAACGGGAACTTTAAGCTCAATTTCTTTAATCTGTACAAGAGCCAAAAAGTAAAAATGTCGTGGTTTTATGGGGGGCCTGTGTCTGACAATTTCCTCCCTAGGTGCAGTGACTTCCTGGAGCCTGTGCTGGTTGTTTGAAAACCTCTCTCTCTCTAAACTTGAGTTTCGTGCCTAAAATCACATCCAAAATCTATCTCTATAGATTTCACTGCTACCTCCTTTTTAATAAGCAAGTAAAAGATAGAAATCATACACTGTAAACAAGATGGAGTTTGATTCACAAGCGACGAGGATAGCCAAAAACAGCAGATAATAAACAGCTGTTCAATTCTGACTTGAGAGACTCAGCAGATTTGCATGGGATCCCCTACTATCTCTGCAGTTTTTACAAATCGCTGAACATCCCCAGGTAATATTAGTCCTGTGTAAATAAGGCTTTAGACTTTAATGTGCTGTTCTGCTAACACGCCTCTCCCACCTCGGTCTCTGTCTCCCTCATTTCCATTCCAGCTAAGTCTGTAATTGCATTGTGCATCCATTTTTCTCTCTCTGCGTCTTCCTCTCTCCCTCTCTGTGCCTCTGTTGACATTCCGTTGGAAAATAAACCCCGGCAAACGCCCTGTACATACGTGCAGCATGGGCTGTAAAAGAAACCAACAACTGAAAGGTAAATACCACTTTATCTGGTCTGTCACAGCAACAAGCAGCCAAGCACTTTGTTTACCTCGGTGCTGAGTGAAAGTGGCTCAGGCCCTGCTGCTGTTGTGATATGGCCTCTAATTAGCTTCCAGGCTTCCTTTACCTGCCTCTCCCTCAGTGAGTTACCGTCAACTCCCTTGTGTTTTTCAACGTCTGTAAAAAAGGAAAATCCTCCGCTCCTTCTTCTATTCTCTTTACTAAATCCCAGTGTTCCCCACTTCAATTCCTCCTGCATCCTCTCTCTCCATTGTTGTGTGGAAGATTCAGCTGGTTTCCCGTTTTACCCTCTGACATTTTTATGTACATACAAAATCTGTTTTGCCAATGTGTTGGTGAATGCAGAGAAGTAATTCAAGCTCTTTCTACTCATAAAAGCTTTTACAGTTGCTCTTTTAAACTCTGTGTCAGGTAAGAGCGTTCCCAGGAGAAATCCCTTGGTACCCAAGCGGTAATGTGTTTAACTATTTGTTTATGAATTTGTGAAACGTGAGAGAGAATCTAGCTGGTAAGAATGAGCAGCAATAGCTTTCCACGGCTGAAAAGAACCAAAACAAACAGTGAATGCATCCTGTTAACAAGTAGTGTCTGTGAATCCAAAGACTACTGTAATGCATATTGCTCTGTGCCATAGAGCTCCGCTGTTGTCCAAAAGCTATGATAACACCTTAATGAACCACACCCTTGCACTGGGTGACATGTTCCTTCATTATCATAACCACGCACAGTGTAGCTTACTGTGATCCCACATACACTACATGCTGCTGCCATCAATACAGCACTGGATGTGTATTAATCCGTAGCTGCATACAGTGCCCGACAGATGCTCTCTTTCCTCCTGTCTGAGTAACATTTGTTCAAAACCACGGCGCCCAGCTGTTTCAGGAATATATTTGCCAGCCATTTTTCAAGGTTTACATCTTCAGTAGGAACCACTGGCCTTGGAGCGGAGTACCGCAGATAGAGTAGGGAAGTTGGAAAGTGGTGCCTCACTCAAAGGCAACTAATCAATGATTGCCCAAAGAGGACTGATATGTTCCCGGTGGGTGTTGGGAAACAAACCAGCAACCTTTCTGTCTGCCTCTAAGAACATTTTCAGCTAAACCTTTAATCTGTTTCTTCTACCATCTTCTCCTTTTCTTTCTCTTTCTCCTCCTCCTCCGCTCCCTTCCCTGCTGCCAGTGTGGTTAGCTGCCACGCTCCGCTGAGCCGCTCTTGCTCCCCCAGGAGAAAATTTGTGCATGCATACTGTACATGAACTTTGGATAAATAAGTAAACACCGAAAGAGCTGCTAGATAATTGAGCACAAGTGAGAGAGAGAGAATCAGCAAGAGAGGGAGAGGGAGAGAGAGAGAGGCGGGCAGGCGAAACAATTTCTCCAGGGATGGCGGCAAAGAGATGGCGAGACAGGTATGATTAAAACCACAGTGATTTATGGGAAGGTGCGCTGCCCGCCGTCACGCTCGCTGCGTGTATTAACGTTTTTGTTTTGCATAGAACTCATCTGGAGACATATGACCCCCACATTCCACCCATATACGAACACACACACACACACACACACACACACACACACACACACACACACGCGACCGAAGCAACCTTTCTGCCTTCATATTACGCTATTTACGCGAAAACCAGCTAGGATTTTAGAGGTTAAAGCGTGAGCCTCCCGTGGTATCGGTTCTCGTCGTTGACCCACGCGTGGGAGTTTGGCTGCCGTCCTACTATGTGTTTCCTTAACATTAAAACCTGACTGGCCTCTGACTGTACTGCGGGAATGTACCTTCACAGGAATGTAAGGTGCTCTGGGAATATACTGCTTCTTCTTCTTCTTGAAGAGTCAATGACTCCTTTGGCAACAAAGAAATCGCCTCTCATGAATGTATTTATTATCCGTTGCACATCAGCACTGCATTTGAAGCCAACTGTAAAATAATAAATTAAGAAAAAAAAAAATTCCACAATACTAAAAAGTTGTGAAACAGGTCATGAGTTAAAATACAGAATCTATGCCAACTTTACAAAGTCTTGACTTGACCATTTTTAAACACGGATGTCACAAAGAGACAGCTTTGCACACATTGAGAACTGAGGAGCTAGAGGTGCTGAAAACCTAGAAGATGAATGCACAGTCAGTCCAGAAAAGTTTATGATTAAGGCTCTTTGACAATTCACTATCATCTTTTGACAAATGAAACCTTACAAAGGTACTCTTGTTGATTTTAGAGACACCTAAAGAGGAATCACTTCCAAAATGGCCGTCTAGCTTTTCTGGAAATCGTCCTTTCATTTAGCCGCTCAAACCCTTCCTGATCCAGCCTATGTGTCATCTCCAGAGACCACTGGTATCAGGAGCTTCCTTTTAATGACTGCAGGTTGGGTGTGATACGGTAGTTTCTGCGATATTGATGTCCATCTCCGCAAAAAGCAGCCGTGCAAATAATTAAAGTGGAAATACAGTGTATTGTCAACCAGAAATCAATAGGAATGAGAATAATGGTCAATATCCAATAGTGTTCATTCCAAACAACAGAGTAAGCTTGTTGTGCCAGGAAAACTGACTGAAGAACCATCATTTCCAATAACAAAGCCTTAATCATTTAAAGGAACAACCAGTGACTGGATGTTTGGATCACTTTTGATCACCTAACAGCTGTTTCCGGTGCAGTTAAAAAGCACATTGTGGATGACCTTCCACACTTCTGACAACCCCCGTTGACCAAAAAATGGTGTTTCTGTGATACTGGGGGTGTTGTGTTGTATTCATATCGTTTCCTGTGGGTATTTATTCTTTCGGCACGATAGTGACAGGTTGAGGCCACAGAGAAATTGGTCACGGCAACAACGGTAAGAGCGGAAAGCGAGAAGAAAAGTTTAACAGCGTCATGCTAAACATTCGGCGACTGCTTCTTTGGTTGCTTTGGCTTCAGGGTAGGTGGCAGCTTGTCAACAAGAGTGTTAGGACTAGACATGGGGGGCAGAAGGTTTGCGTAACAGTGGTATTATTGACTGTAAGGTTAGTTCTTGCTTGATGTTACGTTACGTAATTGAATGTATCATTATTTATCCATTCTAAGTAAATTGTAAAATGATCAGATCAGATTCTTATTTCACAAAACAAATAATAATAATAAAATAATATAATAAATAAAAACCAATATAAGTTATTGAACCTTTTGCTTCACTTGTGTCAGGAGTATATGCGATTTAATGCATAATAATGGAGTCTTTATTCATTTATTCAACGTTAATTTCATTATTAATATATTAATATAATTTAATATTTTCTGGGCATTTGCCATATTGTATTACATATCTGATCTAGTGTAAGATATTCCCTCGTGATTCCTGAAGCTACGAGTTCAGCATTTACCTTCCCATCATTGGATGTACACTGAGACTCCCACATTGCCCACAATATCATTCCCCATCTTGTTGGATTGTTGTGAATTTGCTCCGCTTTTATGGCTTGTAGTTCGTAGTTAAATGCCACTTTTAGCTTCAGATGGACCCGCTCATTCTGTTTTCTGTGGAATTAGTACTCGCAGAATTTAACATTACATACTGATAGGCAGTGCAGGGACAGCAGGATTCCACACAAAACTGTACAAAACATACATTTGCAGAGTAAACTATGCACGCATCCACACTCTCATTCATATGTGCGCATTACATGTTCCTAAGGAGTGTGCAAACATTCATATTCTGCAGAATGAAAAAGTAGATGCCAAGTGTTATTTGAGCACTAACTGAAAATGCAGTAAGGGCCACTAATGCCAAAAACTAAAGTAAAACCAGGAGCCTGCATGTGTTGTGACAATATCTCAACGCTGGTTAAATGATGATAAGGCTCAGGTGGCTCATATTAACCTGGGAAAATAGAGGCGGCATATTTCCTCCCGTGAAAGCGCTGGTGCACACCGGCGACGGTGGCGGCGGGGGGGTGGGGGGTAATTGAATTCTGTGCCGTCATACCTACCTCAGCTATGGGCTTCATTGAGATTAATTACTTACCAAGACCCCACGCATACAGCTTCGAGATAGCAGCCATTTTATTTTAATGGCGTCCAGTACAGCAACCTCAGCAACCTGAAGAAAGAGCTGGTGGCCAGACAAAAGAGGGAACCACACGGGCACTGATGCTATCGCCGGCGTTGTTGTGTTACGATTAATTAATTTCAAGGTGATTATACATCACTGAGCACACTGTGGCGTTTCCCCCAGAAAAAAAGAGGGGTATGGGAGGGTTGTGGTGGCGGTGGGGTAGATAAGCAAAACAATGCTTGAGGTGATATTCAAATGTTTCCAGGACAGACTAATAATAAAGGGTAGTAATCTAAATATTCATTTAGGAGCATATGTGTGTTTAATACACCTTGTACTGAGGCATAAAGAACAATAGTATATTGCCCTTAGCCGTGTTTGCAGCTGTGACCTATAAATCCCATATCTGAGCACACTGCCATGTAGACATTAGCTTTACAGTGCACATCGAGGGACGGGACACGCAGCAGCATTACAAAGGCAATAAGCCGCGATTTTACAACAGTGTAGAACAAACTAACCATAATGGACGGAAAAGGGGACAGCAGGCTCTGGATCAAACCCAATGTTTCAACAATTTACTGGGACAGTTGATTTACGGTTTTCAAGTTGTTTTATCATTGTTGTTTTGTTTTACAGTCTAAATATTCCACTACTTAGCATCTACACATATCAGCCCAGTGTCTACAAATGACGCTTACACACTAATTTGCTTCACGAAACGTAACTGCTGCCCGGGTTGTGCTCGGTGGCAGCGTTTCCTCCAGTGAAGGAAGCGCTTTGTTAAGGTACCTCAAGTTACAGGGAGATGTTGTGGCCGGATAGTGGGAGTTTGAAAGACAGGACTTTGACCCTGAGTCCTGCATGTTGTAGGGAATAGGCAAAAAAAACAAAACACTTTGGTTACGGTTAAAGGAAAGACTGTGGTTTTGGTTAAATGTTAATAAAAAATCATGCTTCAAGTCAGCTTTTTTTTTTTTTAAATATATATGGAAATATAATCCTTCCCTAACCTTAACCAAGTCCTTTGAGTGCCTAAACATAACCATAAAACCATAAACATACAAAGTTAATTATGCTTCAGTTGCTACTTAACATTTCGCAGATGTGTTCAGTATGAACATTGTGACTTGGCAAATAAGTTCATTAAAAAGGTTTCCTATTATGTTTACTATCCACGATTGTATTAGGCCACTGTAATCAATGTTGCAAACCAGTGAGCAGGACGGATTTGAATATTGGATTAACAGGATTTTTAATTATTCTAATAAATGTTATGAAATACCTTGATTCCTCAAGTATTTGATTCACCAGATTT
This sequence comes from Xiphias gladius, assembly GCF_016859285.1. Classification (NCBI taxonomy): domain Eukaryota; kingdom Metazoa; phylum Chordata; class Actinopteri; order Istiophoriformes; family Xiphiidae; genus Xiphias; species Xiphias gladius. The sequence continues at coordinate 2,552,470 of NC_053412.1, forward strand.
GACATTGCCATGCGCTTATTTAATAGTTAAATAGTTTCTCATCTGAATTTCTATAAAAATTATCAATGTTCTGTACACTAATTTAAGATTTTATCTATATTTCCCAACCCTACCTGACATAAATGTATGTTGTGTGTAAAGGTAGATAAAAAGTCCTTTATTAATTCAGTGAGAGAATGCAAGCAAAACCCCAGGGTGGAAGGCATTTCATTCATTAAAAAATGTAAATATGATAATAATTACCTAGTTTAATTGTCACTATTGTGAAAATCTGACTGCGTACAAATGAGAACCTTCTGTATCTAAAATAAGCAAGGGATGACTTGAATGCCGTAACTCCTAAAGGTTACCAGTAAGGGAAAATCACAGACTATATCATGCTTATTTACCAGTAAAAAATATGTTTTGGCCCAATGGCTGCTAGTTTGAATCCCACTAGCGAAAGTTGAAGGAATTCAATCTTTAACATTTGTCTGTTCGCTATCTGAAGCTTTACACCTACATAATGTGAAGCAAGATGTCGCTGGAGCAAAACAGCATCTGAGATCAGCCAACCTCTCCCCTGGCAGATATAATGTGAAAATAAAAAGAGGGGGGAGAAGATAGTTTGTTCCGAGTTTTCCTCCAGAGGTCCACAAACAGGTCTGAACCCGGTTCGGGTTTTAGCAGCACAGTCACACCCCTTTTCCATAGCAACACTTGTGAGTGATAAAACAATACACACCTTTCAGCATCAAACCACACTGCAGCAGGAGGCTCACATCAGTGCAGTCCCACAGGAGCAAGTAGGCTTCAATTATCACCACACACACACTCAAATGTTTCCACAAACACACACACAGATTCTCAAACAGAACACTTATCATAGCTACTGACACCAACTAAGTAAGGGGAATAAAAATATATCTCCATATACTCTAAATCAGATTCTGTCTGTCACATGAGATGAAGATTTTTTGTCTAATCAAAGTCAACAGTCCCATTTTTTCAGTTCTTATCTGAACCACGTGGATATTTGGAACAAAAACTGGATCCCATGGCATGCATCACACTGTGTGTGACTTGAATCTGAGTGCTCATTCACCAGAGACAGTTGTCATAAATGTTGGCATCTTGAGCCTGTGTTAGCATGGAAGAAAACAAGAGACAACAAAGGAAAGAAAGCCAAGTAGCTGTCTTCGCTGGTATTTAGGGAGATCCCTTAATTTAGTAAAACAAGCACTGCACAAAATGGATGGGAATCAGAGATCCACGAGAGAATGCAATCTCAGATGAATAACATGCAGCGCTGGGTCTAACATGGACTAAATATGTACAATCCATACATGTTCTTTGAAACTGCACAGGTCGGGAGTCCTGTCAACTGTTGCTTTCAGGAGGAAGTACTTGGATTTTACATCTTGAGGCTCTAAACAAATGCTAAGACTACACAGTATCGGCCTGAAAACTAAATGCGGGCTATCAGAAAACAAAGTTGAGCACAGGGAATGACAAATTGTTGCTTCATCCTATGTACTGAGATCAGAAAAAACCGACTTTGTGTTCGACAGAAATATAAGCATGTCGGGATATTTATTTACCTTCACTTTCCTAGTTTAGCGACGTCTATGATGTGCTTCTGGACTGAGGAAGTCTGGCCTTCCTGCCCAAACACCACGTCATGCTGGCTGTGAAAGACTGCAAGCTGTGACTGGTCAGGTTTCAATGTGTAGTATAACATTAGTCTTGGCAGGAATTCAGTGCGCCGTGATCACCTGATCTGACATAGTCAACGTGTGAAGAGACATAAATGCTGCATGGTCAAATTAGAGTGCACATATTCTTCCGATATATTTCTCATTTTGTGTTTTATCACAGCCACAACCTGTTAAAGGAAACAACTCAACAAGCCAACAGGTACAAGGACAGATGTGTGATCATTTCGTATTGCTCCTTTGCATGTTGTCTTCTCTCAACAGTTCAGACAAGTGCACCGCATGATGCCGGTAACATCTTTAAAAAAAAAGACGTTAACAGCCTTTCAGAAAAATCTGACGTGGGCAGGACTGAGCATAAACTCTAATTATCAAGCAAACAACACCCATACACATCATACATCCAGGGGCTCTGACACAGGCAGACATAAAGGTGCATGCTACCATACATACAAACACATGAATCTATGGCTAACAATCTGTGTGTGCCTACACAACTCACACAAAAATCTCTTCATGCCTAAGGTGTCTCCACCAGAGAAGCACAAACATGTAAACAGTAGCTCATTAGGCTCATTAGCCCAACGCAGGACCCAGTACACAAAAACAACGTGGATGTAGTCATCTTCCAGAGAACACAAAGAGGTCCACCTTGTCAGTCAATAGTCTTTGCGTTGCGTGGGCGTCCGGTTACAGATACCTCCCCGCCCCGGTCCCTCGCTGAAGGGGATCTGTTTCATAGCTAATCGACAATATTGACAAATATCATATGCTAGGAGATCCTCATACGCTGCGCTGCAGTTAACTCTTTCTAAGCTCTGTGTAATATCAAAGAAGGTGCTGACGAGGGGTTATGCTTTATGTGTGTATGCAATTTTATGTGATAAACTGAATTCATTGGGCTTAGACTCTTATCAACAATCACTGTGTAAAATTTGGGGAAGAAAATCATTTAAAATATTCATTTGGTATTTTGAGGATCAAGTGTTTTATAACGCAAATTACTTTACGCTAAAACGTAAAATATCTAAAATGTGGGAAAACATTTTTGTTGACAAGTCACCCACTTTTCCCCCCTCAAGTATCGCAATTTCATGTGTACTATAAATTATTTTGTCGACGTTGGTGTTAAACCCCTCACATCTCCCAATATTTCTCTTTCATTTGTTTTCTAAACAGCGTCAAGTCTTACAGGAATTGTCTGGATGATCTGCCGTAAATTATTCATATTATGCAGCACCCACTGTATGTTCAGTCAGTTATGTTTCGTACTGTAATGTAGGGAATATAATTGACTGGGTGGCAAAGCTATATGTGTTAACACATTGACAATAGATAGACAGTATCACAAAAAACTGTCCTAATGGGCATACAAAAAGGGCTTCACTCCAAGGGGTGCATACATATTTATACCCATGTCCCCTTTCATGTGTTTCTACAAATCTTATCTTTTCACATCTCCTCTCAGCTGCTCACTAGCTAAGAAGCTCTTTGTATTAACAGAGACCTGCACCGTTCAGGCTCTATTTGGTTCCAGGGAGCCGGTACCGTCTCATATCAGCGCACAATTTGACCGCGAGGAAAAGGGGATTAGACCTGCAAAAGTGTGACCCGCTTTACATCCGACCTGCTAAATCAGTCGACTTATATTCATATCTCGCCCTCGCTCCCCACTTCCCTGCTCACTTCCCCTCGGGTCGGCACAGATAACCTGAGATGAGGATGAAAAAGAAAAAAGGAAGGAGGAGAGGGGCAGCCATGCAGGTCTTGTAGGGTACAGTTGGTGCTTGCCGGGGCCCAAAGCAAAGCCAGGTTCTCTGTTTTCCCTCCTAAATCAATAAGAGGGGGTCCTCTGGGGTGCCCTGGCCAGCCATCTGGACTGAAATCCAGGGGCTCAGGTTGTCCCCTGGGCTCCCCCGCCTTCCAACCCCGTACGCACAAGGACCTGGCACTAAGTTAATAGTCCTGCCTTCCCCCTTCCCTTCCAACCCCTGTCCCCCCCTCCCTGCCCCCTTCATCATCCTTCTGCCTTCTGTCCCTCTTCGTACACCTTCCATCTAATCTGGCCGGCTGCGACTCAAATGTCAGGCCACCTGGGAAAGGCAGCTGTCGGCCTGCAATGGGAGCCGCCACGGTGGGCCTGGACCGGTCCCAGCATGCGCTGCCCTGTGGTGTTCCTGACACGCTACCTCCAGGAACTAAAACAGTTTCCTATTGAATGGTAGGAGACAAGAAGGAAAATAACGATGGTCTGGGATGCATTTTGGGGTTAAAATAAACGTTTCCATTCATCTTTGAATGGTGTCTTGCAAGGTATTACAAGGCACCACCCTTTCCTTTTGTACACTCAGGTCATAAGCGCATGATAATTTTTTTTTTTTTTTAAAAGCATATGCATACGTAAGTTTTCTCTGCCGTCGTACGTGGTTTCTTGCCGGGAGCGGGTGCTGGTGATGGTCGCTTGCCGAGAGATTCAGCCATTGCTGTTCAAGAGACATGTGGTTGGAACGCGCCCTCCGGGCAGCGCTACTTCTTCAGCCTCTCATGCTAATCTGAGGGCAGACCGGACCCCGCAGTGACTCACTATCCAAAAGTGGCATTGCGAGAGACGGGCCGGCCGGACCGGGGCTTGCTGGTTAGCATGGCGACTCCAGTGGAGGAGAAGAAGCGAAAACAGAAAAAAAAACATCGGTGTTGCTTTCCACCGCTGGAGACAGCTGTTGGCGAGTAAAGGAATGGAATTCGATGCTGAACATGCAATATTTCTTATAAACAGCTGGTAAGTTAATAGCAAAAACTTACATATGCATCTTTTCAATTATCTATAAATAATCAATGATTAATTTCAGACTTTATAAGTGACTTTTTGCAAACTGTGTGGCTAACTTGCTAAAGGAATCACACTGCTCACGTGCATTTGTGTTTGCAAATAATTAATCATTCATCACTCCCCAGTGCTCACCTATTAGCCTAGTTGTCAAACGTACTTTATGGATAAAGCACCCTTGGTCTGTAGGTAGAGGAGGGCGGTTGGATAATTGGGGGCGTTGCCGTTGGTAACAGGGTTATACTGGACTGTGAGAGATTTCACCAATCAAGTGTCACGCACACAAGTATGGATGTATGTATAGGTGACCAGCTAACAGTAAAGCGCATTGTCCCACATAATTATTCAGATTCATCAGCTGCCATTAGTGTTACCATCATCTTCATCGTCACCACCATCGTCCTCCCAACTTGTTCACGATCCGCGGCACAGCAGGTTATAAATCTCAAACTGAAGTACAAATTACAGCAGGTACATGAGTCTATCATTTGCCTGTGGAGGAAGGAAGGAGGGCCAGCAAATGAGAGGAGCGATTTTCATCAATACATCGCCAGATAAAGATCCATCTGGATCCACTGAAAGGAGGAAGGGGGGCAGCTTTTGGCATCGATGCGTGGCCATTGATTGTGCGTCCCATTACCAGTATATGATCCAATCTAAAAAGGGAGAAGAGGAGCGATGCTGCAAGCGGGCCTTTCTGCTGCCCTGCCATCAAATAAGGAAGACATCCCCCCTTTAATCACTCAGGAATGATTTGGGAAGGAATCCAAACATGAACACAGAGCAACGCTGGGGAGAAAAGCCGAGATTTGTTTGTCGGTATTAAAAAAAAAAAAAAAAAAAAGAAGAGAGAAAGAGGGAGAAGAAAGGAAAGAAAACACACTGACGAGGCCTCCCTACAAATACTCGGTCCGCTCCATGGGGAAATAGGAGCAGAAAGGTAGCAATCAATATTGAAACACAGAAATTAAGCATTTAAATCGGTAATTAGGGAGCAGGCACGTTTTTTCACACCTGTACGCCGCCGAGGCTGCCAACCCCGGCGCATCTGTTTCCCTCCACCTGCCAGACACCTGGTATCATTTCAATGGCGCTTGATTGCATTCAAACGCCGAAGACTCTTTTAAGCTTCTTAGTGATCCCCCCCCCTTCTCCTCTCCCCCGCTGCCGAACCCCCCCTCCCCCTGCATTATTTTGTATTTATTTGTATCTGTTCATTCCAATGCAGGTGCCTTGCAGTAATACTCAAGTGCGCCATACATGAGTGATTCTTTTATGCCTCAGTTCCTGCATTTGTCATTTTGGCGAAAGCAAGAGGATTAGGGGTTTGGATGTGTACCTCCCTTTTTTTCTCCTCTCTCTCTCTCTCTGTCTCCGTCTCTTTCTCTCTCACACTTTTAACAACATCCTCCCCGGATAATTTGCATACCAAATTCTTTAACCCTACGGTGGTCAGAGAGGACTGTCAAATCCTCTCCACTTGGTTTGCTCTGTGTGTGCATCAGACCTGGGACCGCTGACTTAGTTCCATCACAGTAGATATAAAAACTCAAACATGAAAGAGGTTAATACTAAACTAGCTTTTTTGCCCGTTTCTTGTCCTTTTTTTTCCCTGTCGCTTCTTTTTCACACAGTCCACAGTATGATTATTCACAAGTGCACAAATATTTGTTGCTGCCAGTAGGTTTTAGTAGCAGTAACCTCTGTATTCTTCATTTTTGGTAACTTAAAATGCTCTTGGAATTCAAGCCCATTCAATTTCCGTGCGGACGTTAAGTCTCTGAAACCCTAAATATAAACTCAAATTAAAAGCTGAACGTCCAACCATGGCATTGGTGACATTATTTTGTCACGTTCATTTAATATGTATTTATAAATACACACACAGGTGATATCTGTTGCCTGTATCTCTGGAAATGCAGGATGTTTAAGGAAATACCCACCTAACACCTAAAAAACAGCTCCCTCGAGTTTTAATTTATGGTTTGTTGTGTAGTAACATGACCGGACGTAAACCACATTCTAGAGATAGTACATGTGAAATTGGGCCACAGTCCCCGAAAATCTAATGGTAAGGACTTATTCCTCTGCCATTTTGCACCAATATTAAGCAGGATAGACCATAATGTAAAGCAGATATAACACGGTTTTCCAGTGGAGTAAAAATCTTCAGTCGACAACACTGGCCTGCACTCCCGAAAAAGGTAATGTCACGGTTCTGCTGTGGATGATAAATAAATATTGACAGCAATCACAAACAGTTTATGAGAGTGATGTTGCATTTCATAGTCCGGTAGTGTGATAATGTAAAAGAGAACGTGGTGGAACACCACCAGAATAATGACTCTTGCTTATCCAAACACAGTGCATCAGTGTTTCTATTAGCCAACCGTGGTTAAAGCTACGGTATGGAACTTTTTCTAATATTCTTAGTCGAAATGTGCTGTAAAACGAAAACTAAACTAAAACGGGGGCTCAGGGCTGTGAATCAATACATGAACTCGCTTTTGTTCTACTGCTCCCGTCACGTCAAGGCTTCAGGCTGGTATTAGCTGGCAGGAGACGTCGCTAATGCTGACTCGCAGGCAGGCAAGCTCCCGATTCCTGCATTAGCTGGGACAGCGAACACAACGAGGATGTAGGTGAGGGCCCGGGCGGAGCGTACCGGAGCAGGGAGAGGGAGGGGCGGGAGGAACGGAGTTGTACGGCGCTCGAGTCTGGTGCTGGCGCTAGCTTGGTTTCCAGAACTTGCATCTAATACCTTTAAATGTGTAAGCTGAATGGGCTTTGTTTGAAGTGAAGGCAGAGGGAAGATTCACAAGACAGAAGTCCAATGTGACCGTGCGTTAAGAAATGTATATCAGTCTGAAAAATGTAGGAAGTCCCTAACTTAAACCTCCTAATTTAACTATAGTTATGATGCATTTAAGCTCCAAGCAGTTGATTCACAGACTCAGACCCACTTGCATATATTTAGTTTGTTTTGTTACGGAAATGCAGGCGTTTGATAGCTACTGTAACAGATAAAACCTTTTTGGCTGGTTAGCAGGTTACTAAAGCCCTTATTTGATGCCACATTTACATAAAGGATCATGACGGGTTGAAAATACTGCTTCATGAACTTCAGGTAATGGATGCAAAGCATTACAAATCAGCTTTTCATTTGTACACCCATTCTATTTGGATTTTAAGGGCCGAAATAAACCCTGGCCAGCTGAGTCACCCCTGATCCCCCTTTGCCCGACCACACAAAAATCAGAAAAGTCAACCAGGGACTTCAGATGAAACTTGGCTGCCAGCCGCACCATGTGTAAGTGTTGCAAATTTCCAGAATTCCCTCACTTTTCTCCCCCACCCCTCCCCTGGAAACTAATGAGATCATTCTGATTCGGTTACGGAGATTCAACAGTTACAGAGCCACCATCTGGGTTTCTGTTAACCTGAGTCAGATGTGAGCCTGTCGCTACTGCAAGGTAGAGCAGCTTGGTTAATGATTCTTAATCTTTTCTTTAATTAAATTGTGCAGCCAACCTGAAAAATCTATCTTAATGCAAATGAGGAACTCCTTTTTTTGGCATTTGCTTACCGTAATGCACTAATAAGGTTAATTTAATAAAAATCTGTTCCACTTTTTAGAGATAATTATGTGTTTTCTTGATCTATTTTGTACAGAGCGGGCAAAAATGTTTGTTTGTGGAAATTGCTCAGGGAGGGAGAAGGAGCTCACAGGATGAGCCAGGGAAGACAGACCTGCCATGGATAATAGCATTTGTGTGAACTGAAAATCTATTTTGCTGCACAGCAGTGTGACACTTCAATCCACGGTGACAGTTCCTGTCATAGAATTAAAAAAAGTAAATGTATGTTTACTACAAAGGTGTAAGGTCAGGATGGTCTCCGGTCTCTTTCCTGACGAGACCAGGGACAAGAACAAGTAGAGGTTCACCTTGGATCAGAAAACTTTGGATCAAAAAATACAGTAGCAGCCAAGTGGCAGCTGCATTTTCCACAGTGCGCCGTAACAGAGGATCATGAAAGTTTGTAAAACATGGGCAGGAAACGAGCGACAAGTATGTTCCCGTGACAGTACCGCACGGCTTTCACTGCTGTTCACTTGAAGATGAAAACAGTTTGGCTAATGAAAGCTTCGGATTGGTCCTGGTTATACCGAAAAACATAAATCTTTCAGTAGAGTCATGGGAGTTGACAGTGAATGTTTTTGACATGATTCAACACTAAACAAGTGCAACACTTCAGTTCCTCCGGACACTGACAGGTATGTTTGAAGTTTCAAGATTTCGGTTTTACTTTGAAACCATCACTAGCATCAGGTAAACGTGCCAGAAAGAGCAGCTAATCTACACCAGATGTGTCTGCTGATTGCTCAGTTTCATCATCTAAGATGATGACAATCACATGCTAAGACACTGTTTTTCAGTCAGTTAAGATGTATCTCATCCAGAAGAATCACTGAGATCAAGATCTCTTTTTAAGACAGATCCTAGATCAAGTCACTAACTCAAAACAATCAAATGTCACATCTGATCATGTATGTCAGCACTTAACCCAACGTTATGTATTAATCTGGAATTCTTCTGAAGATTCTGAAAGGGTTCAATATCTACTAAAGGCAAAAACTTTCTTAAAAGAAAATATCCCAACATTTGCTTTAATCTATTATTTGGATACTGTCTTTAAATTCAAGTCGTGATCTCCGATAAATATTTGACTTTGTCACGTGACTGTAAATGTTTTACCAGGGTATTTTGATCCTCACATAAAATCATTCAAACAGCGACATAGTTTGTAGTCACTTTACTCCTAAGAAGACAGACAGAACCACTCAAACGATAAAAAAAAATGTAATAACCAGAAAAATGCTTGGTTTAATTTTTCTTGTTGTTCTGACCAAAGCTAACCACAAAGCATGCTCAGTAAAACTCATACAAGCCTGCAAAACGGGACTAAATACATAAACTCTGTGTGTAAGGCGGAAATAACTCAGGTTGGGATATAAACCTAATAGTGTATCATCCAAACAATACTCAGTAACCAAGAAACTAATGTAGCAAAAGAAGGTAAATAAGGTAATAAACTGGAATGACCTGGTGTGACTTTATGACATATATGAAAGCTCAGGCTAATTCGGCAAAATGCACATTTTAATGAAATATTCACAGACCTCATGCTTAAGGTACAGAACCTAATCTGAATGTGTTAAATTATTTATATTCCACAGCACAACTGATGCCTGATACTTCCAGCACGGGGAGCCCCCTCTGGTTCTGTGGCTCTAAATTAAGACCGCTTACTAGGCCTCTAAATACGCCGGAAATAACCAGCACAAAATTTCAGTTTTGCACAAAGTAATGCTTTCATGCACTGAGAAAGAGTGAAATGAGGTCTCCAAATGTATACGAACTCACTGGTAATCAGATAACAAAACCGCCTAAGCATTGTTTTATGGGAAGACAGAACATGTTCCAACTTTAATTATAAAGTCAGCCTCCTGATGCAGAGATTAAATCCTTGTTGAGGTGTGGCATGGTTGGAAAATGTGTCTAATGGGAAATTATAAGAGGAAACATGAATATGGCAGGTCTGGGACATGGCAAAAAAAGGTAAAGCCCGTATGTATTCTCTTTTATTTTTTTATTTCTTTGCCTGTTTCTGGGTAAATTCCAGCAGCTGTTCATTACAGATCCTACAAGGAAAAGCCCTTTTGATGTTATCTCATTTTATTCCTTATTGTAACGAAAAGATATCATTTTTCTCAATACTTCTGGTATTGCTCGGTGGAAATCATTTAAAAAGGGGAATAAAGTGACTAAAATATAGGAATGGGTTGTAAGGACATGGAGTTGGGACAAAGAAAAGTTTTTTAACCAGTTTTACAACCATGCTATGTTAAAGAGAAGGAAATGCGGCGTTCTGGGCCATAATGTGCCAAAATTGCACCACTGGTACACCATCTGCCTCATGGCAGTTTTATTGGACTGTCAAAAAAATCTACTGGTACAGCATGAAGTGAAAAATCTGGCCACTTCAGGTACCATAAAGGATACTGGCATTAATATTACATATGTAATATATATTAATATACACGATTTTCTTTTTGTTTGCTGGCTTTTGTTGTTAAATAGGTTAATGAATTACTAGCTTATTCATAAAGGGTTGGACCAACTGTGCTGAACTCACAATTGCAAATTTTTGTGCCTCTGTGAAAAACATGGATACACAGTCTGTGAAGTTCAAGTTTGCAGCAGGCTCGGGAAAAAAAGTCATTAATTAGATTACATTATCTGCAAAGGCTTAGGGCGGATTAATGTCGAGAAACGTGTGCACTCAAAAGCAAAAGATAGTGTACCTGGGTGTGCTTCAAACCTGATTAGCTCTCGCGGCAATGAGCTACAAGGGGTTTGACGGCTCATGTCTTGTTGTCTACCTGGCAGTTTGCGAGTAATCTCTCCATTGTGCTTGTGGGAGGAAGGCAGATTTAGACATCGGTGTGTATTTCTCAGCTGTCTGCAGAATAACACACATTTGCTGTCTCTTTTTTCCCCCCTTTTTTCATTTCTTTCCTCCTGTCTGGTACATCTGCTCTGTGCACACGAGGCCTGCCCCCTCTGCTGTTCCTGGCAGCAGCTTATCCACGAGGTGTGTGCATGCGTGTATGCCAGAGTCAAGGTGCGTGTGTGTGTGTGTGTGTGTGACTCATTTCCAAAAACCAGTTGTAATAGGTGAATCACTGCAGCGTATCCCGGCGTCCTCCCCGGCGGCGGCCCGCACCGGCAACGGCGGCAGGAGGCTCGTGTCAGGAGACGGGAGCTGGAGTAGAGCGTGTCAGAGGCTCCTCGTCATCGTTGGCGTTGTCCGGGGCGACAGCTCTCCGGCGGATGGAGGAAGACATTCGTCAACGTCTCCTTGGCGCGTGATTCCTGTGCTGCTGGGAATAAGGATGGCGCAGGGAGGCAGGAGTGAATTCCCAAGTCAAAAAATAAAAAATAAAAATCTCCAGTAGAGGTAAAGAAGGGATGGGAGGGGGCTCAGGGCTGACGGGAATTTCAGATAGAAGAGCGACCCCCCCTTCGCTCAGTGGAAAGGTAAAAATGATACCGCACGTCATAAAGTGCAATCCGCTTGATAACTTGACGGCCCCGATGTCAGACAGGCTCACTAACAAGTCTGACAATTGAAAGTTGAGGTGAGCCTTCTGGGAAATGGAGCCTGTTGGCTAAGTGTGCTCCCTCCCACCTGCCACACACAAGTGGAAAGCACACACACTCGCTCTTCCTCGTCTTCCTCTTCCTTTAACAGTGAATAAAATTGACTCACTTGCAGTGTGGCAAGCAAAGGTGCGGAAGCCGGTAGCATCACCTAAGCGGAGGCGTGCTGATCGCACCTTTGCTTAATGAGCTCCTTAGAAGGTCTAAAATAGCAGACCCCCCCCCTCCCCCCCATCCTCCTCCAGTGCTCCTGTACCTATACCCCCCCCGGTGGCTTGTCAGGTGAAGACTCACTCATTTGCGGCTCCGGCTGTCATCCAGACGGAAGGGTGAAGCGGAGTGAAGGCGGTGGTTGAGTTGATGCAGGAAAGTTTAGATTCTAATGGCGGAGGGAGGGAATTCACTAACAGCACATTAGGCTCCATGGAACACGTTTAAGAAGCAGCAAAAAAGGATGGCAGACATTAACCCAGACCCAAAATACATAATGATGAGCAGCTACGATACACAACTAATAATGACCTAATTTCGGCGACCCCGTATGTACAGCGTGTATGCATCTTGGCAGGAGTAGATTACTTTGCATTTTATTGCATTCAAAAGCCTCATACACCTGTCGAGACAGATTCTTTCATTCCCTTTAGAGATTTTAAACCTTAGCGATCTGATGTCCCCGATCCTAAATGATAAAACGAGCCGTCAGTGCTTTCTTATTCTGCCATATAGACCTTGAGGCAAGTAGAAGTGGTTGGTTAACAATGACCAAAAAATCTAAACTCGAAGTTAAGATTCTTACTTGCTTAAGGTCACACAAAGACCATGGTCATGGCTACAAGAAATCTATGCGACGGACTCAGATGCATTCACCCCGACCTCCTCACCGTAAATGTTTTGCGGCCGATGCACCACTCGTGCCTTGCCCCTTAGAGACATCAGTCATCAGAGCACTTTAACCGATGACCCACGACGGTTTTGACTGTCGTAACTGTTTTCATGAATTCTTACTGTTTGGCGGTTGTCTGACTTCATATTTGATAAATTGTAGTCACGGGTTCTTGTTCACTGGTTGTGTGGTCGTATGTTGGGGCTGAGTAATAATGTAATTAACATCAACCCACAGACAGTAAAACAAAGTGGGACGCAATAATAGCCCAGAAATTGCATAAAACATAAGAAATTATACATGAAAGTGGAATTGAAAACACTACAAATGACTTGATATGTTGCATTTGTTGCGCTGCATTTTCAAAATGCGTCCGGTGTTTTTAATCACATCTACTACTTGCGTTTTTGCTCAACGGCAGATAATTTCATTTCAAGTTTTGATCAGAGTTAATCATAAAGCCTTTCACTGCGTGAGGTATGAGCAGCCTTATCACAACTGTGTCCATATTTTTAAATTAAAGTTAAATGAGGTGAGTCTGCTATCTCGCCAGCAACCTATCATGGGAGAGGATGGAATTAACTAAGACTACAACCGCAAGCACACTGTATACAAACACATACACCAAAATACATTTGGGTATATCACATAATTCACAGTCAATAATTAATCCTGGAATACCTGCTCCCAACATGTGTAATCTTCTTAGGATTATATTGGGGGAAAAATGCTGTCGCTGCTATGACAGGTGTTCCTGCATTAGCATCTATTAAAAACAGATTATATGGCAGTTGCTCTCATTTTGGCGGCTGACATGGAAGAAAACGTTGTTGTTGGCGGTGAAGCGGTTGCACGACACATACGTGCCCATCGGAGGACCGCGCCGCAAACCACCTCTGTAGTCATGGACAGCTATTATCTAGATGTTTTCTTAAACCTTTGCGTATCCAAGGAAGGTCTGCTGAGCTCGCACATCCTTATGCAGCAGTCTCCTGCTTTGCATTCAGACGATTACACACATTGAGAGTTGCAAGCTGCTCAGCGCAACGGGCCTTTCTGTGTTGGACACTGAGCCTTAACGAGTACGTAGCAGTGCAACTGCGGTAATAGTAAAACTCCACCAGGTACGATGTCAACGTAGGTAGAGTCTTAATTATTATGTGGTAAAGTGCGTTCACTTGTCTTTTTGTCGAACCATCTTTCCTTCAAGCTGCTTCCACTATTTCTACTACAGTTATGGATTTCCAAAAACAAAAGGGGCACTGTAATATTGCTTTCAATCAAATGTTGGTGTAAGAGAAAATATGTTTTATGATAGAATAATAATAATTCTGATCTCTCTGGTTTACTGACACCAAAACCTGATGTTTAGGTTTTCAGACTGCTGGAACATTTGCACCTCTAGGCTTGACGTTGGCCATCACTTCACAAACACTGTGTGTCTGGATAATTATTCACAAGAAGAACTATGTACATACATAAATTGACCCAGAAATGCAAAATACATAATTTTCCTTTCAGCAGACATTCTGCCAATCTGCTGGACCAGGCTGGATTTCCACAGCTCTCAAATGTGCTGCTTTCTCTGACTTTGGGAAGACGAAATACCCCTTCCCTTCACGTCTACCTCCCCTTTGTATCTTTCTTGCTCTTTTCAAACTTCATTTCCATCTGATCACAAAAACATTCCACTACCTGTACTGTCAGCGCATTACATCCCAGTTACCAGCAGTAGTTGCAAATGATTCTAACGTCTTTTCTCTTCTGTGAATTTTAAGCATATTTGTTAATTGTTAACAGCTCAGAATAAGAGTTTTAGATAAATGCATAAAACATAAGCATGATTGAAAGTCAAATCATTGAGGCTCTGAATATAACTGCCTACAAAATACCAGACCGCATGAATCTTGATCAGCCCTCTACCCCCCACCTCTTCCTCCAGCTGCAGTAATGGCTGGCAGGTCACACATGCACATTGGAAAAAAGGAAGTGCTAACGTTCAGTCACAGACGCGAGTCTATATAATGAGGCCCAGTAAGAAGACGCCATAATATTCTTGCTAATAAGGTATAATCGTCTCATTGTAATCAAGTTACGTGCAATTTGTGAGGGTTAGGGAATGGGCCTTTTGACTCGAGATGCTTTTTTCCCCCCCGGATGCCGGTCTGCAGGGCTGAGAGCGAACACTGTTAAAGAGTTGAAGGAGGACACATGTATCACATATGTATGTTTGAGTGTATGTATTTGTTGAGAAACTGTTAGTACGTAAAACAGAGTAATACATTTAAAACCTCGCATTGCCTTCGTGCGCTCACATTTCCTCTTTAAGTTCTATTCAGCCGTTAAAAATTTGAAATTCAAAGTCTCAGCATGTTTGTTTTCTGCAAAAAAAAAAAAAAAATTAGGGAGATTGGATGACACTACAGTACTTGATCATTTTGTTTAGTTTTTTTAAAACAGTTACCGACAGTCCTGCTTCCGTCCTTGCTCTGCGGCATGAAGCTCTCCTCAGAGCAAATATGACAAGAGTGAATTCCCCCTATAAAGGGCACACGTTGCAATCAGCAATCAGCAGGAAAACAATTATACCTGGAAGGAATGTAAGGGATGTTTTTCAGAATCATCTTGAATTTGGTCAACTCGGATCATATCGTCCTATAAAACCACGGTTGAAAGAGGTTAATCATGACAAAAAGAATGATAGTAATTATTACAAAAACGAAACAAAACAGTGAATATTAAAAGAAATTAAACTGCGAAACAGCAGCAGAGAGATCCATAAAAATGAAATGAAATAAAAACTGTCAGAAAGAGTTCAGAGACGCATTTATGTGAATGCAGAGTACGAGACTCACTGTCTGGGCTATTTCTTTATGTGCTTCTCGGTAGTGCAAGCTCCAACAAAAATAAATTATGGCAATAAATAAATAAATAAATAAATAAATACAAATCATCCAAATCTGCCAAGCTTTGCTACAATGCACACAAAGATATTCCTGAATTCTACTAGGAAACATTAACCAATCTATTGTCTGCTACAGTTCAAAAAAAGCGGTTTTAACTGTGCTCTAACACTATACTGTTTGTATAATGTTTGTTTATGTCTGGGCTGATATAGTTACACTTGGCCATTTGCTCGAACGATGAACGGCTGCCACATACGAAGCGTATGAAACGAAGTTGCCTGTACCACCTTGTGAGACCTACAGCCAAGTAAACCAGCTCACCTCATTGCACCAAATGTGTTTTCCATGTATGCAGCCCTCCTCGTACGACAGTAATTGCATTCCTGAGCCACACACCCACCCATCGGTGATTTGACACCGTCTGTTTGATGCGCCATGTGTACGTGTATGCACATAAACGTGTGTTTGTGGTGCCTGGAACATATTACTGTCGGTAAGCCAAACCTGCCTGCGATTGTACTAATAAAGGCTGTGTTCCTTCAGCTCAGCGTCGACGGCAGACAGCACCAATTACATAAAACGAATGGAACGCGAAGGGGTCGTCTTCCACAGCCTCACTGACACCCGCTTTGAACTTCCCCCGACTTCAAAAGCTATTCACTGAGTGATTACTGGGTAACAGACTGGGTAAGAAAAAGAAGGAAAAGAGGAAAAGAGAAAATGTATCCTTCAAATCACCTATATCCAAACATTGACATGTTGATGCCTTTGAAACATGTGCTGTTGCCGGAAAACCTGCAGATACAGGATGACAACAAAAAAGTGGGCCCATTATGAAAGTTGATAAAAAGCCTCCATGTTAACCCACAGATGTTACATGACAAACACGCTTAGCCTCAGAAAACTGCCAACATTCAAATGGACACTTTGTACACGTGTAAATTAGGAGCTACTGTATGTTTCCACTGCTTGAGGAGCTGTGGATCGGGAGAGTCTTGCACAAAGAGGAAGTTGGCCGTCTGGTGGAGTCTGAGTGGGTGAGCCCCGTGCTGAGACAGCTCATCAATCAGCCCTTCGAACACCTTTCCCCCCCACTTCCTGTAAGTGCTCTGCGATCCACAGCAGCCGCCAGGAGTCTGCAGGAAGCCACTGGGTGAGGATTCAGCAAACCTATTTTTTCCTTTTAATTTGAGCAATTGCTGCAAGTATTGATTGGGCGAAAGCACAATGCAGTTACAGGAGGGGTGGAGAGAGTAGCACCGAAGGGGGGGGGGGCAGGCGCCGCCGTTAATGTAGCTCCGACAGGGGAATCAAACGCTCCCTCTTGTTTTAAGCGCTCCTCCACCCTGGCTGCGCAAGGCAACGGTGCCGAACAGGTCGATAGTGCTGATTAAACGGCACATATCCCGGTCATCAATATTATACACACTCTATTTGCGGGGTACCAATGGTCAAGTCACACTGCTGGTGAAGGAGATACACACAGTGGAAACACAAAAAGTGTAGTGCAGCTGTGCAGGGACCTGCAAGTAACCCTGATCCCAGTACAAAGAGACGGACGTGACACACTCAAATGTTTAGAGCCAAATCACCGGGAAATCCTGTGTCCTTATCACCACTCAGAAGAAGTAAACTGCAGCATGATCAGAAATTTGATCACCTGACTCTTTGGCTGATTTTGTAGCGTTTATCGAGTCCATGATTGACGATACCCGTACCTGTAACGGTTAGAGGTTCAGTTAACTTTAAACTAGTGAAACTGGAGAGGGATTAGGTTTACAAAGAATGTATCTGAAGTTTCCCTGCAGAGGAGTTTCCAACGGGAGTCTCAAGTGTGGAAATCAGCGCCTGTCAGACAAATGCAACTACGACTTACAACATTTGCAAGTTATAAGTAATGAAAGGGCAGTTGTGGCGCAACACAGAGTTATGAGAGGATTGCAAATCGAGATATAACAGACATTGTTGAAGATTTTGCACCATGCCGAGCTAATCAGATGCACTTTAAAGACGTAATTAAGTGCTTTTTCAAGGGGATTTGGGTTTGATGATTAGCTGCTATGTTAACCTGTTGCAGCTAATTTCTTGGCTTGGTCACTGCCCACTTTGTTTTTTGATCAAATCCGATATGTTGTTGTCCTTTCTCTCCTGTTGCCAACAGATTAAGTTTATAAAACATCCCAACAATTGATAGTTGATCACGGTGAATTTTCCGTTTTTATGATTTCAGTTCATTATAAACTGAACACCAGCACATCATATGTCAGAGCAGGCAAAACCGAAGGGCATGCAACTGAACGTCTGTTCTGAATAAGGACAAATGCAGGCTAATGCCATGTCTAGATGGTTATCTGGTTTGCAATAGGATCTGATCTCAGCCCGGCATAAATACAACATGTAGTTTGGCCAAAATTCTTAAGGGACAAATCTACCCGACAAGCTGAAAAGTCACTGAACTGTACTTTACCTGCTATACCAAGCAAGTCCTGCAAAAGGCTGGAGACAACTGCTCCCTCAGCAAAGCAAAATAAGTACAGCCCATACAGAAGCTTGCTGTCCTTGACCTGTGATGCACCACGCTCGATGACAAGCCCCCTAGCTCTGCATACCTGATTTGCATTTTGAAAAAAAGTTACAATGTGGGCAAAATCGAGATAACAGGATCACTTTGAAATCCAAAGCCTGTTATCAGATATCATTATCCGAATTTTCCACATTTTATCATGAAAAAGATATCGCATCAAACTACCGACAGTCAAACATCCGCGTTCACGTGTGCGTGCGTTCTTATGCGTGTCTTGGGGATGCCTCTCAAAAAATCTCCACCTCTGGGTTCAAGTCAGACACATTTACCAAGCCCAGATTACATCACAAACCTTATCTGACAATACACATCAAATGCAGTACGACAGGAAGTAGGTTTCAATCTGATCACTTACAGTTCAATGGACATGTTTCAAATATTAGATTACTTCATGAGTGTGCGTCCACCAGGTATAACAGCAAAAGATGAATCTGCAGCTGCACAAGGCGCTGCTACACTTCGGAGAGTACAAACGCAAATATAGCTCCTGACACACACAAACACACACACAAGCCATGTTGGACAGTCGATAGAACTACTGCATGATAATCGATTGCCATTTGTAACAGCAGGATAGGCAGAGGGGTCCGATCAGTGCAAATTATTGTCACCGCATGCTGTCGTGCTGTGCAGTCAGCCGGCCGGCATAGCGGAGCAAGATAAATGACAAAAGAGTCGTGGGAGCAAGATAGCAGTTAGTCATACCTGGTAGTGCAGGGGACTCGACAGGGGGGCGCACATCAATACAACAGGAGAGGGCAGAGGGAGGGGAGGGGAGGGGAGGGGAGGGAGGAGGATAAAGGGAGAACCAGGGACGAATTAAAATACAGTAAGCGACAGATTTCATGATATTCAGAGCAAGTAATGCTTCGCTCGTATACTTTTTTCTCCTGTCATTGTGTGAGTGAAGGTTATGCGTTTCGGAGATACACAAGCACACGCTTCAGAGAATTTACATTTTCTTTAAAACACACTTGATCTTGCTGTTTTCGTCTCCTGCCACATCAAACGTGTACATGTGCATCTTTTTACATATTTTACTGATACTTGTACAGTAAAATATGTATTAATAATATGTCTCACTGATTACTAATTTATGCTATCTCAAAAAGATACCCACACTTTACTTCCACTTTAAATTTATTTCATAAAAGTTTAATTCTTTATATGCTTGTACATACTTTGTTCATGAAACACATTCTTGATTCATTCCTGATTCTGTCCAATCCACCAGATGCTGTACTAAAAAAAGATACTTGTCTGTGCTTTCATTATTTATGTATTTTACATAGTTTCTTAAACAGGAAATACATTTGTTAGCCCTTTTGTTGGGTCTGACATATAGACTCAATAATTTCCTGTACTGATGGATTTATGACTCCAGTGCTCCACTGCCCCTGCTCTGCTGAATGCCTGGACTGTAAATTGTGTATGCCACAGATGTATCTGTGTTACTCTACAGATGCATTTATTGGGGTACCTCAAAAAAAAAAGAAAAGAAAAAAGACAGAATCAAAATCCAAGTAAAGTGCAACAATTGCTGTGCAGTTCAGCGATGGAGACACCTCTCAAGAAGTCAGCAGTGTTGCATCAAGCAGCCCCATTGATTTCAAAACGGGGAAATGGAAGGCTCTCATTGATTGGAGATGCTCGGGGTCTTATTAAACATCTGTGACTGTCCCTTAAGCAAACGTTGGGGACAACTTACCTAACATCTGACTAGACGCCATTGATTTTTTTCTTCCTAGGTTGTGTTTGCATGTACCCCACACTGCTCGCTGATGCCTTGGCGGCATCGGGGCTGAGGGTCGTCGACACAACAGCTGTAATTTGTGATAGCAGAACAGACGTTCTTCCGGGTCAATACTGTATCTTGTGTGGAAGCCGGCTAATAGGAATAAACATTTCACCTTTGTCTAAACAATCGAGTCATGTGAATTCCCCATAGCGCTGCTGGGTCAATGGGTGATGCAGTCGGGTAACAGGGCTCCTGTTTTAAATGGCTCTCATACAGAAAAGCCCATTACAAATCAATGGGGAGTCATTTTAACAGGGGAGGCGATGTCAGACGAGGTAGCTCAGGTGCAACTTTAATTGTGGGAGTTGGAACAGTCCTAAGCAATAGCCGCAGAAATCTATGAAATGTGTGTATTTGCAGCTCTGCTTCATGCTGGGTACGCTACAGTAGAAGGAAATGGAAAAGTGAAGTCACGGCAGAGAAAACTGGTGCCTATGAAAATAAGCTACTGCCAGGTATTCGTGTTTGATGTACTTCCAGGACGGAGGAAACTCGGTTCTGTTTCACTTTTCTTTACTTTTTTACAAATTGAGCTCGTGGTCACATTCGGAGCAGTTTGCACCTTCAGGCTGCTCCACACCAACATCAAAAAAGTAAGACTGTGTCACAGAAAAAGACAAAGGGTCTTAAGGTACCGGTAGAACAGTTGCAGATCCATTCTGTCATTTTCGAGAGCACCTTAAGGTTCCTCCGGTTTACCGAATGTAAAACTGATAGAGCACTTAGGTTTAGAATTTACTTTAACTGAGGTTGTACAGTATATTAAAGGTGGGGTTCTTTTGCACTTACAATAAGTACAGACATCACAAAGATTGTAAGCAAACGGAAGTGCAGTGGACAGGGATCAGTGATTACCCTGATGACAAAAAACTGCACCTGGAGGTGCTTCGAAGTGCTGAGACATAAACACAAAATAGGGTCATCATTAATCCATAAACATGAAGGGAAGGTTGAGAGGATAACGGAAGCCTCATATAGCAAAATCAACAAGATATACAGTATCTAGAGTGCAAAATATCCTCCCTATCACAAGACACAAAATTGATACTGGACAATTCTGCAGAACTCTGGATTATACTCAGTGACAGATCTTTTAATGTGTTTTGTAAACATTGATATTGATTTCTTCAATAACTGTGCATGGCCACTACAGTATGTTCAAGGTGGAGGAAAGATTGTGGCTGTGGTAAACTAAAAATGCTCAAAAATGTGGTTAAGATCTCATCACGTGCTTTGTGCTCCCACCCAAACATCAACATCTCAGTGCTTTTCGCTGGAGAACGCTGCATCTGGGCGGCATTACATAAACTCCAAACATATTAGCAAGTGCAAATTAGTTGCATATGAATCTGATTTGTAGGACACAGAGTTGTAAGGGTGACATGTCTCCCTGACTCTCGATAAAATAACACCTATGCCTGAGTGACTATGGATGCATTGCCCAAGAGCATGTTGTTTGTAATTTTCAAGAGAGGAGATCGGTTTATATTTCCCTTTACTGCACAAAGTTTCTTAGGTCAGGATTTAAACAAGTGATTTTAAGGTCTTCCTGAACACTTAAAGGAAAGTCCAGATCGAAGCATATAATTAGAACCAGACCTATTTGTGTGTAGACCTTCCAATTTCTACATTTCCTTTGATTATCCCAAACACAGAGGCACCACAGAACTTTTCTCAGAGTGTGAGCGATGCAGACAAAGTGGGCCGCAAACGAAAAGGAGCCAGCTCTACTGAGGGAGCACATTTCATCTGAGGGCCAAAGAGTCAGCGGAGAGTGAAATGACTGTTTGACTCTATTCCATCCTTCCCTCTTAAGTCACACAAAGCGCAGCAACTCCCAGCCAACTGTGAGGTATTGTATAATCGCCATGTAGCTCTTAAGAGGCCAGGGAAGGAAATCGTTGTGGAAGGAAGTGCAAAGAGTTAGTGTACGTTCAGGGGCACAGCGGGAGTCAAATGAGTAGGGGTGGACTGTAGAGCTGTCAGTTAACCAGCGCTGTGTGCCGAGTAGAAAATGACCTTGATGTGTCAGGATATGTGTGTTGATTATGTTAAGACAACTTTTGGATCTCAATTAATGAGTTGTGTACTGCAGATTTGTTCATTATTTGCATGCCAGTATTCCACAGTCAGGATGGTCTATAAAGTTTATAACACGTGACCCCATTATAAACCCCATTCTCTAGGTTACTTTTGAAATGACATTTAAGAGCTTTCTAGATGGCAGTCTCTACCCATTCTATGAGCATGAGAGCTTGTAACATTTTAGGTCTTTCCACCTTTAACAACAACAAGCCGAGAAGCACATTCCATCTGATCTTTCTCATCATGAAGTCGGGACTCATCCATTCTCAGTCAAAAAGGTCACACAAACATTTTACAACCTGCACAATTAAAGTTCAGCTCCTTCTCTGCTCTATCACCTGTGTCAAACCCGTTATTAGCCTTGACACTAATGGTGTCAGATCATTTTGTAGTGGGGATAACGCCATCAATGAATGAAAGGCTGATTTTAAATCACCCATCTGGTCAAACGTGCCCTTGGGGGTGATCAAAGGTCAGACCAAAGGCTGTGTTTGATTTCCAACTCGTGCTCTTTTAAGTTCTCGTGGCCAGAAGTGATTCGCAAAATGGGACCGACTCAAAGGGCAAAGCCAGCGACATGAATACGTTTTATGAGACAAATACATTTTAATCTCTGTTTTCACAAGAGTAAATGGCGACGACAACGCATTGCCAATTAGCAGATGAAAATTCATCAGCGGGGGCTGCTGAGCAGGACAGTTGTCATGTTGCCATTGCTCTTTGATGGGTAGTGACCAGAAAGTGCAAGATCGCTTCCATAGCAACGGCAGTCTTGCAAGTGTATGAGTGGACAAAAGCAAAGTGCTACAGGCAAACAGAAGAGCGAGAAACTGTCCACTACAGCTCATTATGCTCTGCTAATTTCCTGGTTAATGGAATGTATAACTCATGAATCATAATATTCCAAACATTAACATATAAAGTGTGGATTCAGCACACCAAAAAACATTTCAGACATATGAGCTTCCATGTCCCTATAAGTTCAAATTTCTGAAGTGAGGGCCATTTCCATAATTTTAGTTAACAAATGGATGCACTGAAGGTTCATTTCTAACGTGTCGTACATCAATTTTGGAAGGAAATTATTATTTTTAGAAAGACAGAAAATATGTAAGTTTGACCACTGCCAGTTAATGCCGGTAATGCCAATAAACTATACGGTACAATACTTTAAGCACAAAACAATGAATGATTTTTTCACATTCTGAGTCCGTTAGTTTGTCAGTTCAAGTCTGATTTACATGTTACACGTACTGGAAAATTTGTACTTCGACAACACATTGTTACCACATGTGACATGTAAATAATGCTGTGGCTAAGTCAATGTTCTTAGACACTTTCAGGGGGCTTTATGTTCCAGACTACTGTCTTTTTTTTACTATACAAAATACTTCAACTTCAAACTTAAGGAAAACAGCATTCTTCAGAAAGTTCATTTCTCATAATGACTTGTCTATAAACATTCACTGGAAACCACACAAGCAGTTTTCCCTATAATTTCAGTTTGTGTTACTGGAAAACCACATCGTATTTTCTTTTTGTAATTGTTTTGGCTAAGATGGAATCTATGTTTTGAAAATTACAAAAAAAAAAAATTTGCTTCCAAATATAGTCAAGGCAGGAACTAAATAACAAATTTATCTTATCCATCTATTTAGAAGAATTTAAGAAATGAAAATAAATCTTTAAAATTTAAAGGTAGACAGCCCATTCCTTGTTTGAATCAAAACGTAGAGAGCAAATAACTAATATAAATAGTTTTAGCTTAGATACAATAACAAATGTAGACCTTCAACTAAACCTTAAAGTAGCCCCAGGAGTTACTTTTAACGATGAATCAAATTCCGTCAGTAACTTAAAAGGATTCTTTCCTCCCAACATTCCTTACATACAAGCAAATTTATAATCTGCACTTCATCTCATGTGCAGCACCTGTGCCGAATGCTTGGCAAATGACACCATATTGGATTGATGCACTTGACTTGTTCCGATGCGGTTAAGGTACTTTGAGGACAAACAGTTAAACACACTGATTCATCTCCAGCCGAGCGAGCTGGCACACACAGCTGTGCCGTCCGGCGAGCTTATGGCGCCGTCATCATACTTCAATTATGAAAAGAAAATTGTAAAAGTGCCTGAGGATGTGAACCAGGGGGTCGGTTGTTATTAATTCCTTGACAAACTTAATATGTCTTGGGTCTCTTTAAGATTGGATCCCCTTTTTTGAAAAATGAATGTTTGTATGTCCGTTTCCGATAGTCTTGTCACTGGTCTATTTCAAATCAGGTTCAAAGGTTTGGATCTCTGAAGACCTCTACCTGTTAAGGAAAACGACATCTTCAGGTCTATTTACAGTAGTGGGTATTAGTAGCAGTTTAGTTGTAGGCAGAAGGTACATGAATAGCACAAACCTGATGCCCATACTCATGTAATTGTTTTATTTGATGGTAAATGACTAAAAAAACAGCATGAGTGACTATTCTTCTTCTTCTCAAGTAATTTTGCAAATATAAGCAGCAAGTTTTCCAAAATACATTTCCATCATCTACCTATCCTCTTGAAAGGATCACTGAATTGTTGGACTGAGTTGTTCAATATCATCCCTAGAACGGTTTGCATGGGGCTAGTATTAATAACTGCAGATGTCTGTCCTTAACCCTGTTCTGATGTACTCATGATCTGTCAGGAAAAATATTCCACCACAAATTATCTATTATATCTCACTAAGCCAAGGGTCACCTTCAAGTATTCCATCCCATGCGGATTACCATCCCTGAAATCTGTTTTTCTTCAAGAATTTGTTTGTTTTATACAGTTTTTCTTTCTGTTCTGGGTCAAGAATTATTGCCGCTGTACTGGATATTATTACATTTTGGGCACATATTCAAGACGTATTCCTTGGTACTCAGCATGGGAAGGCCTGAGAGGCGGACAGAGGAGGGAAAGAGTCAGACACAAACGGGACTGTCTTTCAGTCTTTTTCCAGTCCGACTCGGTCCAAACCACGATTCTAGACGTCTAACATCTCCCTCCACCACGCGAGTCGCCATCATATTTGGGCGTCATGCCCCAGAGGTAAGGTGAACAGGAAGAATGGGGCTCCAAATACAGCACGGCAAGGCTTCATAAATCAAGGGCTCCTACAGATTCTCATTCACGTATCGCTCCGTCTGGCTGCTTGCTACAAGCTGTAATTACACACCGGCTAGCTGTTGTATGGAGCTGAGGAATGAGCTACAACATAACGCACAATAAAGCCTGTCATATAAAAAATGGTGTAAAATAACTGGATCAACACTGCATTTTATGGTCTCCTAGTAAAATGACACTCAAATGTACAAAGACAGGGAGTAAAAACACTATTGTAAATGAATGGATGGTACGGACAGGGTTTCCCCCAAATCCCTGGATTTTTTTCCCCGTGTATTCGGACAAAATGCGTTATCCTCTATAATGTCCTGCACCAACCCATCATTGCAATTGCTGATAATTATTTAAAGAATGCAACAGAGAAGAAAATAAAGCTGAATACTGTACCAGAAAATTCAAAGTGTCTCATCACGCTGGTTACGGTAGGGCAGTACATTACAGTAGAAAATGTTTAGTTGTGCAAACCAGTCCTTTTCTATTTCTTCATTCTAATTCTGCAGCGTTCATTATGCTGTGTGTTAATCTACAGACAGACCTTACCATTAACGAATTACGGAAGCCTACAAAGACTAGACAACACACACACATAACTATTTATAACAGTATTAATCTTTATATATATAAAAAATATATATTTTTTAGTCTTGATAGTAGGAAAGAAGCAGATATTCACTTGGCAAATACTAAGGACAACACAGTGGACAGCAGGTAGACTATAATTAGAAACATCAAAAATTCTTCTCGTGTGTTGCTTCACCAAAAAAGAAACAGATATCCATTTAAAATGGTTTATCTTGGTAATTATGTAAAAAAAAAAAAAAGAAAAAAGAAAAAAGGGCGGTGCTTCGGTGGTGAGAGCTTGTTGCTTTAGGTGCTGATGTGATTATGAAATACATCCAGAAGTTTGAAGGGTTGACAGACACACAAGTAAATAATAGAAACTTTACCATATGCATTAAAGTAAACTACTGGTAATTTCCACGTGCATCTATCAAATGACCTTGCATTGCTTTGTGACAAGTTTTTGGCGGGTACCCTTTGATTCTTTGGCACCTCAGTGTACCAATGCAGTGGTCTCACTGAAGTCAATGAGTTATTGGGCTGGGTTTTTTCATCCAGTGCTAATGTTTGTCTGGACCCAATTTGGAAATGCTAAATTTGTATGATCCGGTGTATCAATTACCTCACTGAGTTATGTCAGTTCTAGACATAAACATTAGACATGTTTAAAAAAAAACTTAAATGAGAACCCTGGGCATCCATGTGAACAGAAGACAGATGATTAAAATCTCGAAGCACAACACAGTGTGTGATTTTCTCTCCCAACTGTCAGCACCAACATGCCAACTGGTCCAACTTGGTCCTCATTATAATCATTCAATCACAAAATTTGCCCTTTGTGTCCTTTGGTAAGCTCCATATGCTAACACACCAGCACATACATTGTTGACTCCTATGAGAGGCCACTATTATCTCAACATTGAAAGAAAAAATCTATCACAGCTCCAAAGTAATTTTAAATGATGCAGGTCAATCTTGATGTTTTGTATAGCAAAGAGTAAGGAACTTACAGATAACTCACATAAACCAATTATCATTGACAAGTACAGCTATTTTATGCTATTTATTACTCTTGTTGTTATACTCTGTAATATACAGACGAAAAGAATGCCCAAAAGAAGCAGGACACAGAGCTGGAGAGTCTGAAAACAGAGAGGTTGTAGGGGTTTGACCCAAGCTGTTTAGCCTACGAGCCGCAAACGGCAGGAGCCAGGGTTAAAGTCAGATCTCAACAGGGGCTTCTGGGGAAACAGCACACTTAAACCTGACTGGGCACTTCCTGCTTAAGAAACAACAGAGGCCACACATGGTAATGCTGTAACTCCTCTGGTGACACAGCTCTTAATGGACAAGGGGAAAGCCTGAGGAGAGCCGGGTCAGGGGATCAATCGGTATCGTGGGAAGCTTTTAAAGACTCAACTCTTATTTGAGATTTAAAAATAGAGCCGGGCTCGCTTCTCCCATAGCAGGGAGCGCTCTGTAGGATGCATCTGGACTGATGCAATGGGCAACAGCAGTCCCATTGCTAAAAGAAATTTCCACTCACTGATGTTCTTTCACCATTACATATCATCAAACTGTATGATATGTGGAGGGCACTGTGTTCAGTGCACTCCTGGTGAGATTTCGTAAAAGTTCAGTAATTCTCTTTTCTTAATTAACTTTATTGATGTATCCGCTTTACCTCAACCTACCGCATCTGCTTCGTCTTCACGGTAATTTCCTCTATTTTCGAGGGGTGTAAACTTTTTTCTTTCATCTTTTTTTATTTGTAAGTGGAGAGAGCAAGACTGATAGTAGACTGAGAGATTATCCAAATGCTTATTGCAGACTACACTGATCTGATTCTGATACAGTTTCACTCTGCTGTTGGTGGAAATTTTGGAGCAAACATCTTTGCAGATACACTGAAAATATCTACTCACAACCTGACATCATCTACACTTGACCGGCAGCAGAAAAGGCATTAAGCAACCAAATGGGTCCATGTTAGATGGCTTAATGTATATTTTTCGTCTAACAGTAAAGGTTGATTGATGCAACTTTGCACAGCAGCCGAGAAAAAGTCTCAAAGTCAAAGTCTAGCTAAAAAAGGACGTAGGTGTTCAGAAAAGCCTTTCTTTGGATAAGTTATCTCATTAAAAAAAAAAAAAAATCAGAAATAACAATCTCCAGGAACAGTGTGAGTCATTGCATATCACAAATTTGTAGCACAATAACAGGACATTTTGAAGCAACTTGTTCTGAGAGGCCTGTGAAAAGACAAGCACTTAAATTAGAGGCACTTTGCTTCCCGTCTACGGTTGGACAGCTCCGTTTGAAAGATCTCTTGACAAGGAGGAGAAACTCGGTTGTCAGTCTGAGCATCCCTTCCCAGAGCCCCTCCTTTCCTTTAAATACACAATGGGAATGTCAGAGTCTATGAAGCAGCGAGCCGGTACCTGAATGAATAAATCGCAGAGCACATGTGGAATTCGGTCTCCTTAGCCATGTGTGAACGGCGGCTGAGGGCTTCATGGGTATAATAAGGGAAAAGTTGTACTGGTTTAAAACAATTTCATCTTAGAGGTTGATGCACAACATACAGCTTCTACATACAAAGAAAAAACAGTTGGAAGATCTAATTCTATCTCTGTATCAGCTTACTACAGCAAACTGAAATTCCTGCCTCAGTACTGACTGACTGCTTATATCAAACATCACACATCTCAGCCTTTCAGGGACACTATTGGGTAACTGCACTAAAATCCAGATAATAAAGCAATAGACACATCAATTTGTAAGCACTTCCCTTAAGGCAAAGATAAAATGTCTCTCTCTGAATGAAAGCATTGTCTCCTTCTGGCCTCTTACATGTAAAACACTGTAAACTTGATTAAATATTGGACCACGTTCATGTACATCCTCCTTTAGCCTTTGCCAGAGTTTATTTCCTTCTCTAGCCACTTAAGCATGATTATGATTGTCAAGAGTGTTTCGCCACCAGTAGCTCTGAGAGGCATTGTGGCGGCATCTCTGTTTGACAAAGGTACACTTGTTCGGCTGCCTGCTCCAGCCCACCGCCCTCCTCTTGTTCTGGGCTTGGCCTATTATGTTTCATAGCTTGGAAGCACGCTCCCTCGACAAAGCGGGGGTAAATGAAGATATTTGTTTCCACTCAGGTAGCGCTGGCATGTGCCCGCCGCTGCCTCAGCTCTCTGAGACAATTAGTCGACACCTGCTCACAGCAGATTGCTCTGGCAGATTTCTGCAGCTCCTTTGGCCTTCGACACCGCCATCTGGCCTGGGGAAGGTGTTGCACAGGTCGCCTTGCTGTGTGGCGAGCCCGCCAGCCAGTAGTGAATTGGAAAGAGAGGATGCAAACACTCTGGAGAGCAGAATGTATGGTGGGGTTTTTTTTTGCCCAGACTAATAGGACTAATAAGACTGAGATATTAGTCAGTTGATACATCCCAAACTGCAATATGAGCCATGTTCCTCTTCATCATTAAAGCCAGGTTATCTGTTCTTATTTTCTTCACTGCCAAATGGTGAACAAGGAAAATCCTTCAGAAGACATGACAGCATATTTTACTCAACACTTTCAGGTTGCCAGTCTCTAAAATCCAACCGAAACCTGCTTAACAATGCAAGGAAACTCACAAAGGAGAATTTCAGTGGACATTTTTCGTGTCCTTTGATGATCTAATTACTGCTTCGGAGAAATTCCAAACGATATCACTAAAATATTGCCTATCAATATTGCCTCGCAATGGCTGTGTTGCTTTCAAGAACCCATACAAGCTAAAAATACACGCTTCGTTTCTCTCTTTCTACTTTCTTGTTGGTCTCTGGTTTTGATTCTCTATTTGTGGAGGTAAGAGGTGATTCGAAGAGGTTGGAGGCAGGAGGGAAACATGGATGTTAATGCTAATGAGCTCTGCACGCCAACATGCGGCCGTCCGTCTTGGCCTCACCTTTCTCCTTTCTCTGTCTCTGCACTTCACACCTACAACACTGACCCATCTGTGTTGTTACAACTCCCATGCATGCCAAGACGGAAGCTAACAACACGGTAGTGTAAAGGGAAAGCACAAGCATGGATGGAACTGCGCGCAGGGCCACAAAAAACATAGGTTTTAAGGCTGCTTATTCAAGGCTCAGTCAATTCAGTTATACATTTACTCATTCCCCCTCTAACAAATTTTAACATTCGTTAGTTTGCCAATTTATCTGCCAAGTTTCATTTCAAATAGTTCTGATTAGATGTTGACAAAACAATGGATTCTGGCTTTTTCTAAATTACATTATTTATCACAGGGGAGCACTATAATTGCATATCAGCACAAACTGACATATTTGTTACTGATTGGCCCTTAGGGAAACTGCATCATTGGCCAGAAGACGTGTGGGGGTGGGGCACTGTAGCCTTGTTTTACTGTTACAATCACTGAGTCACTCGAGATGAGAGCGTCACCTAAATGCCTCACATGTTCGAGTAAATACTCCTCGTCTCTCCTCCAACACAAACCCAAACTGACCAGCAGATCATTGGGGATTACGGGCGTGACATATTTACTTCCTCCCATGATCCTAATGTGCTTAATATTCATGTTCCAGACCGAGGAGACAAATCCAGCTGATTTATTTGATCATCTCAATTGTATACACTCCACTTCCCATTCCAAAAGGATTCAGGTTGCATGGAAGGAGGGAATAGCTCCAGGCGTGCAACACCACCCCCCGACCCTGCACCACACACACACACACACACACACACACACACACACACACCATATGCAAGCACATGTACATACACAAATGTTGACTGATTGAAAGATGAAGAAAAAACATGCAAAGCAAAGAGAAACAACACACAAGTGTTTCAGTGAAATCTACACATGCAGACAAACAGACTCTCCTTAAATCAGAAACATAAACATATTATTGGAAGAAAACAGTCTTGGAAGACACACTCAGATTCCTTAAATAAGTAAAAGCTCTGTAACAATGTAAAAGCACTCCCTAACAAAAAGTCCTGCGTTCGAAATTTTACTTCGGTCAAAATGCCCAAGTATCATCAGCAAAATGTGCTCGACTGAATTATCTATAATGATGCATTTAACGTAAGCAGCATTTTGCTGCTGAAGCTGGTCGATTAGGAGCCAATGTTAACGTATCATTTTGTACGTAAATTGTGAGTCTGCAAAGTCACAAGTAACAGTGGCTGTCAGATAACTACGTGAGGTAAAAAGCACAATATTTCCCTCTGAAACGTAGCGGAGTACAAACCACTGTACAAAGCAGTGCCTCGCTGGCGCAAAGTCGGTAGCTGCTGTGTGAGGTACAGTGTGTGGGGTCTCGTTCAGTGCTGTAAAAGAAGTTCGATTCCTGCGTGCTCATCCAAACCTTTGTTTCCATAAATGTTGTGTACAGAGCCTGGCAGGTGTCAGGATCCACTATCTTTTGTGTATAAACAAAATTAAGTAGAGTTGAACTGAGCTGAACTACTGTTTTGCAGGATGCATTAGTCATTTGCACCCTGAAATTACTCGTTCTATGCAGGCTGCTGATTTAGAATACTGACAGCTTAATCATATTTATAAGTATGAATATAAATAAGTAGTAATACACAAGTACTAGAAGCTAAGAAGTTGTACTTGTGTGCAGAACTTGAGTAAAAGTTGAGTTACTTTGAGCAGTGGATGAATCATAGAGTCAACCAGACACACACACAATAACAGAATCCTTTTAATACACAACAAGCTGCGCGCACACACAAACTGCACATATTCCAGAACCCAAACACACAGAAATAAAGTTGCTTTAAAACAAATTACAATGAGAACTCACTCCCCCATGCACACATATTCACTAACACTACTACATAAAATTGTAAGGCCACACACACACACACACACGCATCTTCTCATTCCCCTATAAAAGACACCAACTAAACACTGATTCACTTTAAACACACAAAAGTTCTCCTCATACACACACACACACACACACACACACACAGCACACACAGTGCATGCCTCCTGATGCTCGTCTTTCATCCACAGCACTGCACAGCTGCTCACCTTATTGCCAGCAGTGCTCACTTCAACCCCCAACCTTGCCTCCAAGGTACACAGTGGATGTGTGTGGGCTTTGTTTGCCAGTGTGTGTTCATCATGTTTGTGCTTTTTTACGTATCTCTGTGAGTGTGTGTGTGTTTGATATGTCTCTACTGGGTGTGTGCGTCTGAGTGTTTTTCTATGTTTCAATGCTGCTTTAGGTGTGTGTTAATGTAGGTATGTGTATCTCAATGCCTTTGCGTGTACGTCTATGGGTGTACAGTCGATGTCAGTGCTCGTGTGTGTGTTCGTGTATGTACGTGTGTTTGTGTGTGTGCCAAACGTGTGCAGGGTCAGGCCCCAGAGGCCGGGCTCGCTGGCTGCTTTCCTGCGTCGACTGTGTCTGTGTTTGAATGTGTGTGTAAGCTCGGCCTTCACAACCCCACATGTACACACAAAAACAGGTAGCGGGGGCGCCATGTATTATTCATACACGGGATGGAGATGGGGGGTGAGGTGGGGTCAGAGGAGTACAGCGGCTCCTGTTGAGCCGTAAAAGTAGGTTTGGATGTGGGCAGGCTGGTCAATGTCGACTTTCATTTCCTGCTAGTGCAGCTTGGGGAAAATAAGAGATACTGTACTTCAAGAGCACTCGCAGTGTGAGTTTAAAACTGAAAGTGCATCTTAGAGTGAATCCTCCAGCGTCTTTCCATATTCAAGTTAGAGTGAGAGAGGCAACTACAAATATGGATGTACAATACATTCTATATGAATATACTGTATATGTAAGTATACGGTAACTACAGTAAAGTGTTGCCTAGCTGAACTAAGCGAAACGATTCAGTCTTCCTGGGTTTCAGCGGAAAGGTTTTTAAAGTCAAGTAGTGGTCTAATACTGTTTCAGAGCTTTTTCCAACCTGACACGAGGGGAATTTAAATGTAATCGAAAAGTCAGATATCGGATGATGAAAGTTTTGGAAAAGTTACTGCCTAAATCACTTTTGTGCCATCAGAGTTGAGGAGTTCACCATTTTTCCACCCTGACATAAAGAAATACCTGCGTTTACAGTAACAGTGTTATATACTGTGTATACAAGGTACAAGCTACATGTATACATAAAAGAATTTAATATGATTGCTTTAAGCCAAAGTACGATGAGTATCAGAGGAAGATATCAAGTCAGAGATGTTCTGTATATGGATTCCTGTCATATATCCAAAGGTTGACACACATTAACTTAGTTCCATAATCGATTAGCTGATGAATCAATTAGTCAACAGACAGAAAATTACTCAAAAAATGTTCAAAGATTCATGAAGTCGTTCATCAACACAAACTGCTAAACATTTTCTGGTTGGCCCATCTTGTGAGTAAATGTGAGTTTTTGCTGCTTTGCTCTATTTTAGATCTATGTAAACATATATCTTTGGATATTTTTCCATATTTTATACCATTGCGTAGATTAAACAATTAACCAGTTCATCCGAAAAATATGGGACAGATTACTAGCAAATGACATTACACCAGGGGTTCCTGACCTTTTAAACAATGCAGACTGACTGCAGCCAGCAGCACAGATGTTGTCCATGTGTCAGAACCTTATGATTTCCATTGCAGTGTTAACATTTATACTAAGAGGGAGCCAGAAATACCACACACTGTCAGAGACTTGGACTCAACTTTAATTAGTAATGGTATTTAATTTGGTATACCTTCATCAAGTAAGAGTTAATTGATTAATTTAATGAAGGACCTTACCTTGATTAAATACATCACGTACAAGTAACCGACAGTATTTCTTCCACTTCCTCCTCAGTATACTGAATGTTTTTTTTCATAACCACTTGTCACCTGCGCACAAACTATGTTTGAGTATATAAATTTGAATCTGTATGAACTATAGTAACAAAAAAAAAATTAGAAAAGCATATTACAGGCTAACATTGACTATCAGGAACAGTAGGATGTTTAATAGAGAGCTTATGGAATGAGTGAACTCCAAACGAATGGCCAGATGGTACATCAACGACCACTGACACTGTATTTGTGAGGACCTTATTGGTGCATATTTGTAATTAACAGCAGTGGTTTGTTCAATATTTAAAATGGCAAAAATGAAGTCTTGCGATGTGTCACCAAATCTGAAGGGATCAAAAAATGTTTATTAATTTCGACTGAAAAAAGCAACCCACCATCGTTCCGTACAGTTGGTGGCAGATGGAAGATAAGCAAAAAGGTTGATGGAAAAAAAGCAATCAGGTTTAATGTCTGGCTTTTCAGAAACTCCACAAGTAACATTACCACAGTTTGAGACACAAGACACCATTTTCAGTCATCTCAAGCTTGATCTCATTTCTTTGATGGTGTAATCACACCAAGGTATCGCAATTAATCCGACAATGATATACTGATCGTCACAAATGCCAGGCTACATGTAGCACCTTTACTCTAGCAGTTAGACTCCATCCGTTTCTGCAAAAGCGGGCCAGAGACGAACGAATAACAAGCAGCAGCATCGCCCACACAGCGTGTAATGGATGCCTGGATCACACACAACCACTTTTCCTTTCTTTTGGAACATGCCTCTATGGCCTAAGGGGATGGAGAAGAAGTCAGGCACCTCTTAGCCTTACACCTGGCACAAGATACGCAGAGGTAGCCAAAGTTCAATTCCCTGTGCGTATGTGTGGTTGTGTGTGTGCGCGTCTCGACGGACAAAAATGCAATATGAGGTGCGAAGAGGCGGCAACAGACAGCACAGGAACAGACCTGCATAATGGAGCACAGATCCCCTGTTGGTTCCTTTTTAACACCTCACAGTAGTCTGAGAGGAGAGTGAGGCAGTGAGGGATAGACAGAGAGGGCGACAGCCAGACACAGAAAGAAACAACAACTTGTAACTGAGCAGACAGCAGAAGACTGGATGTAACAACAACTCGAGGCTTCTGTGAACACTTTTCAGACGTTGTTGCACTGTTGTTTGGCCTGGCTTGGAGAAAGTTGTCTGGAGCAGAATCTGTGAAGAACGGGCCTTTGATTTAAGGTCTGGAAATACCTTGTCTTTGGCTGTAGAAACACATACTTTTCAGGCTTAAGGGGGGTACGGTATTGATTCCAAGTCGGACACAACTATCAGAACTTCACACACCTACATGGGGGGGATTTCATGTGCTACCTTTGGTACCTTCTGAAGTTTTCGTCTCTCCCTAGCCCTTACCCAATGAGACAGGGGATCGTAACTACAAAGAAGGGATGGCCCTTTGAAAGACAAGAATTTCAAGCTTGCTTTGGGCAAACTGGGGGCTTTGAAGCATCCACTCCTCTATTAAAAGGAGACTGGGGTGGAGGGGGAGAGAAAAATCAATGTTGACACAGAAGGCGTGCTATCTATTGCTGGAAATCCACATGGATGTAAGATTGTAACTTAGAGCATAGAAATAACTTTGTGAACTTCAACTTTGTTGCAACAAGAGGTGGACCTCAGGTTTTAACTGTTTTCGGTGATCGAGTTTAGCTGCATTTGGTCACTCTGCTTGTATTTAAGTGAGTCGACCTGCTCTATATGAAAATCTCCCTGAGATAACTTCTGCCATGATTTGGCGTCATATAAATCAAACTGACTTGACTTGAGTTTAACCTTCGGTTTTCATCGTCTATTTCAATCTCTCCATTCACCCCTAACAACTGCAGTGTTAAGAGTTAATTAGATGAGTAATCCCAGACCTGAGCTTTTGCAGGATTAAAATATCAAAAGCTTCTTTACAAAATGTGAAATTCACTTTGAATTCGTTTTGAATTTTTGACTGTTAATTCCTATGAAACCCAGCTAACCATGCTGTCTTAGGTATTTTAAAACTCATAAGGCAACCTGGATAAGTCAGGTTGATAACAGTTCTTTTTGTTTTCTCCTATCTTTTCTTCTATCTAAGTCTAAGTCTCTAAACACTACACAAAGACACACTGCCCTCAAAAATGTTATCTCTGAGTTGGCTTCTGCCTAGTAAAATAAAAACGCCACAATTTAATTGAACAGGAATAATTTCCTTATTTCTTTTATTTACATGAAAACCCTCTGAAAAACATGTCTAGGTTATCATTTTAGAGGAAGTAATCATGTCGCCATTAGGTAAAAAAAACTTTATTTTCTTCCAAAAATTGATATATAATATTGAAATATAAACTGAGAGCGGTAAACTAGAGGTCGTGATGCTTTGCAAAGGATGCTGCAGAAATTAAGTGTTGTTTGGAGGAAAGGGCACATCTTCAGGATATCTTTGCTTTGCTATGTTTTGCTGCGTTTATATATAGATCTTGAAATGCAACAGAGCACATACAGAGCGTTTAGATTTTCACCAAATCATCAAATCATCAGCTGAGCCTCTGTGATGCATCTGGTCCAATAGGACTGCTCCAAAAATGTGAGCCACACCCACATGAGACCCTCCAGCAGGGAATGACATGAAACGATAAAAAATACTTCTCTAAAATCTCTGCTACATAGAAATTTGGTCTATTTATCTCTTTAGCTTGGGAAGTACTGGAAGTCTGGGGGCGCAACTGCATCTTTAGACACATTTTGGCCTAATTAAAGTATCTCAAATCGTTAGCCATGTGGGGTTGTGCCAAGCCCTGAGTTAGGTGATGCTCTCTGATGGTAAATGGACAAGGATTTGTGACTCCAGTCTTCTCTCATCACAGCTTCAAGTCAGGGGGAAAAAAAATCGCCCTGAACCTTTCCAAGTCCGGAAAAACTCTGTCGTGGGTGTACCGAACCTCAGAGAGAGGGATCAACACAGAGAAAGAAAGAGATGCAGACAAAGAAAAAAGAGTTGACACAGAGAAGGAGTTTGACTTCAGAGTATCACGGTGTCCTTTTCGTCACTGCAAATTAACTAACAGGTGGTAGCTAGGAGGTCTGGAAGTACGGATCTGAGGAGGGGGGAGGTTGGCCAAGAGGTAGAGCCCAGACTGCAGCATCTCCAGCCCTGTGATCTGACTCCAAGCTGGCAGCAACGCTATCAACAACGGAGACTGCAGATGTTGCCGGGTTCCCCCTTTTCCTCCAACATGGCCCTCAGCTTTTTTAACTCCCCTCCTTCCCAGGATCTTGTGTGTGTTTGTGTGTGTGCTGAGTAGGAGGTCCTGTGAGCAAATCCTGATCAAGGCCTCTGACTGTGACAAGCAATGTCAGGGCTCATTTCTAAGTAGTTGCTGTTCCTTTCTTGTTTGTGTGTGACAAACAGGGAGAGAGTGTGTAGGTGCATTTGTGTGGGTGTGTGATTGCAAGTGTGTTGTTTTGTGTGTTTGTATGTGCATGTGTGCTTGCTGGCATCTTTCTACACCCATTCTCTCTGTCTCTTTCTAGCTTTGTTTCAAAGAAAATCATTGTTCCCTTCTTGTGTGTAAGTGTGTGAGTGTGTGTGTGTGTACCTCGTGTGTGTTTACAAGGTGACTGCTTCATGAACAGCATCACGTCTCTCTCTACAGAGGCTTCCTACCCGCTCACTTCTTTTCTCGATGGAAAATTCAGGTTTGTTACAATTTGGGTCTAATAACGTTGCACTCATCAAGTCCACCGCCGAGATCTGGGAACACGGGGACATCGCTGCGACATATTCCAACAGGGCGATGAGCAGTCAGACGATCAGACAGGTTGTAAACAAACCAAGACTTTAACCCAGATTATCTAAACTACTTCATTTGTTCAATGAAAAAAGAGCAAAGCTGCAATGTCAGCAATAATCCCTCACTGTTAAAGAAAACTGTGTGCACACAACTAAGCTAAGTATTAGCACTGTCGGTAAAAACTGAAACCAGAAAATGTATCTTTGTGTAATATTTTTCCCATCCACCTTTTTTTTACTTTAGCAAATAAGTTTGGCTAAGCAGGGAGATGGTTTGAAACCTGTGTCACAGTCTGACTGCTCTGCTTTTTTGCCCCATCGGACTTTTTTTAAGCAGAGTTGCCATTTTTCCAAATCTCAGCAACTGATTTTTGGTTGTTACACTGTTATTATTACTGATAGAACTAATGGCCAGAAACATTAAATTAAACACAAGTTGAAAAACACCTGAATTATTCCTAAGAAGTTGTTTTGCCTTGCCTGTGTACATTTCTATAGTTTCTAGGCAAAACTAAACCAGTACAATGCGCTCCAAGCCACATTTTCTCAACTGATATGGTAAAGGGAAGGTTCGACACGCTCTAAAGACCAAAATATTCAAATGGATCACAAACAATATACTGCAAAGACCTGAACATCAATCATCCACCTCGACTTGCCAATGACTTCAGTAAAAAAACAAAAAAACAAAACAAACATAGTGACACGTCTGTGAGTTTCAAAATGTACTTTCAGTTTTATTCCTGCTTTTAACCAACTGTACATCGTAAAAATAGCTACAAAATGCTCGTTAATTATTTGTTCGTTGTGTTATGAGTACAGCTATGTTATACTGCGTCGTCAAGCATTCATACACTATTGATGCCGCAGTTACTGATCTTTCATAGGGGGAGTGATACTGTGGCTGTTGACATACATCAATAATACATTAACAACACACGTCCTCGTGTGTTATCACAAGGACTTAAGTGTTTTTTTTATTCAGGCTATAAGGTTTAAAGTAAGTGTTACAACTTCAGGTTATAGGAGCTGCGGCCCTTTTCTTCTGCAACTCCCATACTGTATATGCGCTTGTGTGTGTGTGTGTGTGTGTGTGTGTGTGTGTGTGTGTGTGTGTGTGTGTGTGTGTGTGTGTGT
This sequence comes from Xiphias gladius, assembly GCF_016859285.1. Lineage (NCBI taxonomy): Eukaryota > Metazoa > Chordata > Actinopteri > Istiophoriformes > Xiphiidae > Xiphias > Xiphias gladius. The sequence continues at coordinate 2,590,987 of NC_053412.1, forward strand.
GTGTGTGTGTGTGTGCGCACAAACACTAACTTGGAAACATTCTGGACCCATTTTCTTTCTTAAAATGTCCTAAATGGTTTGACATTTCTTTCTTCTTGGTGCTTGCATGCGTGTATCAGTGTGTGTGTGTGTGTGTGTTCCTGTGCAGCTTTGATTCCTCTACCCATTCTCCCCCTCTCCCTCATCTCTCTTTTTTCTCCTGCGTGTCTGCGAATGTTGAACAATTGGATGCACAGGTGGTCGGTCCACTTCTCCTCTTCCAAGTGTTAGATTTCATTACAAACAGTGTTGGAGGTGGGTCGAGTGTGCGTGTGCGTGCGTGTGTGCGCGGTGGTGTTGGTGGGGGAGTCCTCTTGACATCTGTGGGCTTATTTGAACGGGCGGATGAGACACGAGTCCCTGCCGAGTTTCTCCACGGAGCGGCAAGACTTCGCCAAGAGACCAACCGGGAGGAGATTGTCTGTTTTAGATCCCTTTTTAAAATGATCTTTTTAGAATTTATTTTGAGGGGTAGAGGAAGATTTTTTAATTAATGGTGTTAGTTTGGAGAGTCAGCTGAAGTATTTTCGTTCCTCTTTTTGAAACAAAGGTGCAAGCAAAGTGCCGAAAAGTGTAACTCTAACATCAATGGATGACTTAAGATCATCTTTTTGGCCAATATTCCACATCATAGGCTCATTTTGAAAGAACATCTTTACTTAATTTACATTTGCCAAACAAAGAATGGGCTAATATTCATGTAGACTTTACCTGTTTTGTATTAATTCAAATATCTAATTGACTGCTTCACTACGCTCTGGCATCGCTGAGCTTATTAGAATTCTGCAAACAAACTCGATAGTTAAAAGGTGATTTACTATCCCACACTGTGCATTTCGAGACACGCTCCTTCCTCTGTCTCTTTGTTGAAAAAGGTACGCACTGCAGCCTGCTGCTCCTCTCTGGCTCCCGGCGAAATTGTTCTTGGCAGTCCTGTGAGGCTTCTCCCTGTTATGTGCCATTTGAAAGCATTATGAAATCTGCCATCTTGACAGCGCGAACCAAATAACAACAAGAGTGCATTGTGCACCACCTGCTCCACACATTTAGGTGGCTTTAAATATGCAGGGCTAATGGCACCTATCCCTCCGATCTGATGCAACACAGCTTAGAACTAAAGAGGGGGGTGACGGGGCAGCGGGGTGTTTTCGGGAGTTTGTAGCTTCACTTAAGTCTGCTGGTGAGGCGTTCGTTTCTTTTTTTCTTCTTTTTCCCGTCTTGTTAAAGAACAAGCCAATGAATGACAAACTCTGGCTTCCCCGAGGCATCCAGGAGGTGTGTTTCTTTCTCTGTGTGTAGTTATGGCTGTGATAAGGCTTTGTCTGGCTCTCCGGCGGTGACAGAGACATAGCCAGAATTAGCAAAAAGAAAGACAAAGAGAGAATTAAAACAGAGTGCTATGGGAGAAAAGGCAGAATATGTGGTTTAGACTGATTATCAGGTTGATGTTGGCTCTTTAATAAAAATCAGAGTTGTCCATTTATATGATGGTAGCATTTGATTTTCTTGAACAACAGCTAGAGGTGCCAACCTGCAAATCCGTGTGCCAAATACTGCTTTAGGGTGCTAAAGAAGGTGGTGGCGTCCACGTCAATCTCAAGGAAGTGGACTTCAAAAATCTATATCAGTCAAATCCCATTATTGATTGAGACACAAGGAAAGTTAAGGGGAGCAGAGGTGGCCAAGTAGACAGAGGGAGGGTACAAAAAGAAAGTCTGCTTGCTGTGAATATCAAACCATCTGTCTGTCCCTGACAGTGCAGCGCAGTCCACAAATTACTAACCTCACGGACAAGATATGGCTGGACCAGCAGAGACCCGGTGGATACTGACACATGTCGACAATGCAGGAGTAACCTGGAAAACCTAAGGTTTGCTCGGTTTTCCTTTACACAGTATTTTACACAGGAATTTAGTTTGGGGTAAAAGCATGTCACAGGATAAGCTTCACGTACAACCTACACAAAAATAAATCAGGAGCCGGGCCAAGCGTGAGCAAAACAATTCATGCTAAACCATAAAAGCTTCCAATGCGAAAACAGTTTGTAACCACGAACATGACATTTCAACCGCAACGCTTTTCATCACACTGATTCACATCCCACAAAGGCCACCTTACAAATCAGTTTTAATGGACAATGTCCATCTTTGATTCATCTATTCTGGTTGTGGGGAAATAGTAACAATGTCACTGAAAAAAAGAAATCTGGCTGTTTGCCTCAAGATCACCGCTGGCTAATGAGTTACATCAAAATCTTGATGATCTGATCCAGAAATTGATTTATACTTCATGAAAGCAACAATGGAAAAAAAAAAATACAAAAAAAGGGGACATATGTCACAATCATACTCTTAAATTGTAACCTGTACACACAGAGCCTTGAAAAACACCGCAATGGAACAGATGAAGCGGGGGGGCTTTACATGGTTGATGGTTTAAGTTAAAAACATGTGACTGGGTTACCATAGAGGAGATACAGATATCTGGTAGCCTAATCAAAGTTATCCCCTGTATACTGACGGTTAAGATGCCGGATCCTGATCTACAGTAAAGTCAACCTGAAGGATCACACTGTACGTCAGCAGACCCCCCCCCCCAAACTCCCACACAAACAGTGCGGTGCCTTATTAAGCTTGTACCTCAGGTCCTGCGTTGCCATCTCGGAGCGTAAAAGAGAGCAGGGCTGGTAAATTAATGAGAAAATAACTTTTGTGATTTCCCACCTCATGTTAAGGGAGGGGATATTTTTGTCAGTTGTTAATTACTGTCATATGGCTACGGCACCTTTTTCCCTGAAAATGACTGGGAATGGAGGGAGGGTAAGGATGGGGGGTGGAGTGGAGTAGGGGTGGGGGGGTACGAAAATTAACTCGACTCTGGGAGTGTGATCTTGTCATGTGCCTGATGTACAAGGGAACATGTCTTACCCTGCTTTGGATGAATCTCATTTATTTACGTTTTTCATGCTTTGCAGTTATTTAATTTCGATTTCAGTGGTTACTGCGTAACAAGCTCACAGCTTCCAGGCACAAGAGAAGGAGAAGTGACTGAAGAAAAGCAGTGATGCTAGAAATGTTTATACCTGACCTAACCTTTCATGGGAACAAACACAAGGCTACATGCGGGATGAAATCACCTCTACGGTTCAATTAGTGCCAACAAGCCTGGGATTCCAAACCTGGATTACAATTTATGATACAGTACATATCAAAATAATGTATTATTACTCAAACCTGCTCTGCACAAAAGATACATTCATCTTCTTGTTCTACTGCTAGACCATAATACTTGAGGTCATTTAGCCTTTTTTGACAATTCTCAAGTTAACTATTAATCTAAAGTGCTGCTGTTTTCCAGAAAACTGTATCTAGATCATGGCAGGGCAATAACGGTCCTCTTGCTGGGAATGAGATGCTGTCTGAATTCTGTCTAAATGCTTTTCTCTCTTCACAGACAAAAATCACAAACATGTGACAGAGGCCACATCTTCTTAAGTTACAGTAGCTGTTACAGTTATAGTAGACTGAGTATGCATTAAGTATGGTTTGTTATGATGGAAAAAGTAAACAAAAATATTATTTAAAAAATCAGACATGGTATCTGTATATATTCTATATGAAAGTACTAAGTTTGGGATCAAAAGCAAATACACAAGATCCGGTCATCTGTAGTTTGAAAAAACCCTATGATTCTCCAGGGCTATTACTCAGGGGCCCCCTGACTCTTGGGTCCCAGGGCCTGTGTCCACAAGGCCTGTTAGGTCATGTATGGATGGTACGACCATAGAAATTATTCAGCTTTTAGAAGGTCAGGGTTGACACGGATTACCTTTGGACTAAATCTGAACCACAAGGTGATACTTTAAACAAAAGCAAAAGGACAAAAGCTTCTCAAATAAGACTGAATCATCTTGCAACACTGATGAACACACTCATTAAAACAAAATGAGAAAGGTTTTCATTCTTTTGTTGTCGTGTTTATTCAAGCAGGCTGATTGAGTGATAGCTGTAAGCACTGGGTGGTAAAGTTTTTATGAAAAAAAAAAAAATAATGAACTAATGTTTGTCTAACGCTACATCCTACTAGTGTAAGTGCTATGAACGTGACTAACTGTGCTACTGCTTCATCTGCCAACCGATTTTACTCACTGGAACCTCCTCTTGGGTTCATGGTGCGTCAGTTAGTGAATTCAGCTACTGCAGTGGTTTACAGAAACATATACAAGCAAATACTCAGTTGAAAATAGGTCATGACTAAAACCCACAGCTATGTTAGCCTATATTCTCCCCTTCACACTGTATACTACTCTGCCCTGCTATTTTGGCCGTTTAAAACTTATAATGGGTCTTAGGTGTGGCAGTACGCGGCACTCGATAGCCGGTGAATGTCCACTTCACACATATCAACGGTGTAAAGGACAGAACGTCGCTTGGTGCCTGGCTGGGGATTGTCTCCATTTCCTGGTTGACCGCTTCAGTAGCTCCTACTGAGAAGGGAGGGGTCATTACTCCTCCCATCACACAAAGCCGACCTCAAACCATGGCCTGCGAACGCTAACCTTTTCTCGCCCCTCTAAAATCAAATCAATAACACTTTGGCCATGAACAGGGAAACACTGTGTTGGCATTAATCACCTGTCCTTCCATGCTTGACTCTGCAGTTTTTCCTCGATGTGTGGATCTCTGTTTGGTTTAGAGGTAATGGATGGCTGGCTGTGTGAGAGACTGACTGACTGGTTTCCCTTCTGAAAAACTGGCTGCATTTCTAGTTGAGACACACCTTCATCACTTGCTGTTGACATTGTGTAGTTTGTGTTTTAATGAGCCGCTGCCAGTTTTGTTTAAAGCAAACGACGGACTTAATGACCATCTAGAACAAGAGTTTAACTGTTAGAGTAACCCAAAAATCACAGGCTTATAAGTTGGACGCAGAGGGCTTCCCAGGAGACTGTCCTCCCCTTAAAAAATGACTCTATAGGTCACCTGTGCAAGCAGCTTATCATGACACATAATTACTCAATTTATTGTTAGGTGACCTCTAGGAGAGAAAGGGAGGAGGTCAGGGTGGATGGATTGGTCGACGAACCATAGAACTTTGACACAGCAGACCACAGTTTGTTTCAAAACGATAGCCATTGTTGTTTCTGTTAACCATGACCATTTCATAACCTTAATGGCATGCTTATCATTTGTAACCTTGATGAGAAAACTCCGCCAAGCCTGCCGCCATAGGGGCAGAGGGTAGGGACATACAGCGTACAATATAAAGTCATTTAGGTTGGAGAACTCGTTGCTTTCCAGTCTGTACAGCATATGATACCCGCTATCATAGAAATTTGATTCGGATAAGAAAAAGAATAGGAAAAACTGAAGAGGGATTACCCTTCTAGGACATACAGATATGCAATAGGTGCCACAAGTACAATGAATACAATAGTAGTAGAGACGAATTAGAATAAAAAGACGTGTGTAATACACAACCAAAAACTACATACATTTTTTCCAGTTATGTCCATAACCATTAACAATGTGTTTTAATTCTTGAGTCATACAATATCTACACATAGGCACACTTGAATGTAATTTACGATTAGGAAAAGAGTGTAGCTATGGTTCAGAAACGCCGGTATTTTCAGGTCTGTGCTAGAAAACTAACTCCTTTCTGCTGCGTGAAAGTCAAATGTACTACATGCCCGACCATCACGATCTCCACACCCTTACTCTCCAACTTGCTACAAAAGGGGTGCACTACTTCTGCTCTGGCACGCAACACTGGCACTGAATATCAACTGTGAGGTGCAAAAATCACTGGACTAAAGATAACTCCTACGGATACTGGACATTGTTAAGATGACTCAAGGGCTGGCAGACAGGCCAGTTGATGCAGGGCCTTGCCTTTCCATGCTTGACTCTAGCACGTTCTTCCACAATGAATGACTCTTGCCATTTATTCATAGCAAATGCTTCGACTGGTTGCCAAGATGGCTGACTCAAGCAACAGCACCATTCAGTAAGCTAGTAGTTGCCTGCAGAAACAGACAGTAACTGATGATATTGTGATACTGGGTTGAAATCTGATTCATTTCAAGTATTCACAAAAAGGGCCTTTCTACCAATATACTGAGCTCCATCAGTAACAAAGCGGTTGCAACAACAATGATCCAAAAACAAAAATTTTAGTAAAGAGTAATACAGAGTCACATTTAGCTTTTTGGTTTGCAAACAAGACTTTGCCATTTAAACATCTTCAAAGATTGTGCAGCAGCAGAAAATCCCTTTATTTGATTTTTGTGTTGTTATTTACTGTTGGGATAGATAAGCTGAAGGACAGGAAAGGAGAGAAAAGGATACTTTTAAATTCATTTTAAGAATCTCAGAATCTGGATAAATGAACATCTCTGGACAAATACTTGTAGTCATGTTTATTGTCCCTTTAACGACTCTGCCTCTAATATTAGCCGACATGCACACCAATCATTTTAATCCTCTGAATAGTCATTTTAGGGTCAAAAGATTTCCCTTTTGAGCTTCTTTTGAAAATCCACATCCTGTCTTGATTTGAGTGAATTCACCCCACCGTTGGCTTGCTTCACACTCGTCAAGTGTTCCCTGTCCTTCCTGTGATTGCATTAGCAAAGCCTGATATCAGCCCTGCAGTCCCATCCACATAAATACTCCTCTCGAGGCTCTTGTGTAAGCACATACAGGTGCAGCCATAGAGGGCCTTGCTAGCGTTGGCAGGAAACAGGTGTCTGGCTATTGATAGCGTCCTGATGAGGGCGGGGGAGGGGGCAACGAAATGCAGGGTATGAAAATCAGGTGGGTTGTTGTGTGGTCCCCGGGTATAGCAACTACTAATTGTTACCAACGCTTTTGAGTCTATTTTTGTGGCCTGGTGCCAGATGGTTGTGGTTGACGGGGGAAAGAAAGGGAAGGTAGCTGGTGTTGATATCAGGTTGTTGATTCCTGATGAAATGCAACCTCAGGGACCCCTTAACACCTGGCTAATAGAGTCCTGAAATTATTAACAGTATGTAAATGTGTGCAGGAACGGTAGGTGTATGTTTTCATGCTTTCCGCACACAGTTTCAATGTGCAAATATCAGTTAGGTCCAAGTGTGACTTTCAGGAAAGTTGCATCTTTCTGTTTACTTGTGGTTTAAAATCTTGTTAAAATTGTTGAACAGAAATTATCAGTGCACAAAGCATTACCTGCACGAGAAGTACATTCAGGGTCAAACAGACCCCAGACAAATAATCTTTCAAGAGGAGATGGAGAGAGATGCGAGCTTTTTCTTTTAAATCTACTTATGCGATCTTTATGTGGCAACACTGGTTTGCAGAGATTAGTTCTATGAAATGTCAGAGCTGGACATTTGGAAAGCTGGTTGTTTAAATCTTAAAACTCAAAACAGCTGCTACTTTGCCAGTTTGTAATTTCGCAATGATTTAATCGTTAGACAGGGAACTTGAAACTCTCTTAATATGATGTGCCAGTCATAAACACTGAGCCACAATATGATTTTACCTCACAAAGAGAATGACTTTATGTCCAAATGATATAAAAAATAAGTGTGCCATTAAAACAAAAGCTCATGACTCAATATGTCAATACTTAAACACCAGGCCAACTCTCCCAAGAAGCTGGCATGCTTTAGAAAATAATGGATGGTATCCACCCCAAGTTTCCATAATGCCGGTTGTTTGAAAAGTCTATCAATGATGAGAAAACTCACACAAAATTTTAAAATAAATGAAAAATATAACATCCATTCTGTCAATACATGTCAGCGAACACCTGACATTATTGCACCTAATCTCATTTAAAGGTCCCATTAAAAAATGCAAATATTTCATTGATTTACCAACAAAAAATAACAAGGAAGACACTAAATAATCATCCCAGACAAACTAACTCCAGGAAACCAATTGCCAACCGGACATTTACCTGACTGGTTCTCAAACCAGAATAATCACTGAAATCAACCAGGCAGCAGCAAATGAACGCGACAGCCACAACTCAAAAGGTTTATCTGTTTTCCATGAGAGAAGCTCCTAGTTTTCAGATTTGAAATCAAAACCATGAAGACTAAATACAGAAAGGACAAAAATACCAAAACAATACAATCATACTTCAATAGTTAACATTACGTTTAATACCATGCCTTTGCCCTTCACATAGAGTCCTATTCGGTCTGAAGAGTAGCTTCCCAGCATAGCATTACTTCACACATAACACAGCACAGCACCTCCAGTGGTGGAAAAGTTCCTCTGCGCTCAGTACAGGGAAAAAAAAAGAAACAGTCGACATGAAATCGATGCTCAAAACACCTTAATCTTCCAATTAAATCTCTTCAGCGGTTGCGGAGAGATGGGAACTGTGATAAGTGCAGGTTGGAGCGAGGCAGGGAGGAGGAGGACGGAGGAAGAGGTGGAGAAAGGAGGAGGTGAAACCTACACAGGTACGTCTGTCATGGGTAATTACCTTCTCAGCGCCCTCGGCTCTCAAAGCTGCCAGTCGTCTGTCTGTCAGAGAGATCAGCTTACCTCTTGTCTGCGAGTGTGTGTGTGTCTGTTTTTGTGTGTCTGTGCTGCCTGAATGTTTATGAGTGTTTGCTCAGAGAAAGTGTGTGTCTGACGGAGATAAAAATGAGCACGTGTGTCTGGCAACAAGGAGGTAATTTGTATAAGTGAACATCTGAATGGAGAAAGTGGGCGTATAAGTGTGCGTACAGGTGTGCTGACACGAAGAGTGTTTGCACAAATGAGTGCGTGTGCAAACACTCTTCGAATAACTGTATGCATGTCTGTGTGTAAGTGCAGAGTGTGTGTATACGTCTGTGTGCTACAGAAAGTGGGTTTTGAATTGTTTGTGTGTGTACGCGCTGACTATACAGAAAGATTGTGTCAACGATCGGCAGGTAAGTGAGTGTGTGTGTGTGTGTGTGTGTGTGTGTGTGTGTGTGTGTGTGTGTGTGTGTGTGTGTGTGTAGGTGTGTGTGTGGTGTAGAGAGTGAAAAAAAGTGCGTGAGAGACGAACAAAGAACATCGGTGTGTTTATAAAAACTATAAACCTGAAAATGCGCTAAGTAAGACATCATGTACCTGGAGTCAGATGTGAGTAGGAGTAAAAAAAAAAAAAAAACGTGTACAGTATGTCTGCCACACACACACACACACACACACACACACACACACACACACACATTCACGGACATATACACACCTTTCTCAACGCCACAAAGCACCCATTGAGAAGTGAAAAGGTAGCGGGCCGATGGGAGGGATTGTTGTGCAAACAGGCGAACACAGAGGAGGTTGGTGTGTGTTAAGAGGCGGTGGGCAGGTAATAGAGCAGACATAATGGGAGCTAAGTACCTGTAATCCTTGGAGATATCACTCCAGACAAGTGGGGGACTCTCGGTAATTCCCTCTGGTTGGTGTAATTGGTCCCTCGCCAGGTTGGAGTGTGTGTGTTGTGGGGGGGCTTTAGGGTGTTTGGTCAAAGTATCAGGTGCGAGAGGCCGTCAGCTGCACTGAGTGCCTTCTATTGATCCAGGAGAGGAACTGTGTGTGTGTGTTGGCGTGTATGTGCATGTTACTCTGTGTGTGTGTGTGTGTGTGTGTGTGTTAGCGTGTTCTCCTGACCGAAATTCAGCAGGAGGCGTCTGGCAGAGTAAAGGCACCTACCTGATTTACCAGCAGAAGGTGAGGCAGGTGCGTGAGGGGTGGAGGTAAGGATGATGACGACGACGTCGCTCAGTGGTGAGATCAGATGCCACACAGGTCCTGCCTGTGGACGAAAGGTAGAGAACAGTCAGTTTTACAATACCCTTCTCTAAGAAAAGGAAAAAAAAATATTTACAAGCGAACTTCAATAGTTAACATTACGTTTAATACCATGCCTTTGCCCTTCACACAGATTCCTATTCGGTCTGAAGAGCAGCCTCCCAGCATAGCATTACTTCACACATAACACAGCACAGCACCTCCAGTGGTGGAAAAGTTCCTCTGCGGAGGAGGACGGAGGAAGAGGAGGAGAAAGGAGGAGGTGAAACCTACACAGGTACGTCTGTCACGGTTGTTCACAGTTGTTCAGTTTTTCACTGACTGATATACTAGAGTTGCACAATAACACACATAGGTCGTGTTTAGATTACAACAAAACAGGGGTTTCCACTCAAACTTTTTTTTCTTCATTTTTAGGAAGCATATCAATATTTTTTTTTAAGTATTTTTGTGTTTATTTCAAATAAATAAAAGCACGAATCCCCTAACCATATTTCAAAATGATGTTTTAAAAAAAAGAAAAAAACCATTTGCAGCACAAAATATCTGCATTTTTTTCCTTTTTTAACTGTGTTTCAGGGAAAGTGGTGCATGATCAGAAGATTTGAGTTTTGTTACCATTTTTCTCCTCACTTGTTATTGCATGAATCAGAGAACCACATGCACTGTACACTGTGGTGAACTAACTCTCTCAGCGAGAAAAACAGAAAATTTGATTAACTTAGGAAATAAAACTGAACAACCAAATGTTCACACCACATGCTCATTTTTTTTCCCCGTCGTCTTTTGTTTGTCTGTTCAGCTGTGACAGTAGAAGCGAGCAGTTCGTGGGACAGCAGACATCCAACAACTTCCAGAAACCCGAATGTCTACCAAGCTACAAAACATGCCAAATCCAGATTTAGGAGGCAAATCTGAAGCAGGAGAAGTCACAGCACTGCCCACACTGTGTGGAGGTGATCAGCGCACAGACAACCAAAACTGAGAGGAGAAGACATATCTTAAAGATTTCTACATTAGAGCAATGACATCTCATGTTTTATTACTTTGAAAAACATTTGTCCCTTGGAGCTGCTGAAGCAAGAGTCAATGTCAATTAGAGAACATGATTAAATTAAGGATATATGTGAAAAAAGTGTGTGTGTGTGGTTACATTGCTTACACATGCATGCATTCCTTGTACATGTGCGTGTGTGTGTGTGTGTTTGTCCCATTTCTTCTGGATATCTGCTAATTGTGCATTTCATTTCTGCTCAAGTGACTCCTTTAAAGCAAAACAGATACTGAGAGTTTGAGCGCCAAGAGCAACGGCGAGGAGCGAGGACGAGAAGAGACAGAGGCAGAGAGGGAGAGGATGAAAAAATAAGCAGAGATAAGAAACAGGAAAGACAGCTGCTCTTTTCCCTCTCATTTCATCCAGTTATTGGTTAACTCGGTGGAAAGAAAGTAAATGTTCAAGGGATTTCAGGTCGGCCCATGCCTCTGCCAAGGTAGATGTGCGCTCTACTTGAGGTCTAATTCAACTCTTGTGTAGTATTGATCGCGGCGGCGGCCACCAGGGAGCCCGCCGGTCTTTCCTCGGACCAAGGTAGACAACGGTGAGAGAAAAAACGTCTTGTAAAATGCCTCCCTCCCTCATCCACTCCCCTGTTTATATCAAGCTGCTGCTTTTCATTCCTTTTTCTTCTACCCACTTTGTGTGCCTCCACTTTTCCCCTCAGGTTTTGCCGCAGAGTGATGGAACACCTTTGGAAGACTGCCGCAGGGACCGTCAGCATTCACCGTTCCGCCGCTGTAAATTGAGCAAGAATGGGAGGACAGTTGTGTGTTTGTGTATGCGAAGGCATGTGTGGACAAGCAAGTGTGTTTTCTGCGAGGGTTTTAACATGTATCAGTGTATAGGAGGGAAGAGTTTGGTTTTTGGCTGTGTGTAAAGTGTTTGTTGGTTTGTTTCGTCTGTTGTCCGCGCAGCAGGGGGTGGGAGCTGATTCAGCTGCACTGGGGTGGGGGGGGGGGGTCGGACTGGCGGGGAGGTGGATGGACAGTCGCAGAGAGGTGAGGTGGGGCGGACTGGGGGCGGAATGCCAGTAGGGGGTGAGGGGTCCTGGAAGAAGCAGTACCTGCGATGAGAAAAATATGGATTCCTGTCGGCAAGACAAATTGATCTCCAGTGTGTGGGAGGAGCGAAGAGGCTTCTGAAGGGAAATCTGCTGAGAGGAAAACAAGAAGACGACACAGCTGGACCTAAGGTTTTCTAAGTGCGTGTATGTGTGTGTAAAGTGGTAGCCATTGAACATAGCAAATCTCACACTCTCATCCGTCCTGCAACTACTTGGAACTCGTACAGCAGTCTTGTGTTAGTCAGATACTGGAGCTGAAACAAACTGCAGATGCAGATTCTGACAAACAACTCTCCCCTTTGCACAGATCCTGCAGGCTGATGAGTTACTCTCTGGACACGACATTCATTGGATTTTCTTCTGACGATTTTTGATTTTCTTCACAAATTTTACACTGACCATCATGTGTAAAATTTGTGTAGTGCCCCTCTAACGACACAAACACGTTTTACATCTTCGGTGTTTACATTGGTACGGAAATGGAAAAAAGTCATCAGCACTCGCCGATAAGTCTGTAACACTCTTAAGAGGCTTAATGCACAGCAGCAGAAAGAAACGAATGCGGCTTCCTTCAGCGTGGTATGTACACTTTATGGTAAACTATGCTTTACTAAGCTAACTGAGTTTTTACAGCCACACTGAGATTCAAAGAGGCAAAATTACTGGAGCGTCTGTCACAAAAAGACTCACAAATTGACAATATTTACAAAACAGGTTGAAACCAACGGAAAGGAATATGAAGGATCGTACAAAGATGGTTGGCGAATAACCAACCATGGTGACTGATTCTTTGCTACTTCAGAGTTAAAGTCAAATTTCGGACTACAAGTACATGTAGGTATGTGTGCGTGTGTCAGTGCCACTTACGGCTCTTGACACCTGTTACTACCCCCCGGTTCAACCAACCAAAAACACACTCACACACACACACACACACACACACACACACACACACACACACACATTCACGTAAACAGGAAGGGGGTAATGTGAGCAGAAATGCCAATTATCTCCTTTGGGAAACCTTGCAAGTTTCTGTATATGGCCTCCTGTCCTACAGTACACTGAATGCATCATCTCTGCATCATAAGAATTTATTTAGATTTTAAAATCAATAAATTCTGCAATTATGTCTACCAGCATCTGGTGTGATACGAGACTGATCAAATTTTTAATAGATCCAGTGCATAAAAACTTTGATATTTGCTGCTTTAAACCCTGTCGGGCACATTAGACTGAAAATCCAAAGAAGACAAATTAGTCACATTATAACCTTTAGTGTTTAGGAAGAGATTTGATGATAACATTTTACTACAGTAGACAGGAATAGGGACTTGAGTGTTTAGTATCCAAAAGCATCAAAAGCTTCATGCATAAACCATGTGACAGCAAAGGTAAATGTCACACAAACACAAGAAAAATCCAGCCAAGCATTGAACAGGTTATCACTTCATCTCAGAACCCATAAATCAACCACAAAGAATGTAGGAGGCACATTTCAGGATTCACACAAATGCAGCAACACCATTGTTATTCCTAAACTACCCGACAACTTCAAATGTTTGGCATCTGTAAAGGCGGCTGCTGAGGTCGCCTCCGAGCACCGGCTGGGTGACACCGTTATCGTCAGGCACCGCAGACTGGCACCTGTCACGGCGCATTCAAACCCCTGTGAGTAACACTGACAGACAGGTCTGCGCGCCAGACCCGAGGTAGCACCCGTGGGTCGCCTGGCCTCCCTGGCTGGGCGGGTGGATGTGAAATGAAAACAAAAAGAAAAGAGACGCTTAGCTCACTTTTTCAGTCATATACATATTATCTCGTTTTTAAACTTGAAATGTATTTTCTTTAAAAAAAAAAGTGAATTAGTATTAATAATTATTAGAATACTGAACTACTTTAAAAGTAATGGGAATTCTTTGACCTAATACACATTAGTCTTGAAAAAAATAACCAATAAATGGGCCCTTTTATAATATGAAATCATCCTCTATTGCTTCATGCGCAGAATACGGTGGAAGATATGTGCTTACGATGTTGTTAGAGTATCATATTGACCCAAAAATAGTAATATTTAAAGTTCCTGCATTGTCACAAATCATTTGGTTTCAAGCAGTTTCGCAACAGTCATTCCACAAAGTGTCCACAATAGTCATCTCAGCTGGACTGAGCTCTGATTGGCGCCTTCACTACTTCCTTACTGAAGATGCTGTTTGATAACCATCCAATCAGGCCAATTTGTAGCATCTGAGTCGAATCCCTTCTCTCAGCAGGCTCCTTCATTTGAATCTATGAAGCTGCTGCTCAGCCAGAGTCAAACATGGAGTTAAAGTTCAATGAATTTCATTATATTTAACCTTCTACTGAACCCCATTTGTTTAAAAACTTCATGAAGAACATCGATCTTATCCCGAGGCAGATAAGCCTCTGAAAACTGTACTATACTATAAAGTATAAAAAGAAAAATAACTCACATCATGAAATCACTTGTTGAGAAGCAGAGTTTTTTTCCCTGCTGTTCAGTATACCACCATTAAAGGAATTACAAGTTCTTTAAACTGAAGTCCCGGCCGTTTCTTTCCTTCTTTATTTTTGGTTCGGACGTCAGGGTCAAAGCCGCGGAATAAGCACCTCCTTATTGAAGAAGACGAGCAATGATCGATGCCAATTGCGTAATCAGGCTTTATTTGAAGGGGGTCGTTGATTCTCAGTCCATCAAGGTTAAGAGTGCGGCACTTGTCACAGCGTGATTTATTATTGCCAGGAGCAGACGAACAACGTCGCATGCCAAAGGGGGGGATGGGCGCGAGGAGGCGAGGCCCCGTCGTTTGTATTAATAAGTCCAGACGTTACGTGTGAGGCGCATTTTGGAAATTACCCTTGAAAAATTAGCATGTCACGATCAATCGTCATCAAATGATTCGAGGGGCGTGGCCTGCCCTTATTTAAATGGTGTCCATCATCACATGCACAGAGGGTAAACTAGTGGATTGTTATTCAGATGTCTTAAGTACAAGAGAGTGTGTGTTTATGTGTGTGTGTGTGTACGTGTGTACGTGCTACTGGTGTGAGCAACTCTGACGGGCCAATTCCTTGCTTTCACTTAACACTGCAGGGCTGGTCGCTCCTGTTTTTCTTGAGAATATTCTTAAATTCTAAAAATAAACAAAACATAAAAAAAAAAAAAAAAATCAAACTAAACATCTAATTCAGCTACAAATCTAACTAAAAGTAAAGTAGCTCTTGACATACAGTGCAAGCCATTTAGTCCAAAGTGATACTTGATGACGAGGTCTGTATTTGATGATAGTGAAGATATGTTTTTCCTGAACTGAATCCCATTCTGCTGCAGCTTTATCACACTCAATGTGAATGAAAGGGATGTCTAAGAGCTCAAAATGTAGAATGTAAATCTCTCACTTTGGCTGCTGTGCTGAAAGAAACGCCACTGTGAGTGATGCCTATTTACAAACAAAAGTACGCTGGGACACTCCCGTCTGTCCGTGAGAACACAGTGGTATGTGGGAGACGAATGGAGCGGAAACTACATTTTTCATCCCGTTCCCCTCTGTTTGTGCTCCCCTTACACACACTACACAACAGGGAACACATGTAATGCATCACGCCGTGATTTCTGACAGCGAGGTGGAGGTAATAACTTTGGGAAGCCCGCTCGCTCTCTTTTCTTCCCCCTTCCCTCCATCGGCCCCTCTCAGCGGCTCAACGGCCTTATGTCAGCCATCGATCTGGTGACTGGAGACAACTCATTTCATCACCGTGACACACAATGATGGACCGGCGCGCCCTGAACCCCTCGACTTATTCTCGGCCCCGTGCTCCAGCACGCCTCCGTCGGAGAGGCAGCATGTCGGACGCTTGGCGAGTCTATTGATCTGCCGCGGGTGGACATTCTCTTCTGGCAGTTTCTTTATTTCTGTGGGCCCCGTCATACGACCACAGCTCTCCCTCACTATTTTTGAGATACTGACACACCTACTGTGTGAATTTGCTGTGGACGCTGGATGTGGCGGCTCGATTCAATTTGGGTTTCATGTTTTAATCAAATGAAACTGATGACTTCGGTTCATCCAACGACAGCCTGAACATGGTGATGCATTCGGTGTTGTAGTAACATCCAGGAAGGTTTAATCATTTGCAGAAAGGGACACAGAAAATAAAACCCACTCAAACTCCTCTTTAACCTCACAGGACACTTGTGTTTACCTCCGTGAAATGGGTAAACTCGTGTCCTTGGTTGTTTAAGATCTTCGGTCTCATGTAGCTCAAGATTAGCCAAACAACGTGGTGCTGTTCCCCTGCTCGTACAACAGACTCAATTGTCAGTTTTTTCTCAAAATCTTTCTTTTGAATTGAATAACAACGGCTGCAGTGTTTTATCGTACTTGTTGTCTACAAAGCTTATCTGTATTTAGTTTGCCCAGTTTCAGTGTCCAGCCTTAGCAACGAACCCTCACAGATTTCAAATGATGTCACATCAGATAAAAACAAATTCAATATGATTTTGCATCATAATAAAGTTAATAAAGCCCTGAACTTGTTTTTGCCAGATCTTTCAGTGTTTTCTTGTTTTCATGACTTGCGTTTTCTCCCGCCATCGTATTTAACATTAAACTCATTCTAATGTTAAAAACGTAACATCTTAGTAAAATGTCATGAATTGTGGGTAATTTCCTGACACAAACAGCTCAAAACGGCCATGACACAGATCAGGCAGCCTAAGCAAATGCATCCATGAGGTTGGACAATGAAATTAACACTTATATTAAGGATAAACAATAATTAATCTCAATTTAGTGAGGAGGGACTTGTAGTATACTGAGGAATTGAACCCCCAACCTGCGGAAAGAAATACCTTACCCAGACACCATTAATGCCCTGCTCTACCCACGATTCCACCCTGGCAGCGTTAGCGCCCTGCCGCTGTCAGTTTGTTGTGTTTGGTGTTACGGCCCCAAGGCAGTACAGGTCATCCTGATTTCTGCATGAGTGTTGAACCTAACACCTGACCCCCAGGCTTTACCGGAAAGATCCAAACCCGACGTGACACATGACTACAAACGGGCATAAACACTGACGCCCCCCGCCCCCCTCCCCTTTTTTTTGCTGAACATTGCTTCGCTTAAAAACCCACAGCTACATATTCGTGGTGTCAGATAAAGAGCACATGTAAGGTAAAATAAAGAAACCGAGTGCTGATTTTATGCTCATTATGATGAATGAGTGCAAGTGTGAGGCGGTGTGTGTATGCATGTAATTATGTGTGTGTGTGTGTGTGTGAGAGTCTTTGTGTGTTTGTCTGTGTGAATGCTAGGCTCAAGTCAAGGGCAGTAATGCAAATTGTCCTGTCACTTCATTTATTGCAGAATGGGTAGATGTGTGTGTGTGTGTGTGTGTGTGTGTGTGTGTGTGTGTGTGTGTGTGTGTGTGTGTGTGTGTGTGTGTGTGTGTGTGTGTGTGTGTGTGCGTGTGAGGTGAGAAAAGAGGGGAGGGGCAAGCAGGGCCGAATGTCCTCACAACACACACACACACACAGACACACTTACACACACACTTTCGTTGGTAGAACCTCAGGGCTAAGCTGAGCCTCAACCTGAACTTGGGAGTTCATTTTGTTTCTCTATGTCTGGAGCAAAAAGAAATAGCCTCGGGGTATTTCGACTATTTTTTTTTTTTTTTTGTCTTTTTTTCTGCCTGCCTGTTCACTTAATGTTTCAGTAAAACCTCTGGAATTACAGGCAGAAAGGTAATTCGCCAGCGAGGAACCTTTATTTTCTAGTGCTCCCAATTGTTCTGACAGCCAGCATTGCTCGTGAGATCTTTCCTTTGGCATATGTGTTTGTTTCTTTTTCTTTCTTTGGTGTGTGCGTGCGTGCGTGTGCGTGTGTGTGTGTGTGTGTGTGTGTGTGCGTGTGCGTGTGCGCAACCGGGGGTGGAAGTGTGGAAGGGCGCTAATAAATCAGACAAGGCAAAAGATGAAAATCACGAAAATAAGACCACAAAAAAGGTTAGGGGAAGCTCAAATATCTCCAGCACTGCAGGCATCACAAAAAACTACATATCTACTGGATTTCCCAAAACAGTTTAGCAATCCACCTCTCAATAATAATAACAATAACAATACACTCTTTACATTTGAGTCTTTTTCCTCACAAAAAAGACAAGCCTGAGGTTGAGGAGAGCTGCGAATTTAAATCACTCCTTTTTCCAAATAGAGGACCTACTCCTTAAAACCTCCATTACAGGTATAAAGAAAACGTTATTGTCGTCTTCGTGGCTTCCAGTGCTCTCGCTACGTGTACGAGCATGGCCTCTGAGTATTAGCAGAGGCGGTTTAAGAGAAAAAGTTCATTAAATACCTCGGGGATTAGCTGCCAGAGTTGGCCTGGCGTTTCGGCTGGCAACGGTTAAACCTTTCGCACCTGCTTCACCCTGTGCTGACATCCTACTGCTGCTTTTTTTCCCCCTTTTTTTTTTTTTTTTTTTTTAAGAGGAGGTTTCGAGAAGCTGCTTTAAGAAGAAATCCAAAAACAGGACCCCCCCAATCTTCACCTGAATGGTAATGAAATCAGCCAATTTACTGTAGCCTGAAACATAAAGTTGGGGTGCTTGGATGGATGGCACCGAAGCATGCACTCAAAAGTGGACTTCAAAGGGGAGAGAGAGAGAGAGAGCTGCACCCAAGCACGGCGGCGGCAGCAGTGGCCGCGTGAGTGGAGAAAGTTCCGGTGAGGTGGGCAAATCTGTAAAGCGCTGGAGCTGAGACAGAGAGCAAGTCACCTCATCAGGCGGAGATTTTACAGCCCCCGTTGCCCTAATCCTGACAAGCAGACTGCCATTAGGGAAGCTGCACCTCCCTCCCCAACTCCGACCTCCTCCCTCACACTCCTCAACTTCCCTCCCCGTGTGTGTTATTCTCGCTAGGGAGAGGGAATCTCATCTGGTTGCTGAGGATGTCATCCAGAGGATGAGGGGATGTGAGCATATTTATTTGATTAAAG
This sequence comes from Xiphias gladius, assembly GCF_016859285.1. Lineage (NCBI taxonomy): Eukaryota > Metazoa > Chordata > Actinopteri > Istiophoriformes > Xiphiidae > Xiphias > Xiphias gladius. The sequence continues at coordinate 2,609,953 of NC_053412.1, forward strand.
ACGATGATCATGAGAAAGAAGAGGCCGAGCAGGACACTGTGCGGGGCAAATTATTAGGCCTCTCGTTCTCTTACAAACACATACACACGTGTGCCGTTTCCGTTTGTTTTTCTAAGTGGGATCCAAATCAATATTCCAACTCCAGGAGCCTTCAAAGGCAGCCAAAAGTAGCCAAGTGAAAATGCAGGTTTGGGAAACAGCAATTGAAGCACGGGAGCATTCGATTCGGTCGGGTTCAAAACAAAAAAATACGATTATGGAAGCACAGGCAAACACAAACAGACACAAACAATGCAAGGCAACAAATCATATTTGGGTTTAATTAAATGCTTAATGCTAATAATATTGCTGTAATGTGATGCTAATTACAGGCTAATTATGTAAACGATGGTTAACTACGATGATCAACATTCAAATTAGCATTCAAATCATTTCAGCGAGGGGCCCACCTCTCATAATTGCATTAAAAGATGTACACAACAAGCAGAAGAACCTTCTTTTTGTGCAGAAGAATTGCAAATGCCCTCCTCCCCCTACTCCAACACTACACACACACACACACACATCAGCACGGAGACACACACCCTTCCCTGCACATCTGTACTTTTTTTAAATGCAGAATCCACAGAAACATCTGTTAAGTAGGAGCAAATGTCAGCTAATTATTTCACCAAAGCATGTTTTTAATTGATCAACAGGGGAACAGCTGTAGAGTGGGTTCCCGCGTCACGGCAGTCAGCGAATGAAGACGGAGGCAAGGGGAGCAACGGGGGGGGTGGGGGGGTTCTCTGAGACAAGAGAGCACCGAACCTTCCACCCCCATCCTCCAAACCATGGAGAGAAGGTTTGACCCACCGCTGTAATGACTTGTTTCAGCTGTACCAAAGTGCCAACTTGTGAACAATGCCTTGACAGAGTCATGGGGGGGGGCACTCATGTTAAACCTTGATCAAAAAGATATTAACAGGTTCATAATAAATGCACGGGCCTTTTTTTTTCTCTCACTGGCAACATTTTTTAATATGCTGTGAACAAAGGTCTGCTGTTACACACTGCACTGAGTGCACTTCCAAAGCACAATAACACACACCAAAAGCAATTTTGGCAGATGTATCAGACACTTTCATCAGTGTATCACCTCTCCGAATGTGCAAGAAGCAGAAAAGAGTAATGAGTAGGGCCTTTCTAGCCGCACCATCTATCTGTAGGAGGTTTGATAAGGCTGGTAATCGATACCACTGACTCAGTGATGGCTTCGCTGGATGTGGGATGCTGTATTTCTACTCTTTCTTAGCCCTTGAAATGTTACCATTTGGGAGATAAAGCATATTCACCTGACATTACAATCTCTGCACCTAAGCAGGAGCTCCATTCTCACAATGCCAAAAAACATAAACAGCCCCGCAGTACTGGAGGGCACTTTGGACAAAGGTGTCTACCAGGTGACATATGCTTTGAGTTTTCTCTCGGTGACAACGCAAACAGCCACTTCGGCAACCACTTCCAGGTAGGTCTGTCTCATTTGTGAAAAATGCCTGACAGGTAAGAAACGAGTGATTTGTTGTGAGTTGAGCTGTTTTTCAGTGGGGGGAAAAAAAAAAAAATTTGTTTTACTGCTCCTATTTCTGTCACATCCAGGTAGAGGGATCAGGGAGAGGTGAAGGCCCTAAAAGACACACAAATCTGGGTTAACCTCTGTAGATGCTGTCCCCTGAGGGCGGTTGTGAACTGCGGAGCTTCAGAAAAGGAGTCTCCTACGTGCCTACCTTCCCTTTATCCCCCTGTAACTGTGAACCTCACTCAAGGTCCTTTTTTACGTAAAGCCCGCCACATACAATGGTATGGAAATGCATGCAAGTATTTACATCCACCACAACATGAATTTAAGACATTCCCCACAATTATTTTATTTTTCACGGCATGACAGGCCAAGATGACGATGAACCAGTTTAAAAACATATTGGAGACGCAAGCCTACGTTTCAGAAGATCTCTGTGCCCGTTACGGCAAGTAAGGCTATGCAGCTCTTTCCCGCGTTTATAAAGATTTATAAGGTATTGCTGAAAGGCAAAACACGGGGGGGAAAAAAAAAAGCTGCTTTTCAAAACTTGACTGCTGTGAGCAAACTAGAGCTTGTCCCATCTGCGTTTTGGTAGCTGGACGGTGAGAGGACACTGTTTAGAAAAGGTTTTAGTGAGTAAAACAAGCTGAAACTGTAAAACGAAGGAGGCTAATTTACTTTTGACATCCCAAAAAAAAACAGAAAATACCTCTACGACGGAGAAGAAAAAAAACAAAACACCTTTCCAACATTGCGCCGAGCTCCCATGAACATTTCCTTAAAAGACCACTTCTGAGCACTTCTGTGGTCAACTTCACCGCATTCCTTCCTAGCAAGGGTGAAAAAGTAGAGAGGAAGAAAGATGAAGAGCAAGAGGAGAGGAAGAGAAGAGAGAAATCTTCCAACTGGCAGCAGTATGGACTAGGCGAAGCTCAAGCATGACTAAAAAGTACATTCACCGCTAGTCAGTGAATTTTGCTCCCTATTTGTCACTGCCACCTTGGAGAGCAGTAAGCATTAATAATACATGGGAGCTGGGGGAATCTATTAGAGGCTATCCTTGCGGAGAGGAATCAGACGGAGGCTGGGCGCTAGAGCTGTTAGGAAGGGAGAGTGCAAGGGTTGGGGTGGCAAGACAGAGAGATAGAGAGGAACAGAGAGCCCGGGTGCTCCAACCATGCCCCTCTTATTTATTGAAGAGAGTTTTGGGGGGGGCCGGTGGAGTTGTCAGGTGTGGCTCATGTGATGCATCATCAGGGAGAGAAGGAGTAGAAAGAGAGAGAAAGTGCCGTGGTGAGAGGAACCTCAGGACATGGATGTAATTGAGTTCATTGATCAAACAGAGAAAGGGGGGGGGGGGTATAGATACTGAACACACTGTTACCTAACCGTGCATTCAAGCAATTCAACAAACTCAAAGAGGCCTGCCCATAATGTTGGAAATGCGGATTTTAACCCCCGCCACCTTATTTTAAGCAATCACAACTTCCTGGTACTTGGGGTTGAAGTGCTTTATTCTGCTACTGTGCCATTAAGCCTTTTTAGCATTAAACATCATTTTGTAGTGGATTAACACAGGCAATAGCATTGAAATAAAAAGAATTATTTCTGAGCGAAAGTAAGGCAGTGCTGAGGCGCTCAGCATGGGGAAAAATATTATTTCGGGTTAAAAGAGACTAATTTAGAGACGGTATTAATGAGCAAATCTTGATAAGTGCGCATTTTTGATAATGATTTATTTACTTTGATGGCTAAAGTAGAGAAGTAAAGGCCACATTAGAATCAAGTAATATCAATTCTGTTTTTTCCTCAGTTTTGTAACATAACAAGAGAATTTAACTTCTATTAACTATAATCACATTATTAGCGCCAAGATCCTCTCGTTCGTTACTGTCATTTTTTATGCTTGAATGATGATGTTTCTGACTTTTTTTTTTTGTTATAGACAAGGAGACCCTGGTGCCTCTCCGTGCTGCCACACACCCTTACCCCTCCTCTTCTATTTTTGCCAGGTCTAAGCACTTCGTGGAGGTGGGAGGGTGCAAAAAGGGGAAAAAAAAAAAAAAAAAATGAAGAAGAAGAAAAAAAAAAGTGGACCATTTGTTGCTTCAGATGTGCTGCTAATCCTTTGATCGAACCTCTTATGCTCTTCAAACTTGCGACCGGGGCCAAGCTACTAATGAAATTCTGAGGCCGGCAGATAGGCCTCGAGCCGGAGCGTGACAGAGTCCATCTGGTGTGCTAAAGTCCCCCTCTGCTCTCAAACACACTGCTCAATGGAACTCTATGGGAACACTTTGAAGTGGTTTTGCAGCGTTTAAGCTGCTGCACTGGGGCCAGATCTACTCTGCCTCTACCTGAAATTAGATCCCACATTAACTATGATTATTTTAATATTAATTCGTCATTACCGAATACATTTTGGTACATTAGAATAAAAATAAGGACATTACGATAGGACTGTCAGCCCGTCCAACAGTCTCTACACTACACTTGTCACAGTGAGCCACCTGCTCAGATTTGGACGGGAACCTGCTGGACTGCTTTACGGCACAAAACAGGAGGAGGGCGCTGTTATTCCAGAGCAAATGGAGACAAAGATTTTAGGGCTTCTGGTGACAGCAGATGGTGGAAGGAGGGAAAGACTTCCAACATGGCCGCCCTGCTCATGAGAAGAAGCAGGGAAAACAAGCGACAGGGCTTCATATGTCATGTGAATTATCTGTCTTTTGAGTATCAAACTCTCACTTCCTGTAAGCTTGAAAGTTGGCTATAAAGAGTCTGTAGTTTCAGAGTCTTCAGAATGGAGCCCAGATTCACAGCAGAAGCGTTGGATTAGAGACAAACATCCATAGAAACGTGATTCCCTAACTGATACTGTGTCGTGCTTTGCGTTGCTTCGGATATTGTCCTTATAGCATTGTAAACTCTACATCACTTGTGGGTCACTTGATTGCACTGTGTTCAGAGCTGAAATCTGACAGTTTTGCTGGTTTTCTTACGTGATATGAAACTGAATAACTTTGGGGTTTTTCGGACTCTTGGTGGGACTTGAACTTGAGTTTTGAACTTGTATGGACGCTTCTCACATTTTTTTTTTGGTCACTTTACTAACAAAAGGATTAACTGAAATTTAACTGAAATTGATTAACTGACAACAATCAGCAGATTATACAATAATAATAATAATTGCCTGTTTGCACCCCAAGATGTGTTCAATGTCGACACCTGTGATTAGAGCTGGTTTTTGTTTACTGTATTTCAAAAAAAGTACCCGAGTTAAGGGATAGATACCAAAACTATGTATTTTTTCAATACCTCACAATGAGGAATAAACTGTTTTGATTTTTTTTACAAAGTCCTTTTCAGAAAAGAAGCCAAACCTTTCATAGTTAATGTTAAACACTAAACACAAAGAGTCCTATAAGACCTTTGCCTAAATGAAATACAGTCTGAAATTGTCAAAATACATATCTGCTCATGAAGAAGAAGAGTGTAAATCTGAGCAAGCATTTGATGCCCGCTTTCGGTTCCCTCTGCCTCCGATACTAGGTCCTGCGGACACATATTGGTTGGTACCAAAAAAATATCAAGGTTTGATACCTGTGATGTGTTGGCAGCTTGGCAGCAAACCTGAAGAACCTGTGTGCAGAAGTGTCATCTACTCCAAAAGACTCTTATCTCATGCCGAAAAATTCAGAATAACTTCTAGAGATCACACCTTGATGACCACAACCCTGTTCTAAAGAGCAAACCACAACAAACCACTGAACGTGTTTCTTTTTTATTTTCTACAAAGGTCCTGTCCTTTCATACGATCTCTAAACCTGTTTTGTTTAATATCCAAACCCAACGAGACCTAGACATAACCTTTTTTTTTTCTTTTTTTGCCTTTTTCATACATTTCCACACTTGACAGACCTGTGTAGGAACCCTGATCTGACTGCTAGCTTGAGTTTGAAAACATGCCGGGTTGCACTGACCCAATCCATACTACACAAAAACACACACAGTCATACACGAACGAACACACACACACACACACACACACACGTCCTCAGTGCCTGAGAGGATGAAACACACAAACACGCACACACACACACACACACACACACACACAAACAAAGCTTTCCATGCAAGGATGCGTGTCGATGTGTTTTCTAACACACAGGGAAAAGAATGGAGGCGAGGCTCAGGAACACACACTCCCACACACACACACACACACACACACACACACACACACACACACACACACACACACACACACACACACACACACACACACACACTTTCTTTCCACACACACAATACACAAAACCATACAGTTTCTTATGCCTGTAGGAAAAAAGACGAGAAATAGAAAACCACCTGCTGTGAACTACACATTCATTCCGTTTGTATTTTCTTCAGTTTACTGAACTTGCTCTATTGATGTACTGTTTGTCTACTTTTCACTTTTCAAAGTTACTTCAAAAGCAACGCTCTGACTGCTCTCTCTGTTTGGTTTCCATTAACAAAGCGGTTCTCGACATGAGGATCCAAACAAATCAAGTTCCACGGGACGACTTTTGGCATTTTGGGGGACGCAGCATGATTTTTGCAGCATAAGAAATATATTTTAATTATACATCCATTTCATAAGTTTTTATTCTTGGTGGTTAAATTCCTTTATTGTTGTACAACAATAAATACCCACAGTATGAAGAAAAAATGGTTGAAAAAGGACAATAATCTTAAAGGGTTTTATAATATTTTACATAATGCTATTTATATTATTAATTGTCCTTCTCTCATGAATAAGACATACCACATAACCATCTTTAGCCACATTAAACCTCACCATGCTGAGGCTCCAGGGATGAGACTGATGTCAGTCAGTCACCCACTTTGGTCGAGATTGGTCTGCAGTTTAGGGAAACATAATGTGATATCTCCTCACCTGCCTAGTGGATAAAAGAATAAATTAAAGGCCTAAAATGCAAAATAGTGTTGTTGTTTTTTGTTTTTGTTTTTTTTGGGTTTTTTTGCTAAGCTGTTAAAGTTCTGGATGTTATCTTTTTTCAAACATTTTTTTTGTTTAATATTCTTTTCTGTCCATGTCAGTGAAGAAAATGTTTCTTCCATTTTCCTCCATCGTACAATGAGCCTTTAAAGTGGAGTGATATTACTTCAACGCGGCACTGAAAACCACCATTTTCTGTCAAAAGGAAGCCATCAGTGACCGCATTACGTGGGTACAATCACATCAGCTGGACTGAAGATGACACAGTATGTGTTTTTCCCGCAGTAGTGTGCATGTGTGTGTCTGTTAAGTGATGTAGCACCCTAAGGCTCCAACTGAATCCAGCCTCTCATTGTTGGAAATTACACCAGTGGCGTCACAGCTTGGCAGTTTCAGATACCATCTTGGGGACCTGGGAGTTGGTGTGTCTTTGTGCAGGTCCTAAACCACAGCACCACTGCTTAGGAAACAGTTCAGGAGCGGTGTTTCATAGTTTCAAAGCCACCGGGCCGTAAAGATACCAGTGCAGCGTCTGAACACTGATGTGCCATCTGTCTGCAAGCCTAATCACCTTTGATGCTGATCAAAATGGAGCAGCAAAAACACATCAATTCTTGTCTTGCAGTGTACAAAACTGCACTAGGTTGATTGCTCACTTTGCATTTCTTGCTTTAGGCTGCCAAAGTACAGGTTCTGGCCCTTTAACGTCTTGATTTTTATTCCCACGTTTTTTTTGTTGATAACTTCACAATACATGCTGCCTGTAGTACGCAGAGAAAATTAATGAAACAATGGAGGAGGAGGATGCCCCCCCACCACCACCACCACCACCTCCTCACCTCTCTATCCCCCCGTCTCCCTGTGCTGAAGGAGGCGGTAGTGGCCTGAGCCAAGAAGGAGTTCACCTAGGGCTGGGATTTAATGAAGGGGGGTAACTGTCTGCAGTCGGATGGTTATGGGGGTTTAGGGGAAGTAACGCTAGGGTCGTTTTGGGGCGGGGTGTGTTGTGTGTTTGTCTGGGAGGGGTGTCGTCTGGCTCAAACCACCTAGGCTGTCCCCTCTCGCTACTAGATGACAGAAAATTGAGTCATACGGACTCTTTGAGACACAGACCGAGGATATTTTGGCTTCTTCAAAAGTTCCTATTTTCAGTTTTTGACACAGGTTTTGGGGGTAAGATTCAGTTCAGATTGTGATGGAGGCTGGAAACTGAAAAATAATAAAAAATGAACAGAAAGTGAGAGAGTGTATTTGCTTATATAAATTCTCTACATATACAACATGGCTAGGAGTGTGTGTGTGTGCTTGTTCTTATATCCCAGTGGGGACTTTAACCCGAATGCACACCAGCCCATGGGGACATCGTGTCACTCGTGTGGGGGCAAACGCTGAGGTCCCCATAGGCAGAGACTGCTTCAGGTTACAGTTGGGTTTAGGTTAGGGTTAGGGTAAGGGTTAAGGTTGGGCATTTAGCTGTGATGGTGACAATACTGATTGACACAATATTAATATCAAAATATAAATAATATTTCTTAGAAACCTATTACTGGAATAGGTTGTAGTAAAAAATACAAACCTGACATATGGTATCCGATCTTGCAAGAACATCTCCTTCGATTGTACTGTTTTGTTTTTTGTTGTTTTTTTTGTTTCTTTTTGAATATTCAAAACAAATGTTTCTGTTCTTGTATTTGTCCTGCATCCAGCCTGTACTGGCACTGCAGATCAGTAAAGTGTATTACAGTCAGCACCAAACTGATGTGATCTGACTAATGAAGTAGTAGTCCCTATGAAAGCTGTCTGAGAGGGTGCTCCGTAGCTGAGGCAATTTCCTTTAAAACAGATGTTCCTGTTGAGTTCTTTAAATGCTATAAACAAAATTGTCCTGTATTTGTACTTGGGTGGAAGTTTCTCCCAGAAACAAACATCTCAAAATATGGACAAATAAAACCACAACTGCTGTGTCTGAATGGCTAGAAACCACTGGATGTGAGAGAGAAGAAAAATATAGTATGTTTTTATTTGTGAAGTGAACCAACCCTTCAAGGCATTGGCAATCCTTAAGAGGTAAAAAAAAAAAAAAGGAAAAAATCTTAATATATAATCCACCTATGTTCATACTGATGGCTGTTTTTAAGGGATGATTACTGCCTGGATTCACCCACCTTCTGATTCACCCCTGCGTCACGGATTACCACTGATTTGTATCTGCTCAGAACAAGGTGGGAGAAATCTTTTTTGACGAACAAAAAAGCAGATAAACTGAAGCGAAGTGGGTTTCTAAAAGGTAATTGTCTGGAAATGTAAAAATGTGTCTTTTTACCGCCTTAATCCTGTTAGATTTGGATGGGAGATAGTAAGCGACGTTCTAATCTGTTCTAAGGTGTGGAAGAAGGGATAATGGAGATGGAAGAAGATATGGGCGTTAAGGAACTGTGTACTGTGCTTCTCTCCAATGTGGCTTTCAATGAACAGAGCTGAAACACCGTGGAAAGGAGAGACACTACCCACGTGTGCAAGTGACACCAAAAATACAAAAAACAAATGAGCTTGTGAAGATCTCAAAACAGCTCTAAAAGCACTTCATTCACAAGTTAGTCAACAAAACCTATGCTCATGACACAACTTGGTAGAAAATAAAACAATGGGAACAAAAGAATGACTAGAGAAATATGACTATGAAGTTTTTTTTTTCTGTCAGTCAGGTATTCTTCTTATAACTTCTTCTGCACTACAAAACTTCATTGCTTTTCACACAGCTCTTCTCATGCCAGTCCATGAGGAAGTCATTGACTTTTATTATGTCGGGGCGGCAGACATTTTTGACACCGTTACTATTACTTGTCACCTCGCAGGACGACTCCTCGCATCGCTGTTTACATCTTTGACAAGTTACATTATTCTTCCGACGCAAGACCGTCACGTCCTCCGACAGTTCCTCGGCACTCAAATCCAAATCTGGGAGACGCCCCGGTGTTTCCCGTCTCGCCAACAAAAGATACCACTATCCCTTGAGCGACTGCTGAGGCACAACCGCATGGTATTAAAAAGAGAGGGGTGGTTATCAGAGTAATATTGATGGTATTGCAGTGATGAACGTGGTGGCAACAGAAGCAGTACAGCAGTAGTAGTTGTCACTGCAGTACTAGAAGTAGTAGGTTTAGCAGTCAGAATAAGCACCTAGTCATGAACTACACATTACTTCTGATTAAAATGAGTAACACTGATCTAAAATATGTGATCAGAAGTCAAGTTAATCATGTTTATTCTGATATTGAGTTTAGATCACGTCACGGTAGTTAAATATTGTAGCTACTATTACCTTTAGTATTACTAATTTAACTAGCTAACCAGCTAGCTAATTTACCTAGCTTAAGTGGCTAACAGTTGAGAAGAAGAAGAAGAAGAAGAAAAACTTTATGAAGATAATTCTTACCCATAAAACCATTAAAATAAAACTGAAATTACTTTTCACGAATAAAAAGCCACTCTTAGCTATTTTATTAGACGTGGGTCAATACATTTTTATATTGTTTCGTTTTGAGATTTTGATGGGTAAAAAATATTTCTTTATTCTGCTGCTTTAAAATGAAATAACTTTCCTTCAAGCATAGTCATGGAGTCTGTGCCACTCCGCCACTGTTGGTGTGTTTTTATCAAGTGGTGTTATGGTTTTACGTTTTTGTTTTTTGGAGGACCACAATGGAAAAAAAAAAAATTTTTTTGGCTCTATTGTGCTTTAATCCTTGTGACTGTTCCCTGCTGCCTCACAGTGTTATTATGCATTTTTAATCATCAAATAAACTCAATTAATCAACCAACTGCCAGTTCCAGTGGTATTAGAAACACAAATGCTTCTTTGTCTTTCTTTGTTCTGCAGCATTTTGAGGCGTCGTTAGAGAGAAACAGTAGAGAGATGACGGGAAGGAAGTGGACAGAGAGAGACTGGGACCTGACATGCAACAAAGGTCCAAGGACACCAAGCATGGCGGCTGAGCCGCTAGGCCACCGTGGCAGACCCAGCAACATCAGCAGTAGTGGTGTTGGAAGGAGTGGCAGTAGCCCTGGTAGTAGCAGAAGAAGTACTCAAAGTATAAACAGTGGTATTGCAAATAGCATTCTTAGTATAGTTTTGAGGACTGCAGCTGCAGTGGCAGTAATTGCTATAATTATTACTGATATATAATAGTAAAGGAGAACACAACGACAGCAGCTGCAGGATAAATGCATCAGTATGGACTTCATTACTCTACTGTATATTATCGTGCACTTTACTGTTTATGCATATCTGTCACAGTCCCAGCGAATTAAGCATAGCCTCTCTGGACAAGATATATCTCTGTGAGCGTAAGAAGGCCGGTGCAGGGAGGAAGGTGTAACCGGGAGGATGTTGTGGATGTAAGATGCAGGTCGCAGATAAGAGCCGTAATCACAACAAATGACCCCTTATTATTACAGATGTTGGGGATAACATGTCAAACGTGGGAGCCAGCCTGAGGGGGAAAGGGGCTCCACGGTGCTTTATTTTCCTCAGCAACAGGAAAAAGAAAAAAGAAAATACCAGCTTTACGTGAGATTGCACCCACGCCATTCCCAGGTTACCCCAGACCAACCACAGTTATGGTACTCTTTGAAGTTTCATTAGTAGTATTCATCTGCCACCCTTGTTCTCTGTTTAAATTGAAAGACAAAAAATGAACATGCCACATTTGAAGCTTTAATGTTGCACTTATCAGTATTTGTTATATTAAAGGATCAAATGTGTAACTTGAAAGGTGTTTTCTTGTGCCACTGAGTATTTCGAAAATCCGGCTTTTTCTTTCTTTTCTTTAATTTAGTTTTCTTTTTTACAGATTGTTGCTATGAAGCAACAGTTTTAAAGTAAGAAAGAGGACACTTGTAATTGTTAAAATCCACTTTCTTTTTTTTTAGTTCTAATTTTCTCATTTTCACCCCCTCTCCGTTGCTATGCTGTGGAATGTACCGTAGATCCAAGTGGAACTATGTACGTGGTTTATAGACGTACTTCTCATGATAGCGTGTATGCTTCCTGTGTACTTCGGGGGGTATCAGCTGAAGGGTCAACACTGGAGGTGGGGGTCATGCAAGAGGACGCCACTAGTCCAGGTTTTAGATGGCTCTGGTTTCAACTGAGCAGAGTCTTTGTAGCGTGGGATATGAGGCCTGACTCTAAAGCCTTAGGAAAATAAACCCAAACAGGGAGGAAATGTTGGCTTATCTGAGCTCAGGAACACAGCAAAGATTTTTTTTTTTACATGTACAATCCTCTCCCACCCTCCTACACTCCTTTCCAACCCCCAGAGGCAATTTCAGCAGCACGTTATTATGCATTCTTTTTAAGCCATAAAAATATCTAATACTCCTTTCCTGTATTTAAGTGAAGCCTACCTTATTACATTATTGTATCACATGTTCGCTGCCCTACAAAAGCCAAAGAGTGTGAGCTGTGTGGGCAGTGAAACTGAGCTGATCTCCTGCTCTAACAGGAAGTAGCGGTGGTCCGGGAAAGGCTTATTTATCATTTAGTCCTATTTATGAGCGTAATTTGTTTCTGCGGTGAAGTCTAAACTGTACTGCTGACCTTTGATCTTACTTCTGTTTGTCTTTTCTCTCCTTGTAAAAGGGAATGAGCAGACCTCAAGCTGCCCAGAACACGGCTGGATCACCAACCAGGCAAAACAGGCAATTACCCCTAGGCCCCAGAAGTCCAGGGGGCTGTGAGAGCTCTGACGTTACTGTAACTCAACAGGTTTGTCCAAACTTAATTGAGTTTGTTTGTGACTATGCACCACTAAAACAGGATATCCGCTGACGCGATAAGGGCCTTAAAGCGTGTTTTTTTTTCTTTCTTTTTTTTTTTTTAATTATCTGATCTTGAACCTCCGTTTTGAAGGTTGTCCACGTGTTAAAATCTAGTTCAAATACTTTTATTTCAAATGTGTGTTTATTAAATTTATTAAATCTATGTTATTTAACAAATCACCACACTTCAAACCTGGGGTCAGGTAGTATTCCAGCATATAGAAAAACTGTAGATACCGCAGAGTGGCCGGATGAGGGGTTAAAAGAGGACCAACAGCATCACTGTTACCCCAGGGTCCCCTAGCAGGTTAATCCGGACCCGTTTTAAGAGGATAGTGAGGTGTATTTTTAAGATACCTAAAGCCTCAGGGTTTGAGACCATCAGTGGTTGCTTTTGGATTATCTCCATTTAATCTTTCATTAATTCTCATATTCTCAAATTCTTGAAAGCCAACGAGAAACACGTCATTTGCTTTCAATTATGCACTTAATTTAATTTGTCTGTGGTGACCTTTTTTTACTTTTAAAAATAAATGACTTCACACCCATGTGCTGCCCAGTATAACACAAGTTTTCTTGTCACTGAGCAGCTCCAGCTCAAGTTTGGGGTTTGGTGCCTTGCCTACAGGCATCTGAACCATATTGTGGGGGGCATTATTCATTCACTTTTTCCCAAGGACTGTTTTCCCTTTATTTTATTAAAATGGACAGCTCCCTGGTGTGAATATGGAGCACTGTATTCTTCACACCCAGCAAAACCTTTAATTGAAAGTTAAAAACAGATTTTACGGGGCGCTTGCCTCCAATCTGTCCCCATAATAAACTCACAAAATAGCAATTTTCTAAACCTTTTCTTTTTTCCAACCAGATTGCCACCTCAGTGTAACAGCAATCCCCCTCAAAATCTTTGGGAATGGCCTCGGGCCAAAGCTGCCAGGCTTTTCTCACAGATGTGGAGCGAGCCACATCCATCTTTCCCGGGAAGTCGATTCCTTTGCGGCTGAGTCTTGTCAGCTAGAGTAAACAGGGTTTTGATAAATGGAAGTCAAGGTGTGCAGTCACCTGGAGCCGCTATTCGAAGTCTCCCGCTCATCTCTCTGTGAGAGTGTGCGTCTCACTGTGTTTTCACAGCTGTGAGCTGCCTTTGCTGGAGTCCTCTGCCCTACTCCGTTAAATTCTTGCCTGATCCCCTTCACCCTCTGGAAATAACGGCTTCAAAATACACCTTCAGAAACTCTGCTCACACAGTCCTGGACTGTCTCAGGAGGCTGGGAGCTTGGTAGAAATCGGAGACATAGATTTGCAAAGATTAGAGCCAGAAAACGACAAAGACTAACAAACGTAATATGTGCTGAAGTTCTTTGCCTAGGTGGGCCAATCATCTCAAATCAGCCTCCCAGTTGCTTCGTGTATTTGTCTGTGTGTGTTGTGGTGTGTCTTTGTGAATGTGTAGACCACTAATTGTAGAATATTAGAAATGCTGGACAGTGCCTTTGTATCCTCTCTCAGGGGTTGGGATGAAAAAGCCAGGATGTTACGAACCGATTTTTTAAAAGAGACTGTGCCCCTTTGCACACAAAAAGAGGGATGAAAAAGGAGAGTCACTGATCTTAACTGGTGCCCTTTGCTTCTCGATTCCTGTAGCAAAAAACCGAGTATACAAAGTGTATTCAAGGCATATAAAAAAGGGACTAATGAAGTAGATCACAAGCAGGAATATGATCATTTTGATCAACAGTAATTCCTTGATCAACAGGAATACATTCCTCCATCATCATTTACATATGAAGCCATTACAGAGAACAACCATTTTATTACATGCATGCTGGTACAGCGTTGCCTCACCACAAGATAAGGCTCCTTTTTTTTCCCCTCCATTGGAAGACACAAACCTCTAAAAAAAAAAAAAAATGTGGCAGAATGATGCACTCAGCTGAAAAATGTAATAGTAACTGTTACTTTTCAAAACCTGTATAAGATTCAAATCAAAATAAAGTCTAACGTAAAAAAACAAAAAAACAAAAGCCCTTGGGTTTAGAGGATATGAGAGAGGTCTCCATATCATTTGAGAGGGTTAAGTGTAATTTGAATTGTTTCTGTCAATTACCAAGTCTGGGGTCAAGTGAAGGCTGATTTGTACATTGGAAATGGTGAAAGCTGAGATATTTGGATGCAAGCTGCAGAATGAAGTCATGTCACAGGTGCTGAAAGCTGCGCTAACCTGCCAAATGTTACACATGCCGCCACAGTGTCAGCAGCTTAATTATACAAAAAAACACCTTCCATATTCAAAAGCTGTTACGGTCGGCCACTCTGACAACGGGACTCGGGTGTCTCTATGATTGCGATACTCCTGAGTGAGAGGAGCTCCGTGATTAAAAAAGAGCACTTGACCATCGAGGAGCACAATAGGGGCCTGACCTTCGCGCATTTACAAGTGGGCCGCCAGCTCCCCGGGGCTCCTCGCGACGTCTACGGATCTCATTTCAAGGAATCATGATTAAGTGTAGGCCTCAACAGCCTCTGCACATCTTCAAGAATTCAATGACCTGCAAGATACTGAGGAGAATCTGATTATAATAGCACACTGTTTGCCTCCCCTTTCCCATTTGCATACATGTAATTTCTTATTTTTTGGGACACCCTTATTTTGAGGAAGTTTAGATATTTTTCTGCTGCCTCTCCACTTCAAGGGGATGTCAGAAGTTGAGATCAGCCGCAGAGCAGTGTTACCAGAGTGCATTGCTTAAAAGATCAACCCAGTTTATCACAACGTCGGTCTTATTTTTTAGTTTCGGCCACCACTTTCTCTGCCTCAAAGTCCAACGGGTAGGTCAGTTGACCAGACAGGTTGTAAACAAGCCAACAGCTCAGCCAGATTATCTAAACCGTTTTATTTGGAGGTAAAAAATGAAACCGTTTGGTTAATAATTTTTTCACTGTTCTTGGCTTTCTCTTCTAAACGAATTTGGCTACCCCCGGGGGTTTATTTATAACCTGTCTGATCGTCTGGCTGCTTATGTTTCCTGCCCAGTCAGACTTCCGTTTAGCAATGTTGCAGCTTTGCCAGATTTCAGCAATTAACATGGTGAGTACACTGTTATTATCACCGTTAGGAATGATGTCCAAAACTGGGACAAAAAAAGTGCTACGTTGTACGAAACCGGAATTTCCCTTTAATGGTACAGTGCTCTGGGGGCAGAGGGGATTTTTGTGCGTTCGGCGTGAGAGAGATCAGTCATACCTTTTGCGTCTTTGCCTTGAATAACTTTTACCCCCCCCTCCCATCGACTCCCATCTGTAGTCAAAGTGAGGTCTGCTGTGAGTTATGTCAGATGGAGCGATTACCAGAGAGGGGGCCAGGAGGATAATGAGTAACAGATGTAGGTCGCTTGCTCTTGTTGTTCTCTCACATGGACTCTTTTTTCATTTTATCTCTTAGTTTTTTTCTTCCAGTCTCTTTTTCTTGCTCTCTTCTGTCTCCCTCATTTTTTTTTTAGCATTTTCTCTTTCGTTCTGTCTTTCTCCCGACTCTTTTGCTGTCTATTCCTCACTTTCTCTCTCTGTCTCCCTCTGGCCACCCACAGCTGTCCAGTACAAGGTGCTGGCGAACGCTCCCTGGAGCGGAGGTGCACTTGTTCTTTCCCGCTGCTAAATAGCGTGCATCAATCACGCAGGTGTCTCTCCACCAACGGCGGGAGGCCTCTTAACACATTTCACATGCAGCCAGAGACAATCTATCAGCAGAAAGGCAATGTTAATGTGGGACTGGAGCCAGGTTTTATACATCTGCAGTCCACTTTGTCATTGTAATATCGGTAGAAAGATATACGTTCCCTACGCCAAGCAACTCGAAGTGCTTTATGCTTTCGTTCTGTTTGTTTGGTCAGTTGAGAGCATGAACGTCACGGCACCAGGACACCTGAAAATGTGGATCTTTCTCCCCTTCCAAGCAAACTGCAGTTGAGTTTGTTAGCATTGAAAACAATCTAAAACAACAGGAAACTACCCCAAAACACAAGGGACAAAGGGTGTGAGGACACACACACAGTGAATTGCTTCTTCATGTGTTCTTACTAGTGTGAACATAAGAAAATGTAAACCATACTAATTTAAAGTTAGAGGAGCCGGAATAGATGTTAGGATACCCAACCTCTGGAAAATAAACAAGTTACAAGTGACTACGGGACTTCAGTTGAAACATTTTTGTTTGAAACAAGCCTTAGATGTGATGGAAACTAATACAGCAGATATGTGTCTTTTTAGTCGACTGGTACAGCAGATTGTAGATGGTTGTTCTGTAGTCGTGCACGATTACAAACAAAACCACAACTGCTTAGGAAAATGCAAAATCCCAGAGGTCTAAGGTCCTCGTAAAACTCCTAATGTCAAAGTCCCCCTAATCATACATTTTAAAAAAACAATTTGTGGTTGGTTATTTCGTATAGAACTGCCATACTGTCGAAACTGGATGATGGAATGACGATGTGGGAAAAGAAATCGTATTTTTCTAAGACCACAGCATCTTATCGTAGACCCCTGGAGGTCACTGGGCCAAAGATTTCGTGTGTGAAAGCAGAAAAATGTATAGAACTGGTGTGACAAAGTAGTTTCGGTCGGTTTTGGCCGATCTCCATTTACCCACTAGATAATGACACAGTCCGCCACTCAACTCACTGAGTTTGAAACTAATCAATATGAGAAGTCATCTACCTGCCTACATTACACTGTTCCCGTCTCAGGCAGGGCAGGAAGCTCACCTCTCCAAACATTAACTGGTCTATTCCAGAGTTCAGCAACGCCTTCTGCCAGTTCTGAAGCCAACCAGATTTAGAGTGGCCCATCCAAATGACACTTAGTGTTCTGCAAAGCAGCTGAAAAGGCTGGCAAACCTGCCAACTGCATCCAAACTGTAAGAGCATTTGGGTAATTTCCCAACTAGAGTATTTCATCCAACAGCACCAATTGTGGCGCTAACCTTAGTCCATCCGGGGAAAACCAAATAGGTGGTGGAGATGCCTACTGGGGAAGAAAATGACTCTTTTAAACTATTACGTGTTGCTGACATGCAAAAGTACAACCATTTTTGATAAAGAGCAACTTCCAAACAGAGAACCTTGACCTTAGTCCTGAGGTCGGTAACAAAACACTGACTAGTTTTTGGTCAAAGATAGTGTAAGTACCATTTCCGACAAAATAATGCCACTACTCACTGCTAATGATAGAATTACCTACTGTCGACAATTAGATGCTGTTATTTTATTACTTTGCTGTATGGATGTCTGTCTTCCTCTTAGTGTCTCTTTTAGGTCCCACCTGTCCAGCACATAACACATTCTCTGTGCATCATTTTATTACACAGTTATCATCACACTGGCTGGTCAAGCTGACATTGTTGAAAACTTGACAAATGGGGCACAGGTCGATCCACCATTATTAGTGTAGTCTGAATATCCCAAAAGACAGTTCAAGTTTTATGTTGTGTTCACGCTATTGCATTTAATCTTTGTATCTTTACTGGTTATGTTGCTGAATGATGGACACATCTATCAATCAGGACCCTTTTCTACAAATTTTGTCCATCTCCGAGCACTTCTCTTGTTTTTTCATAATGTCAGGACATCACTTCACCAGTTTTTACATCTAGTGAACTATTAGCGGTCGTACATCCTCCTTTTCATTGTTATCATGTGTTCTATCCTCATGTCCTTCAGCTGCCAATCACCAATTACAGCAAACATGCAGACAACAGACAAACCAATTGTTTTTCATCTGAGGGGCGAGTCAATTAATCATTGGCAGGCAGCATCAGTAGTGGCAGCATCACGGTGAGAGAGACAGAAGTTTAATATGTACATGAGAAATTGCTTTTAAATTTTCATCACACGGGCTTTCTGAATCGCACAGATGAAACAGCATAGTAGTTTTCTTCTCCCTGACTTGGACCACATCCTCAGTGCCCTAGATACTTTTGCCCCTCGAAGTGGAGTGGAGAATTCCTTTCCACATGGAAACAGGAGCTCCGGCTCCTGATTAGTGGTATGAAAAGTACCCGAGTGAATCAACGTAGAGTAAGTGGGCTCCGCAGGGAGAGTGGTACCCCAGGCAGTATCACGGTTTCAAAGAAAGTATACTGTCGTTGACACGGGTGTCATTGAAACTGAACCCTTGTGCTCATGTGTCGTGGCTATTTTTGACTGATTTGATAAAAATCAAAAGGTCCAACGGACGAGTTTTTCAAATTTGCAATTTGCAAATTTGCAAATGTGATGGGAATTATGTGATGTGTTCGGTGAATATTCTGAGCCTTTCCAAGATTAATCGAATACAAAACCAAAAGAAATAAATGCTAAATAAATAATCGTAATCATAAAATTAAGATTTTACTCATTTTAAAGTCTTACGTCGTACACACTAAAAAAAATGTATACTTTTGAAGAAAAAGTCACACAAACCAGGGATTTTCAGGAGGTGACATATATTTTTCATCATAACTTTTTCTGCAGACTCATTCGACAACTAAGATCTAAAATTGTGTTCTAATGAAGCTGTGGGACTACATTGTGGTGCTGCTGTTTTGATCCTGGAGGAACTTTCCATCCCCCTTGAATGTTCGTTAGGTCAGGTCAACTGCTCTAAAGAATATAAATGCAGGTAAACTACTTGTGTGTCGCAGTGGAAAAAAAAGCCATTTCTTCCGTATCTGGCTGCAAAGTGACAAGGCTGAATGCTCACTAAATCATAATACCTGCTAAACATGGATGAGCGCACACATTTAGCACTACCTCTTTTTGAAACATCTAGAGGAAATCAAGCCTTTGTTACAGTAACCTACGTGTGAGAAAGTGCTGAATATGTTGTGTAAATCAAGGAAAGGTGTTTCCACTGTTGCTTTGAATAGATACAACCGTTTTGAGGAAGGTGTGATGTCCCACTGTATGTGCTGAGGTTGCCCAATATAAGGCTTGTGGTTTGCAGACTTCCCAGCAGTTGTGACATAAGAGGATACCTGGGGCCTGGGAGGGTGTTTGGGCTCCTTTCTTATGCAATTACACCACAAACCACAAAGAAAATGGACTCCGCGTTGGACTTCGCTTTCTACATTCTGGGCGTTCTGTTCTTGCAGATCAGTAGGAACCGGGCATCATGTAGGACACTATGTTGACCACCGCGTGGTCAGTGCACACAACGTTTTGAGACTGAGGCATGAACTCTGAAACAGAGATTTTGTGTTTTGGCCTTAAAGTAGTAAAGATTATGTTGATCAACCTCAAATCGGTCTATGACATAAACTGGATTGAGTTGGTGCTATTTCAGATTAAAAACAAATGAATGAATGAATAAAAATCCCTCCTAAAGAAAAAATTAAGTGTGGTATCCTGCCACAGTAATCACAAATACAGGTAAATATTCCTCCTGTAAAGCATACTGGTTACATCTGCTTAATAAAAACATTTTTTAAAAATACTGAATGACATATTTATTCATTATGCGGCAGAACCTTAGCCTCAGACTCGACTTGAGCCTGACTGCTGAGAGACCTACCTAACACTTGACTCCCTAAACCCAAACTCTTCAAGTTTTTCGCTTCATTCAGTCTTGGAACAATAAAAAAATACACAAGACATCGGCATGTGGGCCTGAAAGCATTTCGTCATGACTTACTAGTTGCTTATGAGGATTTGAGACTCGACTTGAACTCGTCCTCAAGAACTTGGGACTCTCTCAAATGCCCATAAAAAAAGTCCATGTGCAAACTGCAGTTTGAGAAAGTGCATCCATCACTTTGGGCCCTCTATCTGGACACTCGGGAGGCTTAACAGGCAAATCGACTGCAGCTCTTTGTTCATTTTCAAGTAATTTCCACTGCTTGATAAAAAATAGGAAGGAGGCAAGGTAAAGACTTAATTTGCTAATAGGAATAATTATAGCTTGGCCAGAGGCTAGCTCCATTAGCAGAAACAAGAACAATTTGGCTTGTGTTTATCTTGTGCTAATTGTTGCAAGCAAACGGCAAATAATTTATTAACTTCAGGAACACACTTTACCCACAGAAGGAGTGACCTGAATTTGAAATGATCTCTGAGTATGAGTGTGTTCACAAAGACACAGAAATTGACTCGACTGTTTTGACATGATTTACACCGGGAGAGCACTTTGTATTTTGCTGAAGTAACTTCAAGAGGAGGCGAGCCGTGAGCGGAGGGTTGCTGAACAAATTTGGAGACTTTTCAGTCATTTTTCCTGTTTTGTTTTTGCGAACTTAAAGGACTCAAATTTTGGCATATTTTATCATAACACATTAAAAATCAGGGCAGGAAACAGATAACGTCAGTATCTTTTTAAAAATGCGGATTGACATTCTTGGCGCATGGAGGTAAAAGCTATCCTGCCCAGACAGATGCAACAAAACTAACAGGACAGTGATGGAGCTGTCAGTCAAGCTCAGTTTGTCCACAGCCAAAGAGTCGCGAGGAGAGGTCTAACTGGGCGAAACAAGTGAAAACACCTGCATGGGTTGAGTCTGAGAGTTCAGGGACTTTAAATTCCCCGTCCTGTCAAGGAACTAACACTAACAGTGTGTCGCAAATGTGTGCATGCTGTATGTCTGCGCCTGTCTGCATGGATGCACATGTAACTGCGTCTGTGTGCACTTCTGAAAGATGGTGTGTATATGTTTATGTGTACTGGAGCAGAGCCAATAAGCGTATCCTGGGTCCCTTCCTCATTAGGCATCCTGAATCAGGCTTGGCACCGTTCAGTTTGGCGGGTAAATGTTTTTTGGTCCTTTTCCATTTCACTTTACCAGCGTTTTTTTTTTCCATTTAGCTTCCCCTTGCCTAAATGGAGAAGGCAGAGGAAATCAGCGTCCGTCTAAATGTGGTGTTCCGATAACAGCGCGGCCTAATCAGAATGATACAGACGAAGGCTGGCGCGCAGACGTTGGCAAATGTGGAAAAGGTCAGTTGTGGCTGTGTCGAGGGAGGGAACAGGGACAGATCTGAGTGGCTTTGACGGTTCACTGAAACATTGCTCAGAGTGCAGTGCCGTCATCAGTTTAACTATTCCTCTCTTATCCCTCTTGTGCTGTAATGAACACAGTTTGAGAGGTCGGCTAGTGACTAAGCACCGCATCCGGTGAGGGAAAGAGTGCAAAATGCCTGCCCGCGTGGCAAGCAAAGAAAGCAGTCGTGTTATCTTAGGCACAGATTGTGAGGGCATTCAAGTGGCGGAAGAAGTAAACCTGAACACCTTCAGCCATGCAAGAGATGGGGGAGAAAAAAAGTTTGATCTTAAATAATTGCACACTAAGCATGTAACCTACATAATCCAGGTTATTAAATTTGTACCTTTACCCTCATAAAGTGGCCCTTCTCTGTGGTTCAGCGCAATCTTCCCTCTCGCTCCAGATGTTGTGCTTTTGTACGTTGAGGCTATTATCTCCCCGACTTGACATGATCGTCTCGGCGCATGTTCAAGGCGCACATAATATCCACTCGAGCACAAGCCGGTGAATAAACTAACACGGCGTAATGGGCCTGGACACTTGTCAAGTCGCCTTTTGCTCACACACGAGGCTCCGTTTGCCAAATGACCCGCTGTTGTTTTTTTTTTTACGTAACAACTACGCGGCGACCGCTTGCATTCGCACATTGGGTCTTTAAAGTGGCTGCGTGATACACTCCAAACTACTCAGGCAGTTGTTTTGACACCCGAGGCACGAGTCAAACCTTGACAGCATGTCAGGAAAGGTGCAACAGAGCCAGGTAGACGCGACACCTCGCTCCCCGAGGTGCCAGTTTTGACAGAGCTGCCGCCGGTGTGAGTGAGAGGTCAACACCTCTGGAATAAACTTGTCAAATTAGGGAGTTTGCACTAGTTTACTGCTAACAGTCACTAATTAGTGACACTGTACGCTAACACAGACACATGCACGGGACGAGCACACATCAGTGCGGTCACGGAGCCTTTTTCGCTCAAGGGCGTAACTTCTGTAACAAAGCAGAGATTATTTGGTCAGGCTGCTGACATCCTCAGGGACTGAGCAGCCATCGAATTGCACTACAATTCAATTCAGATGTCTACAACCCTCTCCTCTAACCTGTTTATAACAGGATGAACATAAAGAGTGCACTATAATGTATAGCCTAGAAGGTATTTGTTCTTTCAGTGCTGTGATATCCTGTGTGTTATGTGTCAGAATGTGTGTTCGTTTCCTTTCTATTTTGCCTTGCTCCTCAAACGCGTGTGTTGTCACAGTTCAGCTGACTCTATTTTCCATATTTTATAAATAGCCAGGAGAAAAGTATTAATTATCCTTGTACAATTTAATGCACCAAGTACTTTAACCTTTCAGGTTTCCGTTAAACACCAACATAACAAGGCATATCCGTGGCGGCAAACGTGATTTATGACAGGAATACCTAATTCTTGTTTTTAAATAGATTGGACGGCAATCTGCATACATTTAAATGTGCCCGCAAACACTTTCTCCCCCCTCTCCTCTCTTGTCTCGGGGCCCTTGTTTAATATTCAGGGATGATTTTTTTGTCCACATACATTTTGGTCTGTGTCACCTTAGATTAAATTATTACCGTTTTGCAGCCTTTGCCGTGCGGGCTCGGGGCCCTTATTTACTAGAATCAATGAAACAGTAATGAAAATCCATTTTTCATAGTATCAGCCCCCGCTGTCTTTTATTTAGTTAGCTGTGTCTAAGCAAGCAATTCATTTTGTGTAAATGCCACCCTGAGAAAAAGGCATTAGCGCAGAAAGGGTTAACCCCCCCAAAAAAATTAAGATGCTCTGCTAAGCACGGCCACTGTGATCTGACACACACGGAGCCCCCGGAATAACTTTATCCCCCAAACAGCCGTGTGGGATTTGATTATTTTGAGGGGTAAGGTTTGGCCATGCTATAATGCTACTGCTATTACAAACAGAGACGAATCTTCACACTTGGCTTTCAGTAATCGAGCGCTGATGACTCAGACGCTGTCAAACAACAGCTCTCCGAATGAGTGACTCTCGTATTTACCAACTGTAAAATGCACACTTTGTGGGGACAGTTAAAGAAAGCATATCGTGCATGCATTGGTGAAAACATACACTCTTCATCCTTGGGTTAACAGGCGGAGGGCAGCGAGGACTTGGCGTCGGTGCGGTGAGGAGTGCTAATATCCCGCCAGCACGTTAAACACACGTGCAGCATGGCTCCGAGCCTGAGTGTGCTGGGGGTGGGGCTAGGAGGCACCGTTCACCTTCTGGGTCACAGCACATAACGCCGAGGTAATATAACACGCTCCCAATCTCGCATATTGAAATATCTCCATCTCAGGAGCACGGTGCGGGCTTTGGCTGCTGTACATATTCAAATGGGTTTGTTTATTGACTTTGGCTGGGGTCACGCGTGCGGTAGCGGTAATGAAACAACAGCGGAACAGGAGAGCAAAAGGACAAGTGATTCAGTGGGATCTGCTAAGTACGTGTCGTTTCCGACAACAGGTCCGCGTGCAGTGAGGGGCAAATCACACGCAGTCACTTTTTAAAACAACGAATAATAAACACTGAAATTTTGATCCTCCCTCCAATTCCAAAGCTTCAATCCGACAGGCTATGATGATGAGTCAACAGCATGATTGTACAAATATAGTCATGTTGTAATTTTTGCTTAATTGCTTGTATTAATTGTTTGGTTCACCACGTTAAGACAGATTATACAGTAGGACTAAAAATGGTCAGAGGTTACTCCTTTTGCTGAATGTTTGTGGAAAGAGGCACTCCCGGTCAAACAGTTTATTTTCTTTTGTGCCGTGTGAGACAGTTTCCTTTACATTGCTTGCCTTGTTGGTCTCTGTTAATTGAAGCGGTTTTAATCTCAAGGAGACTTTAAACCCTCTGGGGAACCCTCTCCAGTAGAAGGTAAACACGAGGGAAATCTTGGGGCTTTGACCACATGACGCAGAACCAAACACACCACAGAAAAATTACTGCTGATGAAACTTCAAAAAACTTGAAACTTAGGTGCGGTAATGCTTGTGTACCTGCAAACACAGCCAGACATTTTAATTCAGCAGCACCCGTCAGTATTTGTGTTTTTGTCAACGACAGCGCTCTTCCATAGATTGTTTTCTTACTTGCTCTCAAATGAGAGCAGATACATGAAATAATGCGTATGAGACTTTTATGTACTACTTGTAAAGGATTCTAAACAGCTTCTCCCTACATTTACTGTGTGCATCGAAGTGCAGCACACGCCTTTGTATCCGCCCCTCTGTACACACCACAAAAGATCAAGGGCCCTGCCGTGTCAGACGTGACACCGAGGTTCATGCGCGCTTTCCCGCTTTCAGATGAGATGGCTTCATAAGCAAATGAGTGTGTGTGCGAGGCGAGTGGAGGTGAAAGGAGGGAAGACCCCACCCTTTCTGTTGCATGATGAAATAAAATTTAATAACTGAATAAAAATGTAAATAAAGATTTGCTTGAAAATGAGTTGTCCGTGAAATAATTCTCTCTTCCCCCCGCCCTTCTTGTCGTCCTCCTCCCCTCCATCCTTGAGCTAATACTATGATGTCGTGGGGGGGGGGGGCGTATCGAGCCCGTCCTGATGTGGTGTGTGACCTTTTGAAAGACGCTCGGCGAGGGTTGATTAAAGACGTATTAAATTTGTTTAAATAAACCTCCTTGTAATGGCACATCATTTGTAAGAAGCTATTAGGGAAATGCCGGAGAAAAAAATTGCGATGCCATTATTTGCATGAAAATGTGCCCCGACCGCTCAAATTGAGGATTGCTCCTGAATGAGCGGCGACGAGAGAGGGCTGACACTTCTATAATTTTCCGCCGCCCCCCACCTTACCCGCCCGACCCCCCTTGATGCAGCGACAAAAAGCTGATCAAACACCCTGTGTTAAACCGTGGGACAAAGGCGGAGCTCGTCGCATAAAAACCTGTCCATTTGACAGAGACGCCGCCCACCGAGCCCACCTCTCTCAGCTCCACCAAACACACCCCGTAACACAAGTTACACCTTCGATGGGAGTGATTAGGTGTTGACAATGCCCGAAGACACTAAAAATGTCATGAGTCCCAGCAGGTGGGAGGACGGAGTGACGGGTCTTTAGAAAACTGCAAAAAGGACATTCTACACTTTGCATTTTTCCTTTATTCAGCCCTTTGACATTCAATTCCTTCTCCATATTTCCCCTCAAGTAGCTATTAGGATGTTAAAATCAGTGTCTTAGAGTGTCAACATTTCACTGCCACGATATGATGTTTGATCGAAATGTTCAAACCCAGTTAAATATTTGGGAAAACGCGACGTCTTGTGCATCGTTTTATACGAATGAACGAATGAAACCCCTTTGGGGCCTTGTAGATGCATAACCTGAAATATAATGAAAGTCAGGCGAGAAACCAAGCTGTTCAAAGTATACACATCTGCGTCTCGAAATCAGGACGGGAAAAAAAAAAAAAAAAAAATCAACGCTCAGTGCCTCTAAAACACAAAGAAAAACGCAGAGAAATTAAACAATGAATGCATCCAAAACTTGTCATGAGTTCGTGTACCTACACAAACAACTTGGCTTGTTTATTTAGAGTTTCTTTCTTTTTGACTCCTTCTTGTTCAGCCCAGGAGGGAGTTTAACTCCAGCCAAAACTGGGGCAGGGAGAAATGAAGTGCTGTCAACCCCCTCGGAGAGAAGTTCAAGGCCTCGGCCAAGTTTAAGTTGCTGCTGAGGGATGGAGGGATGTTCAGCAGAGCATGAGGCTGAAGCTAAAGTTGCTGACAGGCGAACAGCTTGGGGAGAAAAGTTGAGATAATTAAAAAGAAATACTTTCTGCAGGGGAGAATGGGTCGAGCAACTTAAGAAATGAAAACAGACAATGAAATCACCCATGTGACCCCTGTAAGATTGCCGGTTCTGATGCTCTTTTGCTATTTCCATTGACATAATGTTGAGCGGTAGCTGGTTCCATGCCGAGAGTTTAGCGCACGTTTAAAGACTGTGCGCATGTCAGACGCTGTTTTTATTTTATTCTCTATTTTACGTTAAACTATAAACCACCTACAGCTATTTTCAACACAACAGCCACGAAATTTACTGCATCATATTTAAATTGTAATTTCAATTTAATTGTTGAAAGTGTTCTAACTACTGTAATTGTCAGGGTTTTTAAATATTTGATAATTATGATTTTATATAGTCTCACTTTGTCATTTTTGTTTAAAAAACTATAAATCATTAAAGGAAAGCTCATGATCAAGGATATTCTACATTTTTCTTTTTTAAGTTAGCACATTTCAATTGTCAAGTTTAAGGCATAATATCAAAGTGCTTAAGCCAAATGTCATGTACCTGATACCAACCAAGACTCAGAAACTCATGAGTCTGGGTACAAGCAGACAATCAATTTTTGGTTGCAATCAAGAAACAAGATGAGGAAAAAAGGACATGCATAATTTGGAT
This sequence comes from Xiphias gladius, assembly GCF_016859285.1. Taxonomy (NCBI): domain Eukaryota; kingdom Metazoa; phylum Chordata; class Actinopteri; order Istiophoriformes; family Xiphiidae; genus Xiphias; species Xiphias gladius. Next base: position 2,636,816 of record NC_053412.1, read on the forward strand.
TATTTTTTCTGAAACAAGTTTCAGAAAATTATGCTACAACACATTTTTGACAGGTGAGCTGCATAGACTGCGTAGAAAGCCTAAAACACACAGGATTTGACCTTCTTTCCCCTCCTTCCTCCTTCTCTTTTCTTCTGCTCTGTCTCACAGGAATAGCAGAGAAAAGAAAGAAAACTATCCTCTCTACATCTCCCCTCCTCTTCTTCCTTCCTCCGTCTGTCTGCCTGTCTGACCAGCAGCAGATTGGACGGTGGGATTTGAGGCGTCTGGTCAGTGTAAAACAGCTGAGGGGAGCAATCAGGTTTGTGGCTGATTACCTTTTTGGTAGCGGTTTCACAGCACAAATTTGTGTGTGTGTGTGTGTGTGTGTGTGTGTGTGTGTGTGTGTGTGTGTCTGCGTGTGTGTCCCTGTGTGTGTGTGTGCGCGCCCGTCTGTGTGTGATGTAACAGCACCTGACATGTTGGTCGTGGCGTGTCAGCTCGGCGGTTGGTTATTCACTGACAGCCACAGGAAGGCCAGAGAGGTGCGGGCAGACACATGCACATATACGTATACACTGTTGTGTCAGTACACGTGTGAAGCTTCCATTTACACCCCTTCATTCCTTCACGTCCGACCCAAATTCTGATTTTACAAGTAAGATATCCAACCGTTTAAATCTACAGACAGAGTAAAAGAACACACACAGACTAATCGTTACCAAGGTGGTCCAAAGACATGGAGAATGTTATCTGAGCAGGCAAATCCATGATTCTTGAACGCCTTCTGGTGTAGAAGGCAGGCCGATGTAACTGACCGGCCACTGCCAGATTTTACCCCCCCCCCCGGTAGCTGGTACACACATACACACAGACGCACACGCACACACGCACACACACAGACACACACACACACACACACACACACAGGAAGCACCTTTCTATTGAGAAATCCCTTGGTTTGACATCGATTCAACGGCCATCATGTAGTCACTTTACTCATGCAAGATGTTTTAACGGTTGCATAATATCACACACTGAGCAGTGTGTAGATCTTAAATGTTACACAAGTAGTCATTTAACAGCTGTATGCATGTATGCCACTGTATCAGACCGAGAGTCTCACTGAACATAAATTTGTTGAGTTATCTCATGTAGTGTGTCAAAGGGGAAGACAACCAATTCTGCATCAATTTTACAGACTAGCTGAAAACGGCACAGTCTTCACACACCAAACATGAAGACAGATCTTTGTGTCTGACAGTAAGGAAGGAGCATGGACCTTCCGACTGAGTAATCGCACCAGACAACACACTGAACCACTGGTCAGCTACAACTGGACCTGTCCAACTAATCCAGCAGCCAGCAGCTTGTGCTGTTTATATGCGGTGCAATTTGCACTGAATGGGGAGAACAGAAACGGGCAGTTTGGGCGACATCTTGGATGCAGAGGCGTGGACAACATGGACTATGTAGCGTTACCGATGGAACTGGAGGTGAGTCCACTCTGTAAAATGAAGCAGTCTTCAGGCTAGCTAAAGCTGTTTATTTACAGTTCTGTCTCCCCTTGGCAACACACAAGAGACGTCACCGCCACCTGGTCCAACTTGGTCCGATCAGTCGTAACACAATCGTCTCCAAAATCGGCTCAACGGTTGTGACGTGCACCTTCGTCTTGAGACGCCTCACAAGACAATAACAGTCTGAATTTATTGTCCTCTCTCCGCTAGTTTAACGGTCTGCTACATTCTCCGGGACACTTCAGATGCCGCGATTGGCGACATTCTCGATCCTGGAAGTCTGTCTGAGACTTGAGGAGCTCTGACTCAACTGCTTTGGAGCCCAGCAGGTTTAATCTGGCGTCACTGGACAGACAAAAAGTAAGAAAACAAAACGAGTCCCCCGACATCTCGTCCAGTTAGAGAAATGAACCGAAAGGCCTTGACAGCCCGTCCCAACACACACACACACACACTACAAACACCCAACTCTTGCTAACTCAACAATACTCAAGGTTTTCATCGGACAGGAAAGGGATTCAGAGACGTGGCGCTCGGTAATATGCACAGGTCTTGTCAAGGACTGAATACAATGCAGCAGGAAGAGAAACCTCTGGGCCACCCCAGAGAGAGCACTTCCCCTGACATTGAACACACAGTGAGTGAGGGGAAGCTAGCGCTGCATGACAGGTACTTACGCTCCAAATGAAGAGAAGCCATAAGAGGTTCAGTAGTTTTTTCTTTTAAATATGAGGCACTCACAGTATATGATATTCTCAATCAAGGACGACATGCTCTTCCCTCTCTTCCTGCTAAAAATAAATAACCACTTTTCAAAAATTCCTACGTATGAATTGTGTGTTTTGTCATCAGGTTTTTTCATCGGTCTTCTGAAAATACAACGTTTTGATAACTGCTAGACGGAGATGAACTAAGGCCTAGAGTGTTTCACCAACACTATCTTCTTGCACTTAACTTAATCCCCCGCATTTGTTTGTCTTCATCCACCGGATTAAATTAAATGAATTTGAGATGTAGAGGACATACTCTGTCCTGAAAGAAAATCGGATATCTAACTTGAACAACATGACACTCTTCTGCCTCTTCTACTTTGCACTCTTCCTATGAAGTCTTTTAAAGCACAAAGTAAATTCTGGTTTATAAAAGAGAGTTTGAAGTAGTGGATATTATAAATGTGTTGACAGAGAAACCTTCAGATGATTGATAACACAAAAATAAGAGAAACTAGCAGTTAGCTCCGGTTCTTGGTTGAACGCTCTTCAGATGTGATTCTCTGCATTACTAGAGATGCAGCATGATGAGCTTCAGGTAATGAGATTTCTTTTTTCCCCCCATAAAAATGCATATATAACGTTCTGGAAACAAACTCTTCAAATGCAGACATCAAAACAAATGGTGAATTAAGGCATGGCACTCACTGCCTTGTTCTGAGAGCATGGCCTTGAGCTACCGATTTTTAAACTGTGCCACCGTTAATTTATGCGAAGATCTGAACTAATTCTTTGGCAACTGTGAAGCGAGAATATTAACGCGATGTATTTCCTTGTCGATGATAATGCTGCGCTCTTAATTTGAGATGTGCGGTGTAGTCGAACATGAAATGGAAATTTGCCCCAAACTATGTATTTGTCACTGAATGTCGGATGTGGAATGAGGTTACATGCATCCTTTGCTACCCACACTCTTAAGATACAAGAAGAGGTGTGTTTCTCCCCTCACACACTGCGGTGTGTATGTGCTGTGAAAGCTTCAACTTAAAGCCCCAGCTCAGAATATATTACGTTTACATATTTCCATCCAGGGTGGGTTTTATAATTCATTTGCATAGATTTTCTGAAGAGTTTGTCTTGTGCGACGACAATAAAAGAAACCATCATCATCAACTAAAAATACAGGCAGGTTTTCCTCAAGCACTTGCATGCTGACCGCTCTGAGGTCAAAGCCCATTTTTGTAAACACTGAAGTTGGCACTTGTCCAACAATCATCATACATCAGGTAAAAACTGAGCTCTTACTGTAAAGTCGGTTAAACACACTAAAGCTGCACAGAAGTCTTAGGAATAAGTCACAGATTTGATTTAGACATTTATGGAAAAGAGTAATGCAAACAAAGACTCTCACCAAACTTTTACACCAGTTTGTGTCATACAAGAGTGAAACCCTAGGGCTCCACCAAAGTAAAACCTACAGTCTAATGCAAATGCAATCCATACCACGCCTTCTCTTGTCATGAAAAACTCGCTCGGTGAGTTCAAAAAAATTAAGAAAAATCATCTCCATACCTGAAATTAGAGTGGGGTGAAGATTCATCACGGAGAAGTACTGTAAGAGGTTTCGCTAGGTTGCATTAAAAAAAAAAAGTTTCTGTGGTTGCACCGCACTAAACCAAATACTGTGTGTTCTTCCAAATGACGCACACTCAGCAACACTCAGTTTTAATCTTGCTGGGGATTAAAGTGACCCCCCTCTCTAGGAAAAAGACAGCATTTACTGTTTGATCGCACACTTTAAAATGACCCTGTGTTTGCCTTCGGTGTATATAGAGCATCAAGAGAAATCTAAGGGGTTGGAAAACATCTTTGCCACGTGAATTATGCTCATTTTCTCTCTGATCTCTGATTGTTGAAAAGTCAGCAGCGTTACCTCTTACGGTCTCTAAAACCTATTCAAATGCATCGGAGAAGAAACCATTGTTCCTGTGTTGAATCCAGAGACACACGCAACCTGCGATAAAGGGCAAGGAGTAGACACTGGTTCCCTTTGTAGGCATCACAGACCAGAAAGGTTGGGAACCACCGTTAAAGAGCAGTGAGAGGTAAAGGTGTGAAAAGTTGATCTAACTTTGACACCGGAGACCAGGGATAATGTTCCATCTCTGAACAAAGCTGGTTTCCCTTTGACCGTGATGGTGATTAATGGTTACTTTACATTAGGGTCTGAATGACCTAAACTCAACTGGGTCTTAACTGGTCAGACCAGGAAATGCCATACATGTGGTTTTTAGAAGGCACTGACAGTTTCATTTCTGTGTTGTCCAGATATGAGGTTTGTTGTGAAACAAAAAAGGCAGTGCTGGTGAGTTTCTACAGTTTTGTGCCAGCTGTCTACGGTGAGGTTTTCCACCCTCCACGATAAGCACTTCCCGCATTTCTAATCATAAGGTGATGTTTTGCATGGTGATTTTTTTTTTTTTTTTACAAAAAGACAAAAACATGCACACGTTAAAAATCTAATTACATACAGCAAGCATTGCAAAAAACACTGGAGGAAATGTAAATGAGACAAACAGAAGTAAATGGTCTGTAACTCTACATGACAGCAGTATTCTCCTGGAACTGCAGAACCACCCACTGTAAGCGGGAGTGAGAAAACGCTCTGAATATGTAGAGACTTCAAAATATCTCACCCAGGTGATCCTATGACAAAGGGGAAAAAAAAATGTCCTTTTAAGAGCCTGCAAGAGGATGTGAATACTTTACATTATGACCCACCCATAACCCTAATGGATACAAACTGTCATCTGGCTAATCCCCAGGCCACGTCATGGCAGTGCCACCCAGAGAGCGCTGGGCCAAAGGTAACATCACGTTTCCTGCTTTTACAGGATGAAGGCTGGTGTCCCTGTGGGTATACGGTCGGTTTACATCACGCTAAACGAGGAGGAAGTGATGCGTTTATGCTGTATAAACCTCTGCTGAGTGTACAGGATGCTGCAGCTGCCTAAAGTTTACCTGCTGGATGTAAACCATGAACACACACACACACACACACATACGTTACACTGCATTCAGCTGCGTACACATTTGCAGATATTCAACCATGTATAAACACTCATACAGGCCATGCTTATATCCTTTCCTAAACCTCCTCGTCTTTGTAACGTGGACTGTACCTGCTAAATCATAAAACCTACGCGCTGTCACATTTATAAACCGATGCCTAATTACGCTGCAGTTCATTCTCAGTGTTTGTCCTTTCAGACTAATTTCTCTATGAAATCCATCCATTACTGCCTCACCTCCCTCTCGCCTCTTCGCATACGTGAACTTACTGCAGGTCTTAAGAAGTCAAACTAGTCCAAGAGGAGCGAGCCCGCTGCGTTGGGATCCAACAAATTTGGAGACAGCCCAGATTATACATGGTTAAATGATTAAATCACCGAGGTACGGAGCAGAGAAAGGAGGGAGAAAGGAAAAAGAAGAGGAAGGAGAAGGAGGAGAGGAAAACAGGTCAATGTGCACCCACAGAGTGCTCAGGGGAAGGCAGGAGATAACACTTTATCAGAAGCATATAAGTAGATACTGTTAATCCTCTTTCTGCGAGTTGTATACATGAAATAAATCTGTGACTGACAAACTGGAAAGATACTATTGTTTCAAAGGGGGAGGGATTCAGAGGGATGGAGGGGTGGTGGTTGTCAGCAGATAAGCGCGTAGATAATCAATTCACGCCAGGTTGAGCAGTTTCCCACGGAAGACGTGGCACACGGAGGAGGCAACGTGAGCCTGGTGAGTCAGGTAGACGGGCGGGCTGCGCTTAGCTGGTAAATGTTTAGTCCTTAATAATTAATCCCACAGACTTGCCAAAAGCAAGATTGATTATTCTATTAGAGGTGGGGATCAACAATGACCCGACTGCAGCGCCATTTCACACACCGTTTGAGGGGCGAGAATAACCAATGCCGTAATGAACACGACTTTTTTAATACTCTGAGCCATCATCCTAAAATATTATGATATCACGCGTAACGCTGTGGAAGTTGGGGACAGAGGGGGACAAAAGGAGCCAATAGAGAAGTGTATTCTGAGCTAATCATTACAACAAATGACCAGTTACTAAGATCAAAAAAATTAGTTCCCTCGAAGTCGCGAGCAATTTTATCATCCTTAATATCATATGATGCTTTTTTTGCTGTTAGTTGAAAACCTTATTATTTCACACAGACCTGACAGGTTACAGTTTTTCAAAACCTTTAAAAATGCATGAAATACATTCTAAAATGCCTGTTAAGATAAGAAACATCGAATTCCTCAAAAAGCGTATTGTAAATATTTTCATTCGTTCCACTTGAGAGCTCTGAAAGATGCATCGGCTGAAATGTTTGTGCCTATTATTCTTCTTCATGGTGAGACCTGTCTAATGATTTCAAAACTCTGAGCCTTGTGTACAATCCACTTTTCTCCCGTTTGACTTTGCTGGTCTGAATTCAGCATTTACCAGGTTACAGTCATTTACACTGAGCGCCGGTCTCACCTGCCGGTCTCACGTGTTACAGGTTTTGATTCACGGTTACGGGATGTAACATTATGTGCAGTGGAATTGTGCAACTTGGATTGGGGACGTGATCTTAGTGCCCAGCGCCTTGGGAAGAAGTTAGGACGGTGGAGGCAACTGTGGCAGCAAACAGCAGTGGCGGGAGTCGTATCAGCAGAGTAGCTGAAACAGAGAGCCACGTGTCAGGCCATGGTGGCTGCACTGTACACGAACATGAATAACAGTCAGCTGGTATCCCCACAGGTGTGAATCAGATAATTTAGCTGCATCATCTTCATTCTGTTGGGTCACTGAGAGACGACAACACCAACGGAAAGCATTAAAGCTTTTTATTGACGGCTCAGTTGTCCATGTAGTGCCAGGATTTTTTTTTTTTTTATTTCTTCCTCTCCTCGGTTTCTGGAGGGAAGGAAAAGTCTCAGGAATTGTCCTTTGACTCCCTAAAACCTCCTCAACCCCTCCAGCTTCCCTCCTGAGCTCATATCCACCCACAACACACACACATATAAACAAACACACACACACACACACAGACACGAACACACACACACACACACACACACACACACACACACAAGCAAAGCCACATATCAACAAGGTATCTAACCACTGGGAGGCAAGAGATCCACAGAGATGTACATTAACATAAACACCAAATCTGCTGGAGGAGAGAGAGAGGTGTGTGTGTGTGTGTGTGTGTGTGTGTGTGTGTGTGTGTGTGTGTGTGTGTGTGTGTGTGTGTGTGTGTGAGAGAGAGAGGGCGTTATGGGGGGGAGAACAATGCACTCATTGTGTGCAGATGGAGGATAAGAGAGAGAGAAAGAAAGAGAGAGAGAGAGAGAGAAGTGTAGAGTGTAGCTCCATCTACAGGCCGAGAGATCTCACACACACACACGCACACACAAACACAAACACAAACACATACACAAACACACGCACACACAGAGAATGTCTCTGCCTCTCTCTCACGCAAATGCAGACACACACTCACACACACACACACAGGGAAAGAAACTTGCACTCTGTCCCTCTACTTCCCTACCACACACACACCCTCACAGACACACACACACACCCTCACACACACACACACACTCTCTCTCTCTCTGACACACAAAATGCTCGTTTGCCTTCAAACACGCATGCTCTCACACACACTCTCTCACTACAACCCACACACACTCAGATACATTCTTACATTCATCATGTGCACACAGACTTTCACATACACATTATCTTGTGCAGACCATGATATTTTTCATCCATTATAACCTCCACCCGTTAGTTTTTTTTTCCCCTCATGCACATACTCGTACACACTTTCACATTTACACATGCACTCACTAATACACACACATCATTTCTAGCCCTCTCTCTTTTTCATCAGAAAACATACACTAATTCTTTCCCAGCTGCTGCAATAAATGATAACTGTCTGGAGAAGATGGACACAACAGAATTTAGATGTGGGAAAAAAAAGAGTTAAGTATCACGATAATGCAAATGACGGTTTACAGGAAAATGAAGAAAAAAAAAGAAAAAAGGCATGAACATCACAGCATCATCCTGCCTCCCTCTTAAGGTTCATTAAGATCAGGTAATGCAATTAAGATCTAATTAAAAGCACATTAAATCGCTTTTAAGCATCGTTGTTTGTGTCGCGCAAAGACAGGATCTCTCAATTAGCACACTCATACCCACGCCGACACTCTCGGATACAAACATGAGAGTATGTAATACACACATGCACAGGTACGAATGCCCACCTCAGAAGAAAAGAAACTCACACCTGCAAAACAAATAAAGGCATCTACAGCGGGTCTCCCTGGGGACACATTTTAATTTCATTTTGACACCACACATGTAAATAACACTACGTCTGTAATTTAATGTTAACACGAGTTGTTTCGGTGACATTTCTAGTGGCATCTTTAGGCCTGTTTTCACTCTTCAGGTCACCAAGGTGTTAGGTGCCTAAAAAAAAGCCCTCAAGCCTGGAGTTTTGCCTTCAGTCATCATTTGAATGTTGCTTCCTTTTGCCTCCTTGGTTCTGAACAATGTAACCATGAATCCGGGATCACGTGCTGGAGTGAAAACCGGTATTTTCAATCAGCTTCTAGCGATGGGTTCCCACGTGGAGACACTCTTCTGTGCCAAAGTTAGAACAATACTCGTTACATCTCACATGGGAGATTTCTGCATTTGTTTTTTTGGTTTTTTTGTGCTCCTCTCACTTGTTTGAAGTGTGTAGGGAGAAGAAAAGGCGATAGTGTGATTTGCCATGCACCAATCGGAGTACAACAATACACTGTAAAACTCACAACCACAATCTGACGACGGTTTTTAATTTGTTTGCTTGTGTTGCCAAGCGGACACAACACAGTCCTGAGGAAGGAGGCAAGTATTTATAAATATTTATATAGTATTTATGAATAAGAATGTTTTTGTATTTCCAATCGTCTCATTTAGCCGAAACCTAAGCTACAATCCTGGTAAATGTGTAAATCGGGTACATTATTGTGTCCGCAGAGGGCAACGACCAGATAGAATACTGAATAGCTCCACCTGTCAGCTAGTCCGGTCCAAAGAAAACAAAAACTACTTTTTGGCAATGTTACTTGAACGGTAAGAGAAGTACCAAAGGCCGTCGGTTTGATATTCTGGATGTAAAAAGTGTGAAGTGTGAACCTGCCTTAACTCCTCTAAATCACACCACAAATGAGACGCAGAGCGTTGCGAAAAAAACAAAAGAGAGAGAGAGAGCTCCTCTGACTTTCCCAGGATATCAAGAGCTTTAAAAAAAGCCCCCAACTCTTGTTACCCTCCACCTTAAAGCCATTTAGCTGTTCAGGAAGCCCCATGTGAAGCCATTTGGGCCTGCTCTGTCATCACCTCGGCAACAGCACTCTCGTACACTTCCAGAAATTAGTGGCATTATGCAGAATCGGATAACAAGCCCTGGTTCCTCTTGCCTCGATTTAGTCCAACAGGAAATTCACAGTGATAGCTTGACTAAAAGGCTGACGAGCAGGAGGGAAGAGGGAGATCAACAGGCAATGAAGCCTGGTCCACTTCCTGTTCTTTTAATCTGTTTATTTTCTTTTTTTTCCTTTTACATCCCTCTGTCTGGACTCTACAACGCCACGCGGAACTTGACCGTTCCAAACAAGATGAATCTGGACAAAAAGAGGTCAAACTGGCTCTAAAAGGCTCTGTTTTTTTTTTTCTCTTTGCCAGAAATCATTTGGATCAATCCAATTTTCTAGTATAACTTTGAAAAAAATGTATAATTATTAAGAGGCAGCATATGGATCAAATCTCATTTTGTTATCTCACTCGAAGTATGAAAAGTCTGGATACAATCACAGTCCATTTAATGAAGTTTACTGCTCCCAACTATCTCCTTCAACTCCTTAAACACTGAGCAGTCTTATAGCAACATAACTGCATCTGTGTGACGCTCCTTTTGTTATAGTTGTGGAGCAAATCTTTTATAAAGTCAGTCTTGAGAGCCAAAAATGTCACGCACAATAATATTTGCTGTGTCCTGCTAAAAATACCCCCCCCCCAATTTTTTTTTTAATAATAGCAATGTGATGTGGTGTTGAGATATGGTGTAAGAAAACGTCTTTTCCTCTTAACCTCCTCCTCAGGGAGGTCAGTGGTAAAAAAAACACAACAGCAGGTGCCGGGCAATCAGCGCTTTGCTCAAGGACACTTCGGCAGGGCAGATGCTTTCAAAACGGGAGCTTGACTTCAGCTCCTACGCACTATATCACCCTGAATTCCTGTACCTCACCAACAGACAACTGCGTGTTACTGATTTTCTGGTCCCAGCCAGTTAAATGCAGTGGGTAGGGGGGGGGGGGACTGGTCAGGTGTGATCACGTCGGCTGCATCCTCGCTGCAGATGTGACGGCGGAAACCGAACCTGACATTGCAGAACTGAGAAGTAATTAGAGGCCTGGCCGGCGCACTCCTTCGGCTGACACCAAATCAATGCAGTTTTTCCGCGTTATCAATTAAAGACGTGTAATTACAAGCGGGGAGAATTGCCTTTCACAAACAGGCAAGCCGGAGACGGCCCTTCACCGCCGGCTGCCTCCAGACCCACTCCTCAATACGCCACACCTTGACCCCGCCGCCTCAAATGGCATCCTGGAGCTGCAACGACCGGGTTGTTTATGGATTTTATGGCGCTCGCTCCAAACACCTGAGTGATAAACTCAGCGTAGCATGCAGAACCAAAATGCCGTACACTTGGTAGCGAGCCAAAGTGCAAAATGTATTACTCGAGAGCCCAGCTCCCAACTGAAGCCAGCTGGGTTTGAACCATTAGCCGGTACAAGCAGAGACAACTTGGTTGCTGAGCACACCGACACTCCTGGGTAAATGTAACAGAGGGCTCTACACTACTCCCCCACCCCTCCCCTCCCAACATCCACCCCCTCCACCCCGCGGCCTCCCATCAGCACCTGGGAAAATGGATTTGAAACGAGGGCAGCTCCACAACCCCCCCTCCCTTAAATGAGCAGATGGAGGCTTCCGCAACGATTATCACCACATTACCTGGGAGTCTGTTGACGAACAGGAACAATACGGGCGGCGCTAATAAACCCCAATCAAACATGACACCCCCGCTAATGTTGCTCACTTCTCTATCCCTACAAGGCAGAACTAGTCGCACTGATTCGTTTTCATCAAACGACCTGGCTGCAGCTGCATTTGCTACAAGCTGAGGAAAGTTGGTGGAGGTGGTTTCTTTCACAGGCCTCGGCCGTTGCTCGCTTTATGATCATAAACGTCCGTTGGGGTCATTAGTAAGACATACCGTTCTTGTCGGGGTTGGAACAGGATTTAAGCCATAGTGAGACTCTGAAACTCTCCACTGCATTCAGATAGAATATTCTACTAGAAGCAGCAGCTCCCTAAGACTTGTTGGTTTATGCATGCTTGTCTATTCAAATGAATGTTTCTTACCGTCTTTCAGCGTGATGCTTGACAGGCCTAAGTTTGCATTCTATAGACTTATTTTTGTTCTTTGTTGTTGTTGTTGTTTTTTGATTGATGACATATGATATAATAAATGACACTCACTATATAATGGAGTCATTTTTGCAAATACCACTACCTTGGTTTCTCTGGCATGCAGCAGACGAGTCTTTCTCTTCCCCAACTTCACACTTCTTTTCCTCTCTCTTTTTTTGTTTTAGTGTGAGTGCTCAGTTTTCCCCCTTGGGGAGTCTAGCACTCTCTCTCTCTGTCTCTCTCACGCCTCCTTTTTTTTTTTTACCCAAAAAAGCCCAACTGTAACAACAGCGGTCTCTAAACAACCAGGGGATTCCAGACGACTGACCTCAGCGCAGTTCGTCCACCGCTGAGATACAAATATTTACCCCTATCGCGTTCAGCTCAGCAGTGTGAGCCGCCCCGCCACGAGAAACGCTCCCCTGATTGGGCCCAGCCTGGCTTGAATGCTCCTGGAAAACAAATAGAACTAGCCCTTATTTTGTCTCTTTTCCTTCCGTTAAACCAACCTGAAGATAAACGTCAATGACTTAAAATTATCCAAAGAAGTGCAAACTAGAGAAAACTTAGGCCAGCGGTGGGGAAAGCTCATGTCATTCACCACTTTCTCATACTACTCCTTAGAGGGTAGTGTGAGCTGCAGTTTTGTGTTTTCACAGACTGATACTGGATTGGAGAAGTAATTCATCTGACTAGCTAACTAAAACGTCTGAGGGTGGAGCCAAAGAAATTATTTTGCTGAATAAGTGAGAATACTAGCCTGTAAGTACGTTATTTAGTCAGCCTGTGGAGTCGTCGACATTCATGACATTGGAAGGTTCATGGGGTTATATTTTTCATATTTTTCAATTTCTATTTTGACAATATTGCTTTTTTTTTTTTTTTTTTAACTTTCTTTCTGCAAATGCAGTTCTGCTGACTTCATCAGTCCAAGACTTCCAGCATTCAATGCTATGGGGCAGTTTTCAAATGAGGGGGATGGTGAGAGGATGAGAATCAGCACTCCCAGGTCTGAGGCCATTGTGAAGCCAGAACCGAGCCTCAATCTGAAGCTCCCAAAGTGGTGACAACCTCTGGGCAGTTACAATAAACAGATAAAAGAAACGGAGGCAGATACAAGAAATTGAAAGGGACTCCTTCGCATTGTGGCTGGGCTCACCCTCGAACTAAGGGCCAGGGCGAAGACGGACATGACCCTGGCCATCTAGAATGGATTACAGATCCCATCCGTCTTTGGACCCACTCAAGATCTCCGAGAGGACAAACGTGTGGAGCAATTTTTCTTGGCTGCTGCCACTTGGACTTGGATAAGCGTCAGAAAATGGAACGGACGGACGGATTCTGAACAGAGTTCCTTCTTTGCTGTTCAGGTTATGTTAGATAGCTAACTCTGACCAAAAAAAAAAAAAAAAATGACTCCACCCACTGACATTAAACAAAACCAACAAGATTTTTTCTGTCACTAAAAAACAGTTTGTGCTCCCGCTATGCAACTGAGCAACACAGTAAGAACTAAGTGTCCTTAGCTCCTGATGCACATTCTAGTATTTTAACTTTTGCACTGATGATTGAGTTTTTATTGCTCTATAACGAGATATTGACTCCCTGTCTAGTCTTATCAGCTTATGTTTCCCAAGTGGTGTATGTGCTGTGACTGTACATGGTTTACCGCATGCTTTAAACCTCCCTGCGAACAAAATTTGATTTGATCTTTTCTCTCTGAATGAAACACCAGAGGTGTTTCTTTGTCCTTGTGTTTTTTTGTCTTGTTTCTTAAAAATTAGGATGGATATGCAGTCTGTGTTGCTTGTATGGCCACAGAAAAAACAAAAAACAAAAAGCTTATATTTCTCAGATCTGGGTGAATTGTATAAATCACCGTGCTCTGTAAAAGCACCACTAAGGGTCTTAAAAAGCCTGAGTACACAATATATTCCTTTTCAAAGCACCCGCTGCAGTAGTTTGCGTTTGACACTGATCAAGCATAATCATCAGCCGATCAAGGCTTGTGTGTGTTTGTGTGTGTGTGTGTATTAAGAGCACACACTGACACACACACACACACACACACACACACACTCACAGAGCATCTCCCCCTCTATCTTCCCAGTGCAAGTAGAGCTAACCACTCCAGGGAGCTGGAGACTCAATTAATGACATACATACAGCCCTTGCAAGATGTCAGGGAAGAAAGAAACACACTGCACAACTGCACATATCCACATTAAAGGCCATTCCATACTGTATGTCTGTGTGTGTGTATAAGCTGCTCTTGTAGCTGTATGTCTATAGTACAGTATGTAGGCTAAGGCCAGCCTCTGGGAAATACTGTGTTCTTCTGCATTATCCGCCTTGGAGCCTCAACATATCTAATGCGCTGTAACATACTGCAACCTGTTTTGAACAAAGCACTGTTACCATACATTCAACCGAATGCGAACTCAACCGCAGCTTATCGAAAAGCAACAAATCGTGGTGCCTGTGAGTAAATACGCAAGAAGAAAACACGGATGCCTCTCTGTGTGTATCTGTCCTTTTGCACATGACGCACACTGGAAGTCAATGTTAATACTTCAGGGTTACTGGTTTTTGCAGATTTCCACAGTAAAATTCCTCGTAAAGGAGAAAATTGTTTTAAACCCATTAGCACCTGGATTTTATGTCCCCATTCCCTGAAGCGGAGGACATTCGCCACCTCTCTGTAATAGATACGGTGCTCTTGTGATAAGCAAAGCTCAGAGAAGCTTCTCGTTAGACGAAAGTGAAAACGGGGCAGAAAACGCCGATGAGCTGCTGATTATGACAGCGCCGTACGCACGGCAAATGGTCGGCTTTAAGTAGGATTTCTGTGTTACTCTTCCCTCTATCTTTCAGATTTTTTTTCCCTCAGATTTTAATCTGATCTCTACCCATTTTTGCAGGAGTATTTCCTTATCCAGACTGAGGGTCTAAGGATAGAGGCTGTTGCATGCTGTACAGACTGTAAGGTTGGGGCAAACTTTGGGCCGTTGCAATAAAACTGACATGCCTTGACAAATAAGATCTATGTCTACTGTGCCTTTGTACTACTGTCCACGTACTGTACTCTTACCTTTACAGCGGCTCCAACAATGAGCACCAGCAGTGGGAAGTCCAGCACACTGGGGGTCTGTAAGAAAGGACCACCAAGGGGCTTAATAACCTCATTATACAACAACCATTCTGTGCAGGATTTTATAAATGTACCAATAGTTTTTTGTACAGAAAGTGAAATTCTTATTTTCAGTCCAAGCTTTCTGTAGCTTTTAAAGTTAATACATGTTCTGGAAGGAAATGTTGTCCAAGATATTCTACCTCTCCATTCATCCATCCACCTATCATTTATCAGTCTGTCATTATCTTCTAAATTCACTACGTAGAAAATATCGGAGGATCCAGTCCTAGTCTAAGTTTTAGTTTATTTATTTTGGTTTCTATTTTTTTAAGTTTAGTGCGATAGATGAATCCACCATATCCTTCTAGTCATCTGTCTCTTTGTTGGTCAACTAATGACTAAGAAACTTGAAATTCTTTTAGTTTTCTTTTTGTAAGAGAAGATATCCCCTTATTCTAAAACATGGACATCTCTTTTTGGAAGTGAACTCTCTCATTTCACACCTCTGTGGTCTTCCGCACGCCGAGGCCCTGCCTCCTCACTCTGTCCTCCCGGCTTTGGCACGGTCGGCTGCGGCTGAGGGGGTCGCCGCTTGGAGGAAGGCGGTGGCTGCTCACAGATCCCATGGTCAGAGGTCATTCCTGTTCTCCTGGCGAAAGGTGAGAGGACCACAGCATGGGTGAGTGGTTCTGAAATCTCATTTAAGAGATTGACCCCCGGGGCCGGCTCGAGTCGGTCCGGTGCTCGGAGATGTCGTCACCGGGGATGATGTATAGTTTGGGCTGAGAGAGGAGCCCCAACGCAACACACACATCCCCGGGTGCACACACCACCTAGGTCGAAAGGCGCTGACGCACAGAGCTTCAGAGCATGTCGGTGTGGTAGCACAACTTTCATCAGATAAAATGAAACTTTAAATGAGTCTTGTGTGAAAACCGGGGCATTAGAATGGCAAATAATAACCAGTAGCACGGAGGTATCGAGGATATAGATCAGACTAAGGGCAGGGTCCAAATCATACACGACAGTAGAAGCGTACAGAGCAGCAGCAGCACAGCTTCTCCCCAGCCGATTCAGTGCGGAGAGGGAACATACATTAATCCACATACATAAACGGTTCTATTTATTATCTATGTAACTATAAAAACACAACTGTACGACAATGTATAATATTCTATAAGTTACATTGTTTAACGGTGATTCAAACCCCAGTATATACTATAGATGGAAGCTTCACTGATTGCAATTCTCAAGACCTAGAGTAAGATATTATCACATTAGGTTGAACTAGTGACGTGTGTTGGTTAATGTCTCCAAATGGCAAGTTATGCAGAGTCTCTATATTTCTCTAAAATGCTATAAAGCCGCAGCACATGTTCATGTTTAAAAAACAAAACAAAACACAGTATATCTTAAAAAAATAGTATATCTTAGAGTAAAGCAAGAACAAAGGACCCGACAGAAGAAAGTTCTAGCATCAGTGAGTCCAGGTTCACTGCTTTTGTGAAATTACTGCTGTTTACACAAACCTTGTGTTTGGATTTCACTTTGGATTTGTCACTTCCTGCTGGTGTTAAAATTTCCTGCAACTAAACATATGTGAGAATCTAATTTAATGTGGACAAATAATTCATACACCGTACCTTATTAGCGTAAGGTTAAGGATTTTTAAACTCAAGCCTTTCACCCCTCAGAACATCTTTTCCTCCTGATTTCTGTCTTTCACCTCCCTTCAATTCTTTCACTACTTCTGTCTCGCTCTCTCGACTCCCGTTCTTCTGCGGGTCCCTGCGTCGGGGGCCCCACATGGCCCTGCGCACGCCGCTTGTGTTACTTTCTTGAGTTATTGCGAGCAGTGCTGGCGTTGCGGCGAACAGAAGGGAAAAATGACAGTGAAATGAACCCCCTCATTGATCTCCGTGTTGAGAACATCTGCCCCGAACCTGAGGGGGGTTGGGAGACACGGAGGAGTTGTGGGAAGTTGCATGCATACCAATCAGCAGAGCTCAGTCAGGTATATACCCAGTTAATTTAGAGTTCATCACACAGACTCTTAGAACGTTGAGGCAGGCTGCGCGGTAAAAATGTGATCTCTTGTCATACCCTTAAAGTTCCTACTGAGACGGATGTAGAAGTCATCAAGAGACTAAAATTATTAGTGTTTGTGTTTTACTCCCTGCTAAAAACACAATGGTTACCTGTTTATAGTAAATAAGGAAACGTTATTTATATGGCACTTTTCAAATAGCCCTTTCATGGGAGGTAAAACAACAAGTCTTAAAGATCCTGTACAAAAAAAATGTACTAAACTTATTCAAAATAGTGAATGTAGCATTTTATTTTTAACTCAATTTAGTTATTTGGCAACTTGTCTTTTTCTGATGTATAACTGGGTTGTAAACAATCATCTTATCCCAGTAACTACAATGTGTTACACGTTTGAAAGCAAAAAAAAATATTTAGAGTACATGTCCCGTGTTGTTCTCAATATCTCAGATCTGCTTTTTCAAGAATTATACACACACACACACATACACAAAAAAAAAAAGCACTATAAAGGAGGTGGAGTGATCCGGCTCCGCACCCACAGGAGCAGGAAGTGAAATCCAATGCAGCCACAACAAAGACTGGACCCTGAGTGTGAAGGGTTTTAACGATTGCAGATTTTGTGGCCGAAATTCACGAACTGCTTGGCTCGCTCGATGCGTCCGAGGTCACACCCCACCTCCAGAAGCTGTCATAAGTTATTCAGGGAAATGTAGGATAACTAACTGAAGTACAATTAGACGAGGCAGTTTAAGGGAATGTGGGTTCACTAGCGATGTAAGTTGAACCACTTCATCACAGAATAACTCCTGGAATGCATTGAAATCACAGATTGATGATATCTAGGAGTGTAACAGTATCCAAGGGAGGGGTTTTCTTTTAACTGCCAGCTGCTGGAGTTTTGCGGTGCAGCTGTTATTAAATAAATGTCCCATCTTAAGCTCCGTATCAGGATGGCGTGGAGATCAAACATAGGGGGCCCATTTGAAACCTGCCTTAATTATAATAGGAGGAGAGCTGAAGTTCAAATATTTATCAAATTGTAATCCCAACGCTGTATCTGTTTCATGTGAGACGAAGGCTCTGATGGACCTGACAGTTTTCCCTCATGTCCAGGCGCTGGATGGGAGCACGTGCTGCCTGAGCATGGCCACATGTGGGGCTGATTATGAGGGGCTGAGTGTTTACGGCAGACCCAGATGTTGGGTGTTTAACATGGCACGGGCCAAGCAGGGAGTTTTGACAGCTCGTGGTTCAGCTCGACCTACACTTTGGTTGTTGGACCGCTGAGACAAAATGTCAAACATGCAGATAAGGGCCAAGTAAATGTGATTACAGCAATTCAGTCTCTCCACTGCCCGGCCAATCTGTCCAACGTCGGTCAACACCTCCCCTGTGTTTGGAGGGAAAGGTCCAAGGCTGCAGGGCTTCCTGAAAACCACCCACTGGTTGAAGCAAAAAAGATGGATGGATGAATAAATAGATGACTAATATTCTGAAAGAAAGGAAGAGAGGGAGGGCGAGGACTCATGCAAAGTTGACTAGAGCTTGTCATGAATTAGTAGGTGAATGAAAGAATGGAAAAAGGAGTCTGTTAGGAGGCAAGGAAGGACAAAATAAATGAATGATTTATTGAGTGAATTATGAATCAAAGAATGATGAATGAATGGAGAGATAACAAATATGTAAACAGGAAATGAAGGAACTTCAAACAGCATCATCTGCTGGAGAAGGAAAAAGAAAAGAATTCAACCTGCCGACAAATGAATGAGTGTGGCAGTTGACTGGATGAATGGATGGATGATTTTTTTGGCAAAAAGGAGGAAGACTGGAAAACCAATTATTGACAACTGATCGGCTCAAAATAAACGGTTTTCAAATTTATTATTTATTATTTATTTACTTATTTATTTTACACGTACATGTGAAAAGATCTATACAACTAAAGATCATGACGGCAAAAGACGGTGCATACTTAGTGTACGTGACTCCAGAGGGAACCAACCTGTCACCCCGACCGGCGTTAGTGCCTTGCCCCAGGAGCTACAGGAGAGTCCTCTGTGCGTTGACCAAGGTAAGTTAAAAATAAAAAGCAGATAACCCTGAGTATCTGCAGGCTCGAGGGCAATCACACATTTCAGAATATGCTGCTGTCAATTTAATATTCTTGGCCTGTAGGTCAGTGAGAGATCAGGTGACTGGGGTATAAATAGGCCATCTGCCATCAGTTCATCTCAGCCGACTCCTTGACAGCATCAGAGTGACTGAGGACTGACTCTGATGTCACTCGAAATCAGGACAGTTGTCGCTGAGGGACCTCCGAGTCGGCGGTGAGCCTCGGTGAGTCCCCGAGACACGGGTGGGGAGGGCGAGGTTTACATCTGTTTTCTCTGAAGTGATGGGGGTCGCAGGGATCGCGCCGGGGAGGGTCGGCCGGGCCGGCGAGGTCGAGAGGTGAATGGAGAGACGGGAAAAATGCAAAGTTTCACAGCACACCGATGGGATGCAGAGCAAGTCGGTGGCAGTTTGGCGGACGCTTCTCCAGGCGCCGCATACCTGAACAGATGTAACTGTCAGACTCAAATATATATGAATGCGCCTGGAGGGTGAATAAAAACAAACCCAATATCAATCTACAGGAAAATAAAAACACAGAAGACAATGCTTCGGATCTATCTGACACTTTAGCGACTAGTTCAACACCTAGTTTCCTTTTAATGTATTTTTAATTATTTTTAACAGGTTACAATTAAGTAAAAACACATTCCCAGTGTTGGCCTGGGGCAGGAAGACATACACCATCACAACTGGAGGATACCTGGTATTAGATCTGTGTTTACCCTGCTTGCTTCAAAGCAAATACTGCTTTACCTTTTACATTTTTAGTTGAACTTGCTAAGAAAGTCCACGTATCCAATGTTTAACGGCTCCTTGATGCAGGCTTCACTGCAGGTTTTACAGACTGGCCCCCAAGTTTAGGTTTAGAGTAAAATCACATCCTCACCACAACATACTGGCAATTGAAAATTCAAATACTGCAAATTAATAACAAACGTTTTTTTAAAGTGTCCTTTCACACAGTTGGGCACTGTCTCGGTCCACTAAAAATGAACGCTTCAGTTACTCAATCATTGTTCAGCACAGATTTCCCTGGTCGTGGGCTGAATGCACTTACTGCTGTAAGCTGCTTCGGATAAAAGTGTTAACGCTAAAATTAACGTAATGTAACCGGTGAGCTTCCGGACACAAGCACATCTTCTCTAGCCGTCCTGGCTAACAAGGAAACACCCTCACTCTGCCTTCTTGTTCCCAATTTCTCTTTTATTCTACAGTGACACGACGATGTTCCCAATTAAATGGATTTGTGTCTAGACAGCTGTACGGTTTCACATTTTTGTGGTAGTAATTGTTATCCATGAGCACGTGCCTCATGATGATCGCGCCGCGTTTGCCGTCTTTATTAAAACGTGACAAAGTCGCAAACAAATCCCAAAGCAAGAACACACTATGCACTGACACCTTGATTCCTTATATGTGATGATATTGTTCAAAAAAATTGACGGCGTGAAATTTTACCTGTATCAGCATTTAAAGCCTTGCCACCTCTGAGAAGTCCTTCACCTATACCGTGCACATCTGTCAGTCCCAGTAAATAAAGAACCATGAAGGTATGTAAAGTATCGTAAAGAGCACAGTGACGTAACAACTTCAAGAAAACCTGGGATCTGCACTTAGAGAGGTCATTAAAAATGACTTATTTAAAAAGGAGTCATTTCCAGAGATCCAGTTATCTGTCAAGGGAGCGTCTGGCAAAAATACAACGAACACAGCGTCAGCTTCTGGGAGTTGTTTCTCTGTTTCTAGCAGAGCACTGAAGCAGGTGCACCTGCTATCCACCAAATCACTGAGGCAATGTGCCACAACTTAACTGGTAATTTAGGACAACAGCAGCCACTTCTACTGCCATTTCAAAGAATCAGCAAGTGGGTTTTACTAGTACCACAACAGCTTAGGATACTGGGTGCCTAAATATCACAAACAACTCTAACAACTTTAATGTTTCTTTTGTAAAGGCTGACTTCAGAGAATGTTTGATTTTCCTCGTACTTCCCACAGCTTGGCTTATAAAATTCTTAGTGCTTTTTCCATTATGCCATTCTCCTGGAATCCCTGGGAAATTCAACGCACCCTTCATAATTACTGCACCAACTGCCGCCTGACATGGCTCATTTGCCATCGCTGGAAGAGGTTGTCTCTTTCCTTAGGTACCTCTGCTGTGCTGATGCCCTCCCCTTGTCACTACAAATTCCCATCTTTACCTACGCAGCCGGTGGCGCCTTCAAATATGGATACACGGCGTGCTTAAGGAGAGCGCTGTCAAGATAAACAGGGATAGGGATGCTCAAAGGGGTCAGAGTTCCACGCGGATTTCTTGTGTTTGAATTAATACTGCACGAACGAGCATGGTTGGAAAAAACATTTTCTCAAAATTTTAAAAAATACAAGGTTTGCTTTGTGATGGGTTCGACTATTTCCTATAGAAATAACTTAGAGGAACAAATCTGACACCGAGGGGAAATAATTCCTCAATTGCCGTGTCGGTGACTACTCTCTGCGGAAAACATTCGAGTCCACATGTTCAAGCAGATCCCTGGTGGAAGGTTATACTCGCAGTAGGAGATATGATTTAGGTAAGTCAACATCTGCCCCCGTCATTACTTCCATATTTCCTATGTTAATGGCACAATCCATGATCCATGCAGATTTAAACCAAAGGGTCTCCACAGCACAAAGAATACAATAAACATGGTTGGGACAAATACTTGTAATAATTAAATCAATGTATTCATTTGATTTTGAAGGTTCATTGAATTTATATATGTCTGTTAATGACTGAAAATGTTCCTGTATATACAGTATATAACATTTATATGACCAGTTGGCGCAAACGCAAATTCCCCAGTTACCATGGTCAAAAGCATCAAGGTTTTGGTGTCGTAACGGAAGAGACGGGGGCGAAGCAGACCCTTGGCCATCACACCACCTTGTGATGAAGAGTTGACATTGTGACCTCAGTATCGAAGCAGTCAATTTGAGTGCTTTGCAATCTGTTTGTGTTGTCGGCATGTCGTAGCATGTTACGGTCACCTGGGATGGGCACTCAGCTGATAGCCCATACATTAAGTATGAGAATAATAGCTGCAAACACGAATCACGTGTCATGGGTATCAGCGGAAAAAAACAAAGCTTCCTGTTTCCTTGTTCCCTCCTGTTTTATGTTTGTTCGTTTAAAATAAAGTCAACCGAACATAATCGGGCCAAATAGCATCCAAACAGTAGGTTTATCAGAATAAAGTTCAATTTTAATCTCAGTGACATGCTGACTGGTCTAAAACAAATCCAGGTTTCTGGTAATTTAAGATTTTTAACTCCTAAAAAGCTGAGTGAGAGATGTCTGTGTTCTCAGGACAAGACTTATAATTAAAGAGGTTTGTCTTAGAAAAAAATCGAACAAGACACCAAGAAGAACTCTGTGTCAGGTTTAAGAGGGAAAATCATATAAAGGCCAACGGATCCAGTGCAGTGCAAAATTTTATTTTGTTTTTTTTTCCAATTCTAAAAAGTTGAAAGTTAAGTTAAGCTAGCTACCTTGGGTTTTCAACCCGAGTGACAATTTCATGCAGCTGGATGTTAACTTGCCTTTAATGGGTTGTTGTCCCGTCTGTTTTCCCCATGTTCCTCATTGCACATGACAGATGGCTCAGACAGGCAGGTAGCTGGTAGGAATACAACATCAGAATATGTAATGTATTTGTTAAGTCCTCCACGCATCCCTACTGTCTCCATTCCCCCTACATCACTTTTAAAAAAAAGAGGACGTCTTCACATCCGAACGTCTCCTCTGTTAACGTTGGCTCTGTCTGTCTCCGCAAAGTGAGCACATGGTTCATGCATAAATCAGCAGCACGGTGATCCCAGGTTGTCCCCTGATGCACCGCCTCTGGTGAGCTGGCTACCGGAGCAGTGCCATTATGCTGGCGCATTGAGCCTGTCACCGCTAAACAAATATGAAACCGCGCCACTTTGTGTCACAAATTTTTACATTCAACAGAGGTCGCGTGAAAGCCAGGGAACCTTTTTCGCCCGTCTGTGAGCTAAAACGTTAAAAAGGTGGGCGAGCCTCGCGGGAGGGGAGCAGAGGAAAGAAAGAGTGAGGATGTAGGCCATTACAGCTGTGCATATCACACCGCTATCTAAGAGGTATGATCCCTGTGGTCATTTCAAATATTTACACTCTTACCTGTGTATCCCAAAAGCAATATGACAAGATGTGACTTCAATCTATAAAAGATGATGCTTTTGACAAGAGCAAGGGGACAAAATGGAGTCGTCACATTATGTAGTGGTAGCCAAGGTTATGAATTCATGCATTCACCTTGCAGTCATCTCACGCCGTCAGCGCAGACAGTTCTTCACAAAGACATTACAAAATTATAATGCAAAACTTTAATGTCCCTAAACTAACTACTCAACAGGTCATTGCATTTAACTTTTAACAGCTACAGCAACAACAGATTTTTTTCCTACTTTCTTCGTGAATATTTAAAAAAAAAATGCAGCAGGATCACGGCACACATTCGGAGGACTGAGTTGGTCTTCTGCACTGATCACATCTGTACTGGTAACTCAGAAACTGGGTCAACTTTGAACTTGAGTCGGTGATCGCCGTAAGGCAAACAAACACTAATATAAAGAAGAATATATGAATATGTTTTCAAGAGAATAATTTGTTTAGTTTCTTCAGACCTTATTTTGACTTACCCTATATCAGTCTGACACTACATAAATATAAATATACAATATGAAGTCAGATGATAAATAATTTAATTCCGGCATGAAACTGCTCTGGGAAACATTTACATACTTGCAAAACTGCAGCCGTCTCATAAGCTTAAAACACAAAGTGTGCCTGACACTGAGATAATGTCGACTTTCCCTCGCCGGTCCGGGCTAAATTCCGCTGCCACAGGGGTCACTTTAAGGAAGTCTCTGCAGAGGAAGTCGTGAACTGAATCCTAAAGCCCTAAATCTTCTCTTTGACGGAAAACAATGACAGAAGTTTTTCTAATTTGCGTCACGCAGTGCGGTCAACGCGCACGGGCTTACGAGGCACCGCAAATTAATACTAACCCCATCCAGAAAGCAGCACGTATGTTTTTTAAATAATACTACAAAGACAAAATCCAATATGAATATCAATTGTTGTTGAACCATTTCATGAGGAAATAACACTCTGAAGTTATCGTGCTATGAGCTTGAGACTCCCTTTTTTCCCCGGATTGCACTGCTTACGCCATCTGTGTTCCCCGTGAACATACCCTGACTATTTTTTCAATCCGCTAACATTAAATAATATCTACCCTTTAAGTGTGTAACTAAATATCTTTGGCTTTCTTTCCTCTCCGTAAACGTCAGCATCACTGACGTCATGTTATAGGGGTTTCATAACAGGCCCAGATGCTTAGTGCAGCTCACACTGTGTGTCAAAGTGCCGTGCAGGGAAACCTCAAATGTCTACCCCAAAAAAGTTAGAAAATGAAAGGTTGTTAAAACAAAAATACCGAGGTACTGACGTGAAACAAACTTTGCTGATGTTAAAAACTCCATCTGTTAACGTCCGTGCCATAGCACAGACTTGCCGTACGTAAGAGATCTGCTGAGCAAAATATTACATTCATGCATCAACAGAGCCGCTAAAGTTGGAAAATCAGCAAACCAGCCTGCAGATGGTCGATGCTTGTTGGACCTGTACCATAATGATTGATGCAGCGGAGCACACAGGCTCTCTCCTATGCAGGGTTTTCGGTGCTGTGCAGGTAGTGAGTCGTCTACAGCACTATACTAAAACATGAGCGCGCCCAAAAAGCAAACAAGCGCCGGCCTGTCCCAGGAATAAAGAAACACGAACTTTAGGTTGTTTTAGTCTTTGTAATAGTTTGATCCCGGCACAAAGCAGGTCAGCCAGGTTGAGACTGAGGCATCCAGAGCTGCTGACGGGGCCTTTACTCCGGTGTATTTGCTTCCCCACTGGGAAATACAGGAGCTGATGAATGTAGAAGGGGTCTCTAAGAATGTCTAGCGATTATTTAGACCTGAACCTGCTTTCTAATAAGCATTCCGCATCACGCCTCGGTCGGTATAAAATTCCTTTCGCTGCCTCTCGAAAAATCAGCTGTTAATTGGTTTATTTTCTCCAGCAGATGAAACTTCTTTCACAGAGAGCAAGGCGATGAGTAAAAGGAGAGTCAGCGGTGAAGGGGTGGAGAGGGGGATTAAGGGAGGTGGGAGAAGTCACTTTTGATTATATTACGTTTTAATTACTTCTGTAAATACAGGAAGCTAGGGTTCCTGAGCGACCCTGTCAGTCGATTTTTCATTTCACGTGCGGTCGTAAGGTGTCTAGGTCCAGCCAGCCGCCTGGCTGAATAGCTGACGTTCCACCGGCAGCCATGGGGGAATAACATTCCCCGGCAACACACATTCACATATCCACACACCCCTCTGCTTTCATCTTGTTAATGGACATTCCTCCACAAACGTCGGCGAGTCTACCTGACTGCAATCCTTTAAAGTTTAATTCACTCTACATTTAGCCCTGGTCATAAATAGCATATTAGGTAGCGGCAGCATGTTTTATGTGCTCCCTATGGTCGTGCTTTTGTTTTAATGAAGCCATTTGCAACTTATGAGCAAAAAAAAAAAAAAAAAAGGAGAGAAAGTCGCATATTAGATGGGATAGATCAGTCAAACCTATTCCCACATTGTGTTTTATACATGGGCTGGAATAAAATGAGGCCGCTGCCCATCCACCGGCGAAGAGTGAGCTCTGTATTTTGACATCTTTCTTCAATTCCTGCTGATTTAAGGGGGGCTCTTATCATGGAGTGACTGGTGGTTTACTGCAAATCATTGACTCAATCACATTATTCACCTGCTGTGATAGATTTCAAGGAAACTGTCGCGGGGATGTTGGTGTGCTTACATAAAACAAAGTGATGTTATATATGCCAGTGGCTGGACACGGACACTATCTTCCAAACTGTGCGCACGCTAAATATCTGGAATGAGCGGGACCAATGGGAATAGAGCACCTAACCCTAGACGTACGAGTGCCTTGCTCTCCCTTATCAACCTGCTATGTTTAGTACATGACCTCACTTATTGAGAAGGTACAACTGCTGCTCTCATGTGCACCTATTATGCACCAAAATGGAAGCGTTAGACTTTGTGTAATGGCCTTTGAACAAATTAAGTCCAGTTTGCCGTAACACAGACTTTTCCCCTTTGCTATCGGATTAGCCGAGTCTGCTTATTTGGCTGATGGGGTTGATCAGGACCGTGGCTTGATTTCACAAGACGCTAAGTACGAGACAACGAGACGCACGTAACCTACAACAATCAAATTAAAGAGCTCTAACTAGTGCAAGTGGTGTTGAATCAAACACAACAAAAACGTAAGCCTGGATAACAAAAAAAAGGTCATTGTAATTGGTCTGATTACATATTTTAAAGTAACAAACCATGCAACACTGGAATTTTTATAACCAAACCAAAAAATCTCTCGTACTTGATATTCATTTAAATGCTTTTTGACAAAACTAATATCTAGATAGACCCTGTAACACAAGTGTTTTATTCATTCGTCCAGGCTCATAGGGCAGAATAAAGAGGAAAAAAACGTACTCTTCATTGACATTACATTATATTGATGTACTTACCAAAACATGCATAGTTTCCACAAACAAATATCTTAAATAGCAACGGCAACGACACAAACTGCAGTATTTGAATTGACTGCCGAGCAACAACTTCACGTCACGTGATCACGTGAAAATCTTTCTTCCCCGTTGATTTCACCACTGCTGAGGATAATTAACATGGAGGCAACGTGTAAAAACTGGTCATTCTAAATCTTGTAAAAACACCTGGAGGGAGTGAGTGGGGTCCACCGTCTACGTCAGTAAACACACATAAAGGCAAGTAAGGACATTTCTCCCCCCACTGCATTTCATTAATTGCTCTCTTTTGTAATTCTGCTGCTGAGTTCAGCAATTGTACTGTACCATCTCTCTTTTTACAGTCTGTGAGAGCCCGTTGGTCTTGCAGCATGCTGCGTCATTCTCTGTTTATGGGACTTATCGGTATGCCTGCGTATCAATGTCACCATGACCGATGCCTCACATTTGTTTGTACAGATGTTGTGTGCTGGTAACATTCAGGACTTTCTCTGGGAGAGAGGTAAAAGGTAAAGTGTCACAAAACAGTTGAGTGAGTAGAAAAGTTTTCCTCTTCTTTTTCTCTCTGTCAGAGCCATGTGGAATGAGTCTTATCACGACAAGCATACCGTCTTTTCAGTTTCAGATCTCCACATCTTGAGGGAGGGGGGGGGGGGGTTCTTATTATGTATGCTAAAGACGGCAATAAGGAATGCAAATTTATGGAGCAGTTAAGTGTCACCTCACTTTAAATGTAAGGAAGCCAGCCAAAATGTTCCCCCTCTCGCTTTATTCAGAGTGAATCTCGCATCAAAGTTATCGGGTGGAGCTTTGAACGGTGGAACGCTGGGATGTCACATCTTTTGTTTCCTCTAATATCCCTGGAAAATCTGGTTAAAATTGGAAGATACAACAACGAGTCGGTTTCTCTGCCGGTTGCACAGATTCCACACTGTTTTCACAGCTGTCTCGCTCATAGGACGTGGGTGAAGGCTGGGGGAGGTTGGGGGGATTGGGGGGAGGGGGATCGAGCTACTGCGATCAACTCATGTGTTAAGATGAGAAACGAGAAGCAAAAGGGATAAACCAATACAATGAGCGTCTGACACAACCAGCAGCCGAGAGAGGAACCGTTGGAAAAAAAAAATGTAATAGCATCAAGAATTTTTCTGTCAAAAGTAAATAACTGCAGTGCTGCTATAATCAGGTCTGGCAAAAGTGTAGATTTTCTGAGTCCAGACTCTGGACTCCAGAGCTTTCTTTAAGATCACTGCTGCACCAAACTACGACATAACAGGCAAAATAATCGAGAATTTATTTTTATTCCTCATCTGTCCATCAAAAGCTTCTATCCATAGATATAGGATGTCACCAGAGGTTATAAACTCAAGTTCAAAGGACTGTAGACCAAGGATGCTGCGCAGCCCAAATCATTATTAGTGACTCCATTCACATTTGAATGGTTATTGTTGGACACAGTATCATGTGACTGGATGGCAGCTGCTCACAGGTAATGTCCCTCTCATGCCGTAGTTATTAGGCCTCTGGTCAACAGCCAAACACAGCAGCTGTCCGTCCAAAACCAACCTATAAACCCCCCCCGGCTCCTGTTCATAAACAATAATATGCAGGCAAATGTGGTGGCCAATGTCAGACGTGGCCAGACAAACACGTCGAAGGTCATTGTCGCCACCCAGCCACTTCCCCTAAATAACTGTAATTGAAGCTCAGTTTTGAATCTCTGCTTGTGAAAATATAGGAGAGCACGGTTCAGCCTCTCTTTGAAAATCAACAGACAAAGCTTCACTGTTTATGATCAGTTTGTTTTAGCAGGAAGAGTTTTCCTTTTACAAACATCTCATCCATTCTCGCAAAAGATTTTATCTCACTGGCTGGATTCAACCTTCGTGGGTGGGGCCAATAATAACTCATTGGATAAAGGGAATTCGACTTAATTTATTAAGAGAAATAACAATGTTAACTACCTCTTTATTGATTCTTAATTATAGAGTTCAAGATGTTGGTCAATGATATATTTCCTCGACAGGCTAGTATAGCTATTTTTAAGAGTAGGCTAACTAGATAAGATAGGTATCTTGGTATGTTTTTTTTTTACTGCTTTATTACTCAAGTTTCCAATTTTCTTTCACTTTTCCACTGGAAAGTTAGACTTAGTCAGAAACCTTGGTCTTTTGGTTTCACCCACCGTGGTGTAGCTCTACAAATAAGATTATTTCAGATTTCGGGACAGAACTGTTTTTCTAATGAAGTAGTACTCCAACAATTTAGTATTGCACTTCCATTAAGTTGGGCATCTCACAAGAGACGGAGAAAGTGTCAAAATCGAAGCCGAAGACGATGAGATATGTTGCACTTTATTCCTTAGTATAGGTCAACCTCCAAAAATGCTGAAGTCCCATAATGTAACTCAATAAATAGTTTTTGTGAAATCCTCACTGTCTGGTAAATACCTACATTTTTCACACTCAGTGCTCCCAGATTGTAATGCAGGTTTTCAGTTAAAAAAAATAAATCCACAATAACCATTTTGTGACACAATAATTCACAGTTATAATTACACAGTTATTATTCTACACAGACCAACCATAATATTACAACCAGTTACTGGTTGTAGTGTTTTGGCTGAACAGGGCATATTATTCATATTATATTATATATATATATATATATATATATATATATATATATATATACACACATACATACATACATATATAGAGACAGACACAGACACACACACACACACACACACACACATACATATGTATATTTATTTATTTATTATTGGTGTACAATTTGTGGTCGTCCAAATTACTGATTCTGGGCAAGATGTCATCAAAAACTGTTTTGTTTCTAACATATAAACAGTAAAACGATGTCTATTGCTTTGAATTTATTGCACATATTTGCTTTATCACGATATACATATATACATACACACATAAACATACACACACACACACATACAGACGTACACACACACATACAGACGTACACAAATATACATACACACACACGCACACACACACATACAGAAATACACACAATACATTACACACACAGTGTGTAATGTATTTGTGTGTGTACATACACACACACGCACATACATATGTATACCTTACATATATATATATATACACACACGTATCTAAAAATATGTTTATAAATTCGTGACAGTCTAAACCCAAGCTGAAATCAGCAGGGCTGTTTTCTCAACCTTGATAGGCTCCTCGAGAGCCGCTGAAGACATTATGCAACTGTTGTCCAGGCTGAGTAATATGCCAAAAGAAACTGATCTTGATGTGGAAAGTTGGTAATTGCCCCTGGCACTAAATGTTTGATTCGTTTGTTTCTTTGTTGGTTTTTTTTCTTAAACGTGCCTTTAGGTGAAACCCAGTCAGCCTCCTGAACCGGGTGAGAACAAATGTTTTGAAACTATCGGTGCTTCGTGACTTCTTCCCTGTCACTGAATGTGTTGAATGTACTGTATGTAATGTCTAACTTGTGCCGGAGAAAGTTCGGTTTACGTGCATGAATAAACACATAACTCACAGACATAAATGTTGACATATATAAACCCTTACAGTGACTATCATAACCACATCATATTGGTTATTAGTTTTTACGAGCTGTAAGCTGTCATGTAACTGATTATTTTTCCATTTTTCTAATTTATTCCTGGCTCGTGCACCTTGGAAGAGCTGCACAATTTTTTTTTGCCTTTTGTGCCATGAGGTAAGCTCTCCATATGACGTTTTTTTTTTTTTTTTTTGCCTTGAATAATCCAGGGACATGGGCCTAACGTGATCTGACATTTGAAATGGGCATCACAGGTTTCTGTTAATAAATGATTCACGCAGCCGGCCCAGGAGATCTGGAGTTAATGCCATCTTAGTGGTAGCGATCTAAAACTTTGACTCGGATCCAGCACTGTCCTCCAGGGGATGGACAAATGGACATGACCAACGTCTCTCCAGCGCCCCTGGTCTCCATTATCGACCCCGGAAAAAGTAAAAATACAGACAGGAGAGACCGTAATGATCCAGTGTCAGAATGCAAAGTGCCACATTGCTGTTTTTATGTGTGTGTTTTCCCCCATCGTGGAGAGGAGGAAGTTGTGATTCTTTTAACTGCCACACAGATTTAGGTGCACTAACAGCATCCAGAGGTCCCTCAGAGAGGCCTAATGTGAATTTAATGGCCTGACTGTGGGCGAATGACAAGTGCGCAAGGTGAAGGTGACAACCTTTTTTCCCATCTATATGATTTTTTTGTCCCCACCGACTCCCTCACCCCTCCTCAGGTCTTGTTTTCTGAAAGCCATGGTGATGTTACATGTATTGTACCACTGTGCACCCCTGGCAGTCACTGCTGTGAATATCAAGAACAGTGAAAGCTCCCTTCAAATCTTCATGCTTTCTGCATTATGCAAAACCTCCTTCCCTCTTTTGTCCAAAATGACATTTGCTTTAACACAATCTCCCAGAACCTTTTAAGATGGCGGAGGAGTGGGTTGTAGCTAGAGACATGTCTTTCACAAGTTTGATCCCCCAAAAGAGCGTACTGTACTATATGTCACCATCCAGCCAAGACAAGACACTGTACATCGGAGTTTTAATTATTCAAACATTTCGCAGGGGCAGAGCTGCTCTGCAGGATGAAATTATCTCATTGGTTGACTTAAACCTCAGTGACCGGTGCCGGAGAACCACAGTTCTGAGGGTAGAAGGGAGCCCGCTGGTAGTTTCAAGCAGCCAAGAATGGTGGTACAAATATAACTGGGGAAAAATTTCAGCGATTCACGGTCGCGGTATTGACCATTTTGTGGGGTCAGCAGGCGCAACCCTGTCTCCTAACAATTACATTCATTTGCACTGGCATATGCCATTTGTACAAAGAGTTTATACACACCATCCACTTTTGGCTACTTTTGGGGAATCTTAATACCAAAGCAGACAAACAATAGCGTGTGCCAACAATCTGAGGGAGGCGATTTTCTTTTTAAACACGGCAACGCCGCTGCGCAAAAAGCCGATTCCGTAAAGAAATGGTTTTTCCAGTTTGACGTGAAAGAACTTGACTGGCCTGCACAGAGACCTGACGTCAACCCCGTCCAACGCAGACAGATGTAATGGTGAAGGGTTCACTCACTGGCCATGTAGTGTACCTGTGACTGTTCACTGATAACAGCTTTAATTTGTTTTCTGGCAATAACTGATTCTGGCAACTAAACGACAAGTAACCTTTTATGTGTTGTTTAAGTGACTCAAAGCACTTAAGGAAAAATCATAGTCTTAAATCAATCAAATCAAAAAAAAAAAAAAAAAATCAATGCTGATTTGAAGCATGTGACGGGACACACTGACCTTTTCAATATTTTACCAAAAACACAATCTTTTGCAAACCATAGCCAAATACTTATAGTAGCCTTCCAACCCAACCTGCTCTGCTCTTTATGATCATCAAGCTAATACCAAGCAAGCGTGCACCTGATATCTACGCCAGGCTAACTAGATAATCTACGGACAGTAATTTGCTAATTGA
The DNA here is from genome assembly GCF_016859285.1 of Xiphias gladius. Taxonomy (NCBI): domain Eukaryota; kingdom Metazoa; phylum Chordata; class Actinopteri; order Istiophoriformes; family Xiphiidae; genus Xiphias; species Xiphias gladius. The sequence continues at coordinate 2,669,137 of NC_053412.1, forward strand.
GCAGGCTTTTGATGTCATATAGCCAGAAATTGGGCTTGTTTGGTTCTGCCAATTCAGTTTAAAGAGATTATTGTAACGGATATTCCAATCTGCCACTACATTTAGTCATTATTCAAATGACTAAATGCAATGTCAATAAAATCAGCATAATATATAAGTTGGGACAACCTCTCAAAACAATGAAAACCCCTCCCCGAACATGCTTAGAGAGACGAATTTCCCACAAAGCGTGCCATGCAAGCATTACAGCCACTAAGTGCATATTTGGTCATTGAATCTAAGGGTCATCAAGATCACATAATGTGCTCCAGAGGCTCCCTGCGGCACAAACACATTTATTTCCAACAAAAACTCTTTTCATACTTCGGCAGGAAACCTTGCATTCGCACAACACTTAACCACGACCAGCTCAAATCTGATTAATGCTTAAACCAATTATAGCTTCCCCCAATTAGAGGACATTACCAGGTTAAGAGCTGTAATTTATCTTCCTCAGATTTTTTCATGAAGTATCTGTGGATGTTTGTCAGCAGATTTATTGACGTACTTTGGTATGTGGGAGCTCGAGGGCTGTCCACGACCCCCCCCTTGCCCCTCCGTACGAGATGTAAACGAAACATGCTAGTGTGATTCTTGGAGTGACATTGTGATCCAAATTTCTAATTAAGAAACAGGGTACAGCGCGTCACGCACAGACACATCACTCAGCTCCTCAGCCATAATGTTGCCCTGTAATGCCCTGTGTGGTCTCAATTACACTTTCCATGATGTAGAATAACAGCATTACAGCAAAGCAAGACAAGCATTCATATACTTGTAATTAAATAAAATCCAAATCAAGATCAGACCCGAGTGATCTTTAGCTACATTCATTTAGACAGATGGGGGAGAGCACTGACCTCTTGGTTGATTCTTAAAGAGACAGCGTCCAAAGGTCGCTGTCACTGTAAACAGACATTTCAAGATATTTCAAGCCCTGAAGGAAGAAGGACCCACTTTGGGAGGAAAGTTTCATCGCTTCAGATGTTCCCAATAGAGCTATGCAAGTGTTTATTTGCTCTGTTTTGTTCTTTTGTCTGCACAAACGAACCCATTCATCAATACACCTCAAAATCTTAGTCTTAATGGTCTTCCAAGTAAATATCAGTAAAACAGGACTGAGCCCCTCAGAATGGAAAAAAAGAGGGGAAGTGGGTTGATGATTTTGACATCTCTAGGTGATCATGTACAAGTCCCTGAGAGCACAGTCCATTCCCTGGGGTCAAAGCTCTCTTGGTAAACTTTTAGGTGGCAGTTTCAAACGGAGAAAAATGCCTCAGAAAACAGCGGCGTCTCGAAGGCCACAGAGCTGAAGTAACTGGACACCGCTTTGTTTGGAATCTCCTTCACTAACACAATCTCTAACATCTCTGAAACGTGAGAAATGTTTTGCCTGATAACCAAGATACCCTTGAGAGCACGTGATGTTTGTTTAGTAATGCACCTTCGCCGTAAACGAAAGCGGTACGAAACTGCAACACAGCCAGAACACTCAGAGCAAAAGGAAAACTGAGGGTATTGACATGCACTTAGCCACTGGACAGACAGTCAAAAACTCCATAATGGTGCTAAAACAGTAGTCGGTCAACAAAACACTGTCAATGTTTATCACGCAAAAAGTTTCAGCTTCCCAAACAATGATTTCCTGCTTTTCAGTTTGATATCATGGTGAATTGAATATCACTGGGTTTTAGACTGTTGGTCGAGCAATCTGAAAGCATCACGCTGTGCTCCAGGTTCATGTGATAAAAGCTTAATCGATAATTAATATAATCATTCGTTGCATTTTCACCCAAAGGCAAACAAAAAGTTATTCAGTGAAATCAGGTCCCCTAGGGTTTGGCCAGGCTGCAGTCCTGTAGATTTTAGTACTGAATGTCATTCACCACCACTGAAACAGAAGCAACAGTGCAACCAAAACAGACAATCAAATTCCACCATTAAAAGAACATGGAAATTGTCCTTGATGTCATTCATCAATCGCAGAGCGAATCACCCAATTGTGCTTCCCCCACCCGGTTTCATTTATAAATCATTTGTAAAAGCTCTCCCAGCAGCAACCATGCAGAGGTTAGGCAGATGGAGAGCTGTCTCTGGCTCCCTCCCACCCACCAAAGCAATCTACCTGCATGGGCCCCCAGCCCCATGGTTCCTGCCCCGGATAGAGGTTGTGGTGGTGGTGGGGGGGCAGTGTTGTCGTCTGCCCCAGCATGGCGCGCTGATGCTAATGGACTCACGCAGGAGTCCAGGCTAGATTGGTTATTTTGGTCTTAATTCAGCCATTAACATTTCATTAATGCCCTGTCCTACTGCTCGCCTGCACTGCAGCCTGCCGGCTGCCGCCTGCTGATGAATGCTGCAGGCTGCAAAACACCACACTCACTCAAGGTGGATGGGAGCCTCTATATGTACAGCTAAGCCCAAAAATGATCCATACCCATGCCAATTTTTGATTTATAGAGAATTTTTATGTGATCTTTTACATGTCTTACCATCTTTTGTCACATCCTTATGTCGTTTTCGAACCAGAAGAAACCTACTGGTCGAATATAAATTGACTCTAAATCAAAATTTTGGCATTGGTATGAATAAGTGTGGGCTTGACCGTACGTGTCAGTGAGTATGCATTTTTCAAAGCCAACGTGTTAGTGCTCCTTGCACTGCTCTATTATACACAGTAACCGGCGTCATATCACACCTGACACCGTTGATCGTAGATGTTGCTTGTGACATTTTCATTTAAGCACCGTAAATACATGAAACTTGACCCCAGGTAAACATAGCTCTTGTTGTTTTAATAGCTAACTTGGATAAACGTTAAGTGTGGCTGGGTATGGGCGTTCTAAAGGCTCTAACTGGATCACTCCCACTCCTATTATAATGTCTCAATAGTTGAGATAAGGAGATAAAGGTCTTTGTTTGCAATGTAATGTCAGAAGTTTAGTTCATATCTGAGAAATGTTTCACTGCAACGGTATTTTTTGGTGCCCTGTCAGTCCAGGTGCGCCGGGTATTTGTACTGTATGTGCATGACACAATAAAAAAAAACCAACTGCGTGTGCTGATGTGCTGTGTATCTGCGATCGGCTAAAACTGGCCAAGAATACCAGCCTGCTGATTTATTGGCGGAGCTGAGGTTGTAGGTGCCGCGACGGCCGTGACAATGGCTTCGCGAAACTCAAAACATTCTACCAAAGACGTAACCAATAGGCAGCAAACGGAAGCGAAGCTTTGAAAATGTAAACAGCGAAGCTTATTCAGCAGTAAAATAGACAGAATTCTATTGTCATGGTATTGCGGCTTTAACCCTCGATCCTTCACAACGTTACCTGCCGATCCAGGAATTAGGAGCTAATTCTACACTTGCACTGTTAATGTATGAAATGCATACATCCATAGCGCCGGAGTATTTGTGGATGCAAATCACTCTCACTCTATTATGCTCAAGGCACTATCAGTTGCTAAGGTGTTTGCCTGATAATGAACACAGCATCCAGGAGTGTGCGTGCCTGTGTGTGTGTGTTTGTGTGTGTTTCTCAGTGTGTACATGCCTGTGCTCAATCCAACAAGTTTTAACACAATATTCTAATTAGACATCTATGTTTATTTAATGCGTCCTGAGTAAATTAGTTGTATAAAATTGTGACTAATTAAGTGCTGCATTAATAACTGAAGCGCAATGGCAGCCTTTCTGCTGCTGTACAAAGGCAGGCACATAGGTAATCATCGTATCTATGTTACTCATTAAGCTTTTTGATCATCGTGACATGACATGTGATAATATACGCTCTAATCTACATGCTGAGTCTGTTGCATATTTTAGATTACATTCGGAAACATGGGATGACTAACATCTGCAACAGCAACACCTACTATTACCTACTCTAGAAACCTAACGTATGACTTTTAATGCACATTAGATCTAAAGTATTGATTCTCACCAGGGAACAGTAGCAGGCATGCAAATCTTCGGCTGACCAGAAAATGATGATTTTAAAAACTGTATGATATTTTTTCTTTTTTTCAGTTTATTTTTTAAATCAATATCCGACATCTTTTGTGAAAGGAGGAATTTTGTGATCACAATCACACAGTAAAATGAAGTACCGTTACACCCACAGATCAAAATAATGAACTAAAAAATCATGAGAAACGTGTCAAACACAGTACTTCCGCAACCAGCGCGTATCATTTGCGATTCAATGACAAAAAGACAGACTATTGGCACAGGCCTGAAACACATTTGATGTTTCTGGATCACTGAAGCTGTAGGTAGACTGTTCATCTGTCATGACTTAACAGTGAACGCGGGGGGAAAAAAACAAAAAAAAAAAAAGCAAAGTGCTACATGAGTGATGAATATCCGGCTTTATTGGGTATGTGTGTGATATATGAGATTGGTTGATAATCGACACTTAGTTCTGCCATATGGTTGGACCCGCCTGCCAAGGTACAAGGACTCAAAATATGGAGGTAAGCTCTCGGGGCCGGGAGAATAGCAGATCCCTTCCAAATGAATGGAACAGAACATGGCTGTGATCTAAAATAATGGCCTGAGCGGCTCCTGAACCCTTTTCAAGGACATGTGAGCTGCTGTGTTCCAAGCTAGAGACCAAGAGATTTACCATTTAAAAAAAAAAAAAAGGAAAAACAGTCCACACTGGCAAAATGGATGATCGCTCAAAATTCTAATAGATTAAGGTGCATTTAAGAAAAAAAAACAGTGCATGACAAGTCAGTTATGTAAACTAAAATTGTGTCTGACAGTTTCCTGTTTCTAGGATAAAGAATGACACTGGTACAAAACTTGTCATTCAACCTTTGAAAGTAATTATCGGGAAAAAGAAACAATACAGATACATATGGGGCTTTTTTTTTTTTTCCCCCCACATGGAAACGTTTTGGAAAACTGTTACATAAGCCTAGTCACTTTCCCCCGTGCCCCCCATCACCTCACTTCTATCGGATGATGTACAGTAGACCCTAGAAACACTGTCTGAAAACTTAAATACATCACAAAGGAAAGCAAATGCCAATCGAAACCACTGTTTTAGCACGGAGGGGTCTGACTCCTGCTTTATTGCTGTCAGCCGGGAGCCCAAAGTGCAGTAATAACCTCATCAATGCCATGTAAAAATCCTACCCTTTCATCGCGAAACACAATCCCTGTCCGTCAAATGCTTTTGGGGATGTCTGAAGTTATTTAGACAGTCTCGAATGTAACCGGCACGCTAACACAAACAATGAAATAAATAGGTTGACACAGGCAACGGTAGCATGAGGAGAGTGGTTTGGTTAAAGACCTCTGGAAACACGTCTGTTGGACACTGAGTGGAAAGTAAACAAAACAACTGGTGGGCAGCTGCCAACCTCGGGCTCCAAGATGAAGGAATATTGCTTATTATAGACAAGGGTGAAAAAGGACTATTCTTTTTTCATGTGACTCAAGAACTGGGTAATTTTACAAATTTGTTTATCCTTTTTCCCCTATTTTGTTTTTCTGTCTCATGATGTTCTCAAGACGTTGCTGCTGGCACCGATCAGAGCTGCAGCCAAATTCAGGGAGGATTCATCTTTGTTGGCTTATTATTCAAATAATTACCACTGTCTCGCGAGCACCAATAAACAGTCGATCAGAAAGAGCAAAGCCTTCCAGAATAAATATATATGCCAGAATCTTGTCATTCTACACTTGGGGGGGGGGGGGTTCTGATAGCTTCAATGGATTTCAGATGGACAGGAAGTGTAGGCTTTGAAAGTTCTGTAATTCCAGGTGGCCAGGGAGTGTTTTGGCAGGCCGGCCTGCCCAAGGCTCGCAGATCGCCAAGAAAGGGGACCTGGAGTAGGTGGAATGTTAATCATGGAGAGAGGAGAACATGTGTGACAAAGGGAAAGGATGGAAAACACATGTCCCATTTCACACTTATTTACCTTTGACTGCCAAACCCCTGCCAGATTAAAAGGAAGAAGAGGCGGAGGGAGAGGCAACGGCAAAGGTGGAACCCTTTAAAGTTTACCTCTTTGATGAAGACGCCAACTCTTTGATAGCATTTCAAACATTTCAGAGAGGAAAGAGGAAACCCTTGGCGGGATCGAAACTTGGAACTCGGTGGGGCAGCAGTCCACTGACAAAGAGCTATGTGTAAAGACAAGGAGGATGAATACTGATAAATTGCTATTGAGGACAGAAAGACATTGTACAGTGCGCACATTACATTTGCTGAGTTGAAATGTCTCGTTGAGCCAAATGAATCATTCTTGTGTCACGTAATGCAGAACATAACACATTTTAATTATCAGCATGTGTCCACATGTTTGTTATGCACACGAGTGTGAAATAAATGTACGGTAATACAACGTAATGTATACTTGAGGGAAAATTTATAACGTAGCGAGATGGATGGCAAAACACCTGCAGAGGCCCAACATTTAAACATATTCGGATATGAAATATACCATATATACAGTGTTCTTCATGGCAGCTTCATCTCATACGTTGTTTGAAGTACGTCCTCTGTTGTATTTTTAATGACGGCTGCAGGGCGAGTTTCCCCTGAAGGGACAATCATGTCAAGTGAAGCAAAGTCTGGGACTTTTTTTTTTTTTTTAAGCTACAGGTACTCCATCCGTACTATAAAAGCGTGTTTTGACAATATTAGTCGGTTCTGTCTTTAGGAGTAAATGTACTGTGAATGCCACTACACTTTATTAACTCTGACATCCAACACTGGCTCGGGAGAGATGTCCTATGCGTAATGTTTTATGTGTAAAACTCCTCTCAATTAATCCAGTTTTAGTCATTTTGACCTTTTGACTTCTAATAAAGGTTTACATGGTCTTTATTAAATTGCAAAATTATAATCCCCTACTTCCTGAAATGCTAAAATTGAGAGAGTTCTTTTTTTTTTTTTCTTATTTTTTTAAACCAACAGCTGCGATGTTTAAAGACTGAGGAGGTGTTTTTCAATTGACCTGACAAAAACCCACCTTAGGAATGCCTAGAAATGTCTCATGTCACGGTAAAGCCGGACCGTAATACGTTCAAGGGTGTGCTGCCGGTACTGCTGCCGGCGAGAAAGATGAATTTACCCACTCACGAACCCCACCCAGCGGACACTCGGCACAGGAGACGATGCGAGCCTTAGATTTTCAGAGACCAGCTTTTTTTTCCTGACACGCCATCTTAAACTGGAGGACATAAGCGCGCTTGGAAAAAGACTGTTAAAAAGTGAGAGGGCGATTGGAGTTGAAAAGTTTGCAGCTGTAATGGTGACTGTTTGAGATAAGTGTAACTTATTTCATTTGTCGGCGGTGTCACATGCTCTCGCTGCTTTGAAGTGGCAAATTAATGACAAGTGAGAACAGTAGCCATTCTGCAAAGAGAATGACCCCTTTTCTAATGGCTGTGTGGCACAGTGAGAGAGTCATCTGTCGGCCCCATCTAATTATGTGAATCGAGCAGTTTGAAAAGTGTCTTAAGGCTGTTTAGGAATAAAAGGGACATTTAAATGCAGAGCACTTTGAAAATTACAGATCCTTCAAAAATACTTTCCACAGACACTTCGCTTCCCCGCCACAGATTTCTATTTTTTCTCCGTCTCGTTAACTCTGTGCTTTGAGAGTACAGCCGGCATTCAGGAAGAAGAATTCGGAGACAGCCTCCCCCTCGCGCCCGCCCGCTCCCCCGGTTTCCACTTTTCTATCGTAAACAGGATTCTTCTAAACTTCCCCCCCCTACTTCCGTGAAAAACGACATTCACACTGGAAATAAATGCATCCCTTGTTCTAAATGTATGACTTCAGTATGCCAGTGTCTGCCATAAGCCTCACACCGTCCACGGGCGCGGTTTGCAAGGGCCCCCTGGAAGATTCGCGTGCATTCCTATAATGCAGGACTAAAGTGAGAATGACTTATGGTTGACTAATACAAGTTTACCGGGGCTAATGCTGATAATTCTGTTTTTTGTTGATGCTGCCACTTCGGAATTTATCGAGTAGATTTAAATTCAACGCTGCTGAATTTACGGCATAAAAGATTTATGAATGTGTTTCCATCTCTCCGGGCCAGAGAACCCTCTGAACGGAACTTAAACTGCCGGGGGGGGGACTTTACATTAATAAATACAATTTGCAGAGAACATATTATTTTACGGCAGGGTTTACGGCTGCGGTCAGGAGTCCTCCTCCATAAGATGACAGATGGTCACTGTCTCGCTAATATTATATATTTAATTAAATATCGCTATTTATTGCGTTAAAACCTGTGCCGGTCCTGTAGACGTGAACTTTCCTCACTTTTGTTTGACTGGTGTGAGCAAGAGCTGAGAAAGCTGTTTGCCATCTTCCAGAATCTGTGACAGCAAAACCGACTCCTCGCAGTGACATGACGGACCGTGACCTCCGCCTTGCAAAGGCGAATATAAACTAAGAGAAGCCACACGCATATTAGTATATATAACACATTTTTCAGGTCTCTTTAGCCAAAAAATCTTTAAAAAAAAATAAATTTTAATAGAAAGTCAAATGATATTTCATTTAAATGAAGTTCAATATTCTGTCTAGATTAATGAGGAGTTAATTAACTGGTTTTCATATGCCTTCAGTTTTTGTTTTGTTTTTTTATAGTTGGTAATGACGGTCATGTATTAGTATGAAAGTATCATACAACTATGCAGATACACAGTCAAAATGCATTGACTGTCTTCAGGTGACTCGCACAGGCAAAGTCTCAACTAACCTGTCCCGGCATTTCACAAAACCCGTCCCCTAAGTCTAACTACGCTTACATGTCGACATATGCGTATGTTTAGCCTCGCGTAGCTCAAAGTAAGTGATTCACACACACTGTAAAGCACTTTGTTCCATCACTTTTCAAAATTTCCCCTCTCCAAGTCATTCCGGAGGTTAACCTGAACATCTTGTATTCAAAGCCTCGCTCTTTTCCCGTGCTTTGGTTTTCCTAATTATTATTTGATTGCTCATTAGGCGGCGTGTTCGCTGTGTGTGCATCTGTTCATGAAGCATTTTTTTTTTTTTTGTGCGTGTGATTTCTCATATGTGAGAGAAACAACCGTCCCCCTTTAATTACACCGCCTCGCCAACATTTGTTAACACTCCTCCGAGGATGCATGTGGACATTTACAAATACAATACAGGGCACTTTACGGTTTAATACCAGACGTACTCTATGTAGAATATTTCGAGGTAAGAAACAGGGAAACATAGAATCATTCTTTTCATTAAACTAACCCCGACCTTCTCTTTTCAAGCAGCCGTCCCTGTGGATACACACCCTGCTTCCCTTCTTTTACGGGGTATGATGTGTGGATGAAGGCTCTTTCCCGCGCCATAATGACTGTACACCAAGATTTTCAAGGGCCCGCTCATGACAATCCCATTTTCTGTGTAATTTCATGGTTGTCTTCTTGAATGAAGATATTGGCTGCTCTGAAGCACGAGGTCAGAGTCTCCCTGCTCCGTTTTCTGGATTGTTCCGGAGTATGTTTCCCTTCACTTGATGAAAAGTAATTCATCATTTACACCACTGAATTCTGCCACTTTTTTTTTCTCTTTTTTTTCCCCCCCTCGCCATGCTACCGTCTCTTTTTCCAGTAACAACTTTCTTGGCCTCCCCTTTGCTTTCAGATTCCCCCCGTGGTACCTATGGCGGCGTGGAGAGATAGATAGGTTCAATACAATGGCAGGTCAGCCGTCCCTGAGAACAGGTTAGCCCTCCCAGGCCTCTGCGCTGCCCTCTACCCGTGATAGAGTTTGTCACCTCTCTACCTCTGGAAGTCAAATCCTGTCAGCTCAGGCATCCTTCAGTATCCCCTAAGTGGCTTTGGCACCCAGTGGGGCATGTGAGCTTAAAAATTAATTTTTTTTCCCCCCCTTCTGTGTTTTTTCTTCTCCTCGAGATCTGCCAGGTTCCCTTAAGGGAGGTGGTTGACAGCCAGCGGACGCCTTCAGCCAATCGCAAGGCAGCAACGGTGTAAAAGACACCTAGGGAAACTTTCTCTGTGCCTCCTGGAGCCGGAGGGGGGCAAAGGTTTCTGACATGTTGAGGAGGAGGAGGAGGAGGAGGAGGAGGAGGAGGTGGAGGGTTGGGAAGGGGGGATGCTGTTGCTAAGAGACTGGGGTGTTTTTCTCTTTTTTCCCTTCAATCCCACCTCTCCTCCTGCGTGGCCTCCTGACTGCTCTGCCAGGGTGAAATTAATTGACTCAAGGGCCCCAAAAACTGACTTTTAATTGTTTTCATTTCATCACTGTCCTTCCTGCCCAAAGAAAGTACAAACGTGTTTCCTCAGAGCCCCGCTCGTCTCATTCCCCTTTTGCAAATATTGTTTTTTCATACAAAGCAGTGTTTAGATTCTTCTAATCATTGTACCCTTTGGTGAGCGATGAAATAATTGGGCTGCTCATATGTAGATTCCTTTACATCTCTCTGGACGAACATATGTAATGGTGTGCATGTGTGCGCCTACGTTTATTAGCAGCATTAAAGCGACTAGTGAGGCACGATGAGGGCTCACGTGACTCCCCTTCTTGCCAGCTGGTAACATCTGCAGGGTGTCCAGAGCCCAATCAGGGAGTCTTTAATACTGAGAAGAGAGGAAACCCTTGAGACTTAAGAGAGACAGAACCTGATCATCCCGTCTCATCAAGGCTCTGGCTCTCCTGTGACCTTTCCAGGCTGAATAAAACCTCCCCGCACAGCTCCTCGGAAACTAATTCCCGGGTACTTAAGGAAATACAATGAGCTCAGATTGGTATCATCAGTAAATTACACCTACGGCTCAGGCACCGTTGTCTGAATTCAACTCATTCACGAAATGGAAGCTCCTCCACGGTGGCAGGAGATTGTGCTAAGGTCCGTGTGTTAAGGGCACGATGACACTCCTCCAGTCATTATGAAATGGGACCTTTGGACCACTCACTTCAAAGCCTTTTTTCTCCGACACATTCAGAGGTCTGAGCCAAATGCACACAGGATTATCACTGTCGATTTCAATGCCCCGCAGGAGTTCAATTGGGCAGCGACAACAAAAGTGGTCAAGGAGTATTAAGTTGTTTTTACCTGGAAAATGATAAGGAAACATGACCTTCTAGCTAAGAAGGTGTGAAGGAAATGGTTCATGTTTTAATGTTCTCCGTAGAAATAAACCTGTAATGGAGAGATAAGCCTCATGTCTCTATCTGGAATGTACCTTGCTTATTTTGAATATGTTCTTAAATGTAATCTTTATTACATTTATATATGTATAAATGTAAAATTCTTCCCTTTCTATTCGCTGGACTCTATTTAACTGTGTCTTCCACAAAAAACTCGGTTTCGTTTTAAACTCACCAGGTTTGTTTTTTTTAATATAATATATATATATATAATTTGGATACTTGCATATTAATGGTAACACGGTGGTTCATAGACGAAGAAAATCTGATGACGCCTGAACTTTAAACACTTGTAAAACATGTAATTTTTATTTCATAAACACTGTAAGTTCCTGACGAGGTGACACTTTCAAATGTGAAGCTTTATACTTTTTTACCTCCTCAGACATTATTATAAGACGCTCGCAGTCTGTGTGTTTGCTTCAAGTCTTTCCATGAAAATATGGCTCATGCCCTCAGCAGACAAACTCAGACGCTTACACGCAGTTTGCCCACGTCTTGCACATCCTCGCCTCGGAGCCACTAGAGCACCCAGGTGGCACCGAGGAGGCAAAGCAGGGCATCGGGAGAAGAGGAATAGCCGGAGATCTGTCCGCGTTTGCCACGGCTGAATGAACTGAGTGTGGCTGTGCGTTAACGGAAAGGGAAAAAAAAAAAATACATGCACAGATGGATTTTCTGGGTTGGGGGGGGGGGGGTTGTAGAAGGGGGCAGAATCACATATCCTTCAGCAATGTTAAACATAGTTGGCAGTTGGATTCGTGACTGTATTCATGCCACAGCTGCTGCTGTAAGGTGCCGCTCAGGTGACACTTTTTTGTCACTTTTTTCGCGTCCTTTGCACGTACAATACAAACTGTTTTTATATTTCAGAGTGGAACACAAAAATAAAATATATATAATATAAAATTAAGTCTGGCAAAGTGTCTACAATTCCATGATAAATGAACTCATTAGGGTTGAGAGTGAGAGGTAGCGCAAGATATAACAATATTATAATATTATTATGTGTGTGACTGGTATCACAATAAACAAATTCTGAGATCCTAAATATACTGCAAGACAATCCTATTCAAGGCATCAGGATATATGTGAACCCAGGGAAGGAAAAGTATTTTTTTTTAAATGCATAAAAGCAAAAATCAGCAACACTTACTGCACTAAAAACTGCTTTCTGTTTCCCAAGGTATCACTGAAAACTGAACTTACACAACCAGAGTAGTGTACAAGACACTCCAGACACACACAAACACCAACATGAAGATGTGAACCGTTATTTTCAAGAGCAACTGGCAAAAAAAAGCCTTATAAAGGCTTCTGTAAAGGAAGAAGAGATAAGGCCGCCTTGACTGGTGACTCAACTCATTACTCTACACTGGGCCCGAGTTATATAAAGAAATCGAGCGGTTCTAAGGCCCCCGTATGAGGGGAGACTCTACTGATCCAGCAACGCTTCCAGCTGTGGCAGTTCAGATGTCACTGCTGCTCTCCACTTTTGGGACGCACACCCATCTCCTCCACCTTTAGCGGTGATCATCTGTGACACTATTTTTGGATTTTGTGAGCCCGACTGACTGCCTTCCCTGTTTTCTAGCTTTTGCCGAGCAGATTGGTTCCAGGAGTATCGGCTGTACCTGCTATGGCCGCACAGTTGCAGGTAAATTATCTTGCCCTGGATGATTTAAGGAGCCCTTCTCAGCTACAGAGACTTTCAGAGCATCTCGATGCCCATTAGTCCCTGCCGCCTGGCCGGCCACCTCTGCATTACCACTTCATTTCATACATTAAGTGCTTTACCTTCAGGAGTGTGACAGCTGTGGAGTTATCTGTCCTTCCCTGCCTCTCTCCGGCTCCTCACCTCAGCCTCATGTCTGCTTGTCACCGCAGTGAATAGGCTCGCAGTCCACACTCGTGGGCTTCTGGCCCCTCAAATGAGATTTCGCTGGAGTCATATTCTGATAAAAATGATCCTTAACCCTGGTGTTTACAGTTAACGTGGCTTGCAGGTGCAGCACCTTCCTTATCCCTTTAGTGCTAAAGTGCTGCCAAAGTGTTTCCATGCCGGCATCAGCACTGGTTCTGCAGTAATTTTCTTCACTATATGTTGAAGCCAACAAAACCAATATTACTGTGTGTCAGTGTCCAAACAGTATGGGAGTGAACAGTTCTCCAAATAAAAATATAAATGCTAAGTGAAGCATTCTCTTTCTTTAAAGAGGAACGCTCTTATTCTTTGGAGCAAAATTTAAAATTTCGGGATGTGGATCTTTTTTGGTTTCCGTGTCTTCTCATAAATAACGCTGCCAAATTAGAATCTGACCAATGGATCTAAAATGCAAAACAAGTGATTTGCAGTGGTTTAATTTGGGTCTTTTATGACAATGATGCTCAACATCAAACCAGAAACTTCCACATCAACTCTTCACAACGTGACACTTTGTTAAAACACTGAAAAATGAATGATACTTTTGCGGTTTGCATTTTTTGGAGCAAAGACACATCTCTGTAAGAATTCCTCTTCTCTAACAAACACTGTTAGATTGGCCACAACCACCACGAGTCTGGTCCTACCAATACATCAACTACTCGGTATGAGTGAGCAACTTGCAGGAGGAACTGATCTAAGAAAACACAGTTTACAGCTTTTTTATTCCTTTTTTTTCTTAATTAAAACAGAAATGCCTAATTACCTTCTGTCAGCTGAAAAACCGAAACAGCTCCGACATATCTATTCGCATTTAAATACAAACTCAAACATCCACATTCAACCGACAATACTGTCACCGTGACACTGAGCCTGTATCAGCAGCACTGCTGCTTCCATGGCCTGTACAACTGTTTTACTAAAGTCTTATCATTCCAGCCGGAAACATTTCCTCCCCCCTCTCCTCTTGGGTGAGGTGAGCGGGGTGCTGGGTGGAAGGGGGTGACGCATGGCGTG